>NC_138173.1:20522494-20917494 GCF_964165515.1 Mesoplodon bidens | reverse complement strand
CAGTTAATGGAAGGGAGGCCAAACCACATCAGATTCTGAAATGCAACATTAAACCCTTGCAATCAACAAAACCACCTCAATTCTCATCCATCCAGTGCAGGATCTAATATTGTTATTAGGGATAATCAAATTTCATTGTGTAAATTTAGGCTCATGGTCAGAATGGAAGCAGTAAATTCTGCAATATTAAACAGCGATTTTCTCAGCCTCCTTTATGTTTTCCTTTGCTGGGACAGCATCTTTTAAAATAATCCAACTAGCTCAAAATTAATGGGCAGATCTGGGCTCATCTGCTAAAAACTGCAAAAGATTACAATAAAGCTGAGTGTGTTTCCTTCATTTTCAACTTTAAGTGGCAACTTTCACTTCCTAGACCCAGAGCCCACTCTCCCTGCCCCCCACAATTGGGTGCTATTGCTTTGACTTACACAGCTGGTTTACCTGACCTTTCTTTGTTCCTTAGGTACATCTCACTTTTCAGATTTATGGTATTTCCCCCCATATTTCATTGACTCTATCTTCATTGACATAAAAATGAAAACAAATATGAGTTTACTTTTCAAAATCCAAAAGCAACCAGCTACTGCATAAATACACAGTGATACTCTCTCCCCAGTTTATGCCATAAATATTAGAACAGTTTTTTTTTAATAACTGTATAAACCTTATGAGCCCCACACTGAAGCCAGGTGCAAGAGGTTAAAACAGCTGGCTAGCCATCTTTTATTTTTGTGTGCCTTCCTGCTGATTGAAACCGCAAACGTTGAAAACTATCAAATATTCCCTTAAGGATTTTTTTTTTTTTTAAGAAGAGGAAGGAAAAAAGAAAACCTTCGTTGTCTTTAATATGCTCCTCCGTGGAGAAGAAAAACTCTAAAACACAATCAGTCACAGAGATTGTGAAATAATCCCAATCCCTCCTTTCTGTTGTATTTAAACCATCTTTTCCAACAACTTCTAGACACAATTGTTTTTATTCTCCAGTTAGAAAAAAGAGGGAAAAAAAGAAAGAAAGAGAGAAAGTCTGAGCTTGCTCTGTCAGTTTTGCCAGTAAATATAAAGTAAAACAAGTGTTGATGGCACCGAGAGTGTTACATACCCGGGCTGTGTTTTTGCATTGCTCTCAATGGAAGCGATCGATGCCCGTGTCACTGTCGCGTCCCAATCGCAGCCAAGTCTCAGCTTTAATCTAAGCAACATCCGAAAAGGCAGCGGCAGCCGCAGCCTCTCCCTGACTCTTCCATCCATCCACCCAACTAAAAATATAATACTACATATGAGCTTTAACCACTCCACGTTTATAGGGATCAAGCCACTGAAAATCCAGGAGAACACAATAAAAAAAAAAAAAAAAAAGCCCTCCTTCTGTCTCTTGTCTCTCTCTCCTCTCTCTTCCTCTCTCTCTCCTCTCTCTCTGTCTCTCCTTTTGCCATCTACATGATCCTTGATTAAACATGGAACAGAGTTAATAAAAAAAAAGGGGGGGAGGACTCAAGGAGAGGAAATGCAACTGTCAGAAATAGGGACCGCCAGATTTCCTGGTGAACCTGCCTCTCTGAGTCAGTGTCAATCCACCATCTTCCGCCAGTGAACTTGTCTTTGGGTTTTTGTTTGGTCTGGGGGGGTTGTTGTTGTTGTGTGTGTGTGCTTTTTTTGGAACGGGGGAGGGGAAAGGCAAGGTGGAGGCTGGCAGTGGGGGGGGGGAGTAGGGAGACCGTGTGTGTCTGTGAGTGTGTTGAGTGTGAGTGTGTATGTGTGTGTAGGGGTCGGGGTGGGGGGGTCCGTCTTCGCGATCTGAACCTTTGGTACCTACAAGGAGTGTGTCTCACCGAACGGTAGCTAAGACCTCACCAGTACCGCGCGGAAGCGAGGAGTCGCGGCCAAAGGCGCCCGCCGGAGCCTCGTCTCTGGGCCGGACCCCAACCCGAGCGGCCGAAAGGAACCCCCCGCCCGGATCACAGGTAACAAAAGAAATACAAACCAGTGCACCGTCTTCGGGACTGGGGGTGGGAGGGGCAGGGTGGGGAGCCCTCTGTAACTTGGGAATCGGCAGAGAAACTTTATACAATTCCATGAGAAATTTTATTATCATTTTTCCGACAGAAAAGAGCAGAAAGAATGGGGGGAGGGGGGAACGAGATAGAAGTAGAAGGAAGGCGAGAGCCGACGCATTCCAGCCCCTCTTCCCTTAGCTGCTCCCGGCCGGAAGGCGCACTTGATGCCGGGAGAGGCGAAGAAGGTGAAGTTCGTTTGTAGACCTGGAACCTCTTTGGCGGGTGCCGGGGAATAAATCAGTTCTCACAACCGGCCACAGCGCCCCCCCCATACACACACACACACACACACACACACACACTACTACACACACACACCCCTTGCCCTTCGCCAAAAGGAAAGGAAAAGATTCTTGACCCCGAGCCGCGGGCAGCTCTCCTCCGGTCTAAGACACACCCGGCAGCGAAAGCGCCCCGAGAGAGCTGCGGCCGCCTCCCGGGTCCCTGGCCCCGAGGCCCGGCGATCCCTCCTACTAACGGACCTGTCTGGCGTTCGCCGGAGCCCGGGTCCGCGACGCCCGCGCCGCCTCCCTCTCCGGCGGGCGGGCGTCTACCTGCAGCCCCAGCCCCGGCTCGCGCCCCAGCCTCTCGGAACCCCCTGCCCACAGCGCACGGAGCCCCGGGCCTCCGCAGCTCCGGCGCTCTAAGCGCCCTTCGTAGAACTTGAGCGAGGGAAGAGGGGTGGTGAGAGGAGGAGAAAACCGAGGCTGAATGGGAGGGGAGGGGAGCAGGGAGAGAAGAGGGAGAGAGGGGCTCCGAGTCCCACCGACCAACGTCCAAACTTTCGGAGGATGGGTGCGAAGGAAGGGTCATCCCGACCGGGGTGCGGGGGCGCGGGGGCGCGGGGCGACCGGGGGCCCCTGGCAGTGTCCGCGCCGCCGCGGAGCTGACAGCTTCCCCGCGCCTCCAGAAAGCCCCGGGCTCGCGGTGGAGACAGACCCCGCAAAGACAGGCAAAAGGAGAGAAAACTGCTCGGCCCAACGTGGATGATCCGCCACTTAATCCAAAAGTTAAATCCCAAAAAACGCACACACACACACACACACACACACACACACACACCCAAAGAAAGTGGAAAATCAGGTCCTTCAGTGCCCCCTTCCTCCTTCGGCGGAGCAAATCCTGGAGCCAAAAAAGGGGGAAAGAGATCGAAAAGGGGGGGGGCAGAGCGGAAGAGATGGTCGGGCTGAGGGGATGTGTGCGAGAGCGAGCGGGAGCGAGCGAGCCAGGCGCAGAGAGGGAGAGAGGCGGAGAGGGAGAGAGAGGGAGCGAAATATCAAAGATTGTGCAAGATCAGGCTGGAAAGATAATCGATACTCGACCTAAATTTAACACAAACTACTCAATAAAAGTTAAAGAAAAAACTTACTGTCCATTTCCCCTGCAGTTCCTACTCGATCTTCGCCTCTTTTTTGTTTTGCTTTTATTTTACTTACAGCTGATCACATCCAAGTAAAACGAGAGGGTTCATTAAAAAATAAAAAATAAAATAAAAAATTAAAAAAATAATCCTCGAACTTTATTGGGTGAAAATAAAAACGCTGGAGCAGAAAGTGGGGGGCATGGAGCGGTCCTCGGGGGTCCGGGAGGAGTTAAAGCATGTGCCGACCGCGGTCTCGCTGTTTGGTTGTGAAGGGGTTGGGAAAAGGAGGAAAGGAAATGAAAATCCGATATGTCTTTATTCTGCTAATTATTATCGTTTTAGCCCTGTTTAAAAAAATGGCTGATTAAGTTGAGTGCGCATGTCTTTGTGTGTCTATTCCCGATATGCACTCTGGGAATGAGAGAGGAGAGCGAGGGAGAGGGAGAGGGAGAGGGGGGAGAGAGAGGTGTAATTAGTGAGGTGATCAACATTCCCCAGACTGCAAATGACGCGCAAGCCCGGACCCGGAGCAGCCCGGGAGCCTCGCGGCTTCCGAAGCTCGGAGCGCTGCGGCGGGAGTCCGGGACGCGGCGACCACGGAGAGGGCAGGGGATGGGGACCTCCGGGGCTCGCACCCCACGCGCCCCTGCGCGCGCGACTCCCAAACTTCATCAGACACACACACACACGCACACGCACACACACACATACTCGGCAAGGAGGGGGAGAAAATAAAACATAATACCGCCCAAAACGTGCCCTTTAACCACTCGAAAAAATTTTTTTTTATTTTAATGAGGCAAAGTAATTATTATCGGACCAGAGATTTGTTTACTAGGAAGCTTTAAACAGAAAGAGGAGTGAGGACAATGAAAAGGTTTTCTCTGCTTAGTTTATTCTGCTACGTACAGGAAAGCACTTTAACGGCGAAATGCGGGGTCCTGAACAAATATGCAGATGTATGTAAATAAAGGGTGCCTGGCTGTGTGCAAATACCGCTCTACCCAACCTATTTCAAAGGAGGGATTGCACCCTGGATCTGTAGGCACTCAATGGGAACACGTATCTTTCGTTTGTACACGCAGAAAAGAAAACCCAGGGCGTGGAAGATGGAAGCGGTTAGTTTAGTCAAAGTAAACTTTCAAATGAGAATAAGGGATGGTTGCGAGGATGATAGTGAGGGTACGGTTCTAGCCCTTATGTAATATTTTTGAATATTTTATCAGAATTGCATAAGTTCAGTGTAATAGCTTTAAGAAGACTTAGGAAGAAAACCTTTCATCTTGCGAGTGTGTTGAATTATCTTTCTTGAAGCACATTATGATGAATTTTAAAACCCCACTACAGATCTCATTAGAATGAAATATACTTGGTATTTTCTGGTGCAAAATTTAAGGTGGCTGATTCTCATTTGAAAATCTAATTATCTCGTTCCAATATTACAGATGTGAATATGAGTGACACTTTCATTAAAAGATAATTAACTAAAACTAGGAATAGACACACTTTTAAATACCCGCTACTGAATATGGACTATACTGAATATGGACTATACTGAATATGGACTATATATATGTATATGTATGTATGTGTGTATATATATATATATATATATATAATCTCCATTGCTACTCAAAGATAGCATCTTGATACACTGCTATACTGCAGGTCACAAGTCGACACCATCTATGCAATATTTCAAAAATAGGAATTCTAGAGAGAAGGTGAGAGTAACAAATCAAACAAGCTAAAAACAGGAAATACTTGCAATGTCCAGCTTCCTGGACAGGTGAGGCGTCAGCTGCTTTTGAGTTGACAGGCCTTTGAAGTTCTGGATGGCCAGGATCTGCTTCAAAACCTTGTCTTAGGCCTTAGGCACCAAATCTACCAAATACCAACAGAAAGGTTTACTGCACAAGCACTAGGAAAAACAGAGCCTGCAAACACACACACTTCTGGGCCTGAAACCTTGCATTATCAGGAAACATTTGGAAAATCCTAAGACTGATGCAAATGGGATTAAAAACCAAACAAAACACCTGGGAGGATAAAAGCGTAGTCCTCAAAAGAGCAGACCTAGGCCCTGATCAGGAAAGCTGGTTGCCTACAGCAGCTGGGTAAGGTTACAATGAAAGTGCAGAGGCTTGGAGTGGAGAATAAACCCTAGATATGGTCTTTATTAAGAGAAAAAAGCAAATCACCACCATAAGAATCTAGAGTCAGTCCATGTACTAGTGTATTAGAAACCAGGACTACTAAACATTAACAGAAAGAAAATTATCTACTTCTCCAAAGACTTCATTCCATTTCAAACTTGTTTGGGAAGAAATCTGACCAAAGTGGACAGCTTCCTAAAATTTTTGATTTACTTTCTTTACAGCCCCACCTTTACACACAGCAACTGTATCACCGGTGTGCTAGTGGTGTCTGATTGCACCTCAGTGGGGTTTATCCATGTGCCTTAAGAAATATACATGCCCACGAGGGTAAAATTTAAATTCTCTGTAACTTGCAAGTGAAGAAGGCGTTTATGTAGCGTTACTGTTTACCGAAAAACACTCTAGAGAGCAAAAATTCTGGCTTTAAGAAACAATTTGAGGTGCGTGTAGGGGGAAGAGGGTGAGGAGAAATGAAGGCAGGGAAACTTTCAGGTTCAAATCAGAAAAGATCAAGCCCTTTGCAGGAGAGGGCTCCATGTACAAGCTCACTGATGGAAAAACCATTTCCTGCGATTTCAGACGGGTAAATGCGTATGATGAAGGAAACACCTGAGAACAATAAGTCTGTTTCAGGCTCAGGTGAAGAAAGGGGTCTATTTCTGGCACTGAAGAATAGGGAAATGATGATCATTTCGTTTTCAAGTTTTCCTTTATTTCTTTTGCTTTTTTTCTCCCTGAAACATCATCAATAATATTAATGTCATTGATGTCAAAACACCAAACGTCAAATCAGGAAAACCATTTTAAAAATTTTGTGGCTATTTCTCCTCTATGCCCTCATCCCCTCTTTCCTGAAAAATACAGCTGTAGTAGTAGTAGTAGTAGTAGTGTGTGTGTGTGTGTGTGTGTGTGTGTTGGGGAGGGGAGTTATCGAATTCTAAGTAAGAAAACAAAAGGAAGGAGGATTTGTAAGAGGGGCGCCCACTTTTGCAATCCCTTCTGCAAGCGAGTATTCCTCTTCTAGCGTTTGTGTGTGTGTGTGTGTGTGTATGTGTGTGTGTTTTCTTTTGAATCATCTCTTCCTCGTCCTCTTTCACCTCCTTCCTAAGAAGAGAGCTGGGATGAGGGTCGGGGGTTAATGGGCTGAGGGGAAGGGGCAGAGAGGAACTAGCACAAAGCCAAGAGTTTCCTCCAGGGCTCGGCCTTGGAGCGCGTCAGCGCGCAAAGGGGAGCTGGGAGCAGCGGCCGCAGGTCTGCGAGGGGTGGGCCCGGAGGCGCGGAGCGCGGCGCCGCGGGCAGGGGCGCGGCGAGGGGAGCGAGCTCGAGCCCAGCCTGCGGGCTGCTCCGGGGCGCGGGCGCGATCCGCCCGGCTCGACCCGACTGCGCTGCTGCCCCGCGGCCCCTGGCGCCCTCCTCCTCGGCCCCTGGCTTCGGGAAACCCAGCTGCTCCTCTCAGGTCTCTGCGGACTCCTCGCCGTCAACCTTTGACCCCACACAACACCCCCGCCCCCCCCATGCCGCTGTCCCTAAACTCTGCACGAACCCACCGCCGCCTTCGCGGAACGTTTGGCTACTTTTAATTTCAAAGTGAAACGAGCAGAGGTTTCCCCGCCGCACCCAGAACTTTCCCTAGACCCTCTTCTGCACTTTCCAGGGCTGCCCCGCCGAGCCAAGCCCACTGCAGAGCATTCGGATCCTGACACCCGGCGCCGAGTTGAGGAAGGACCAGAAAGGGCTACCAGGTGGTTAGGTGTTGAGTGTTGGAAGCAAGGAGTAATTAACATTGAGACAAAAGGTAATTTCCACTCCCAGACTTTTCCTCGGCGTATTTTATTTCCCACATCTCTGAGGAGGACACTCAGGGCTTTACAATCGGTTTAATGAGTCTTGAGCTGTATGTTCCCCCCTTCCCCCGCCCTGCCCTCGCTGAGTCACTAATAAATACCCCTCCTCCCTCTCCCCCGCTTCCCTCCAGCTCAAGACTAGCCCCAGCCCAAGGGGAAAAGGTTCCCAGTCTTTTGACCGCGCTTCCGGGGTCTATAGATGAGCTCAGTTTGAAACGAGGTATTACAAGTGATTTCAGCGTTAGGAACCCTTTATGTCACCACAGACACTTTCAGATCCTCAGCCCCCCTCCTCTTTCCCTCTTTTTGTTGGGTCTTCTCCTCCCGGGGGCTATTTAACAAAGGCAGTCTGTTAACTAACATTTTTGTTTAACTCAGCAACTCCTTTCCAAAACACACTTAAACCTGATACCAAGGTCTGCTATTTTGTGTGGGGGTGGGGTGGGGGGGAGGAGGACTATGTATGTATGTAAGGGGGAGACGATGAAGTTGACAGTGAATCGGAAAGTGCAGGGCTTATTGGGGAAAGTGTCACAAGCATTATATTTCTAGTGAAATAATTCAAGAAATAGTGTGGGAGAGCCACTTCCCATTACTATGAAAAAAAGTATATTTTCTTGAGAATTAAAAAGGGGAGGAGGGAGAATGAAAATATGACCTAACATCCAGAATGGACACTCTCTTTGATGGTGAGAGTGAACTAGATGAAATGACATTCAAAGACGAAAGGTATTTTGAGTGTGTATGTACGTGTTTGTGGGCAGTGCAATCCTTCGTTCGCTTATTCCCTCCCCTCCCCCAACCTGGTTTTTCTCTCCTCCGTAGTCTCATTTTTTTTTTTTTTCCCCAACATAAAAATGACCCCCTCCTGATCCCGGGATCTATCTCTGTACTTCCATATCCCCATATAGTTCTACCTTTCTAGACTGAAGCCCAGTTTTTGCTTTAACTTCGAAGTAAATCGGTTTTACCTTCCCCCCCCCCGGAGGTTCTGACCCGGTTGTGTGTGTGTGTGTGTGTGTGTAGGGGGTCATTATGTACAGTTGGACACAGGTAAGGTAAGGAATGGGGAGGGGAGAGGAGTTATAGAGGGTTTGAGGTATAGAGGGTCTGAGGAGGGAAGCATTAAGGGAGGAAGAAAGGAAATACAGAAAAAGTCAGACGCCCTCTGGCCTTTCAGAGGTCAGGGCTCAGACAGTACTGTGACCTTCTTTCCCCCTAGGCAACCAGACCAGTGTTTATAAACAAAATCAGGCAGGTCTCTTCCCAAACAATAGCACTTCACTAACTTCACAAGCACTTCTACAGCTCTTATGCAAATTAATGAGGACCGCCACTGCCCCCCCACCCCATACACATGCACACTCACTCCGTCCAGGGTCACAAGCACACCCTTCTCACAATACAAGGAGATATTTCCAGCAAGAGTATCCAACGAAAATTTTACATTCCGTCTGGGGCAGAGCTCTAAGAGACAGCGATGCAGATGGGAAAAGATAGACAAGTGAGGAAAAACAAAATAAAGAATAACTGATTTCACTGAATAGAAGATACCGTTGTGATCTTTTAAAACCTAAAACATCTATATTTAGACAATGAAATGCTGTAGAGACAATATATTAACTCCAGCCACTAAATAGAATTATTTTAAAACAGGACATTACATTCATCCAAACATCCACATTTCCAAGACAAAAAAAAAAAAAAAAAGTCCAGATCTTTATAGTTGAAGAAAAGCCATCACCTCTGTATGTAACATCCCTAAATATTAGACACAAAAGCACTATTAAATCCTACAGCAAACAAACAGCCCATCTGATCTAAGTTACAAAATGTATAATTAAATCCATCTTTAATTACAAAAGGCAGCTAGCAAGCTAAATGAATCAAAGATTTTGAAACAAATGTTGTTTGCCAAGGTACAGAAATGATAGCTTTACATTATATTGTCACCAAAATTCCATTTCAGGAATATAAATTACAAGACAGGAAAAAAAAAAGGTGAAAGCAAAAAAAAAAAATTAAATGATTTTCAAACTTTTGCTTTAAAATAATTATCAGTGAAAGTCTAACAGAAAAAGGTTAAGGAAAGTATACCTCAGAGCAAAAAGATCATCTCCTTTTCTTCTTTGTCTATCAGTCCCCTGTTAAAGCATATGGAAAATGTTTTCAAAATGCCCAGATTTGGCACATTGTCATTGCAAAGAGAGGAGCGCAGTGATGCTGTTAGAGAAAATGGGAAATAAATTCAGGATTGGGTGCTGCCTCCTTCAATGCGGATTTATCTAAGTTTAATTTAATATTCCGCAATCACTGAATGATCACATATAATTCACCAAGATTTTAAAGGGCTTTATTTAAATACCTTGAGCAACAAGAGGATGGAATTTAAACCATTGCGGCCATTGCTTATATATATTTTATTTTCCTATTAGAACTTGAAGTGGCAATTTCTAATAATAAAAGAAAAAACGATAAAGATTTGGTTTTTTTAAAGGGAGAATGTTAAAGGAAAGCGTTAGTTTTATTAAAATCATTCTGAATGTAAAATCAAAAAGCACAAAATGGTTGTTTGTAAAACACTAAACCTTTAATCGATTTTATTGACATTCCGATCGATTAGATAAACGGAAATCTATAGCAAACATCAAAGCATTTAAAACATTTTCCCTATCTCATTTATAAACAAAACTTTTCTTTTCAGCAGAAAAAAGTGATTATCAAACGACTAACAGGAAATTCTTCAGATATCAAATTACGATAATAAAATTATTTCCACATGGAAAAGGATAATGACAATGATGATAGTAATTACAATAATGAATAATTCAACAACCCTTTGACATGTATGGAAGAACCTCGAGCAGAACCGCTCTTGAAGGGGGCCACTTTAAAATAAATACTTTATTTTTAAAGGAAATATTTTTAAGAGACAACTCAAGGGGAGTAGCTTAGGTGTGGCTCTCGAACTAGTGTTAATTTTCCTGCAGTGGCAAGGGAATCAATTTCTTTACCGGCGTTTTCCTTCCAAATTGAGTTACTTCTTATTAACAAAAATTAATATGCAAATGTCAGTGAGCCCGACCAGGTCTGCAAACTTGTGTCTGAACCTGTCTTCTACTTATTCTAAAAGGTGATTCCCAAATTATAGAAGGGGAGGGGGGGCGAGGACTGGACTCCCCAAAACTGAATGGAATCACACATTTGATCCTTTAAGTGAAGGAAAACAATTTATTTAGAGATAGAAAAACTGCTATCCGGAGAAATGAAACCATCAGGGAGCTTCTGGCATTCTAGCTAGCTGCAGCAAGAGGAAGTGTTGCTGTAACGGGTATGCTGTTTATTTGTTAAAGAAAATCAATGAAAGAGGCTGTAAAGTAGTTAGTGAGGCGTGTGTTTGGGACTCGCGGTGAATCGTGACTCCGTCAGGGTGAACGAGCAGCTCTTCCTCTTGCCAGAAAAGTCCCTGCGTCGCCCCGAGCCGGGGCGCGGGCTGCACGGCACCTGGTTCCAGCTCGCCGGTGCTGCCCCGCGGTGCTCGCGCTACCGCCAGAGTCCGTACAATTCTCTGCCCTTTCTGCCCTCTGTCCTAGCAGTCGCTCCCTCCAGTTGACAGCGGGTGCCTTCCCACGCCCTCCCTCAGCAGCACACACCTTTTTCCGCCTTCTCTCTTACTGACTCTAGTCGTTCCCTCCTTCCTTTACGCTACAGGTCTGAACTTCTGCACTTCTTTTCCTTCTACTGGAATCTCACTCTTCTGCATCTCCAAGTCCCTCCGGTGACTCGCCGAATATTTCCTTCCTACCCCGCCCCTCCCCCGTTTCTCTCTCACGCCATTTATTTAGCACCCGGGTCTTCTTACCCTCGCGCTCCTATCCTCTCCTCCAGACATTCCAGAGAGTTCTCATCACACCAGAATGCACTCTCTTTCTCCTCCTCCTCCTCCCCTTGGATTGGAGAGCCGGGGGGGGGGGCGGGCGGGGGGGCGATTGCGAGTTCAACTCCCAGGAGTTTTAGTCTATTCTTTTAACAGCTTTACTTTCCCTTTTCTTCTTTGCGTAACCTTCACCTACCTACTAATTTATAACAGAAGCGGTTTCTTTCCCTTTCATTGCCTAGTCTACGGTTCCGGTCCGGGGTTGTGCATCCCACGAACTCTCCGCACCTCCCCCTCCCCGCCCCCACCAGCCCGCATCGCCCCCGCCGGCCGTGCTCCCCGGCAACTATTTTCATTTACTCGGTTGCCGTCTAGTTGCACTTTCTCTTCTCGGAATAAGTTAGCTATCCAGATTTAAAGTTCTCTGTAGAGCCCCTCTTTAATTTGTCAAATCACTTCGTTGCCCAAAAGAAGGGAGGGGGTTTGGGGAGGCAGTATATCACCCACTTAAGTCCCTTTTAACACCCCAGTCCCACCCCCCGCCCGGGTAATATCTTATGTGAATAATAACGAATTCTGGACGATTTTCCCTCTCAGCGCGTGCAGATTGCTTATGAGTTATTCCTGAGCGGGTCTCAAACTCCTCACTTGCATCTTCTGGCTTCGAGTGGTCATCCTTGCAAACTTCCCCCCTTTCCTCTCCTTCCCTCCCCGGCAGCCCTGGCTGCGAGCGGAGCTCAGTCTAAAGACCTCGTCCTCTCGCTTCTTGTTTCTTGCTGCTGCAGCTGCCCCTGAAATTCGCTGCGGCCGCTGCCTCTTCCCGCTTTAATCCCAGACCTCCAGTCATTGGGCAGCTCCTCAGAGGCAAGAAGTCAACACCATGGCAACCCGACAAGCCTATCAGATCACCGGCTGGCGTGACAGCAGCAACACTGCAGGCTGGAGTGGGCTGGGCAGAAGAGCAGAGTGGCCTCTACGCTCAGGTACACAGTCTGGGAGTGGACAGCAGCTGTCAGCCTCCACGGTCTGGCTACACAGATGTGCACCACCCAGCTCATACCCTTACCCTGCGTCCCCTCGTAGGTCTGGAGGAGGAGAAGGAGGGAGGCAAGTAGGATTGGAGGGCTTCGGAAGAGACTTTGAAGCTAAAGTAATCAAAGCCCTAGGTATTGTAAACTAAAGGTGCCTTGTGCCCCCAGTATTCCATGAAACCAAATCACAGTAGCCTCAGAACCAAATTTAAGGGGTTTGCACAAAGGTGTGGGGCTTTTCTTCACCAGTTCTATCACTTGCTTGAACAAAATTAAGGAAACATTCTGTTCTGGAGTTCCAAAGGGATACAAGAAACTGTGGCACTTTTAACTTTTACTGTCTGCTAAGTGTTGGATTCTACAAAAGCTCAACATCACTTTCAGCCATGCTAATTGCTTTGGAAATGACCTAAACTTTACTTGAAACGGCCTTTGCCTTGTTCTTTCCTAAAATGTTTGCTGCGTGTAATGTGTGTTCTAGATCTTGATTTTCTAGAGAAGAAACAGAGAAGATTAGGAAATGGGTAACTGGGAAATCTGTGTGTCCCTCTTGGGCCTACCCAGCCTTTGTATTTCCTCCTTTTCCTTAAGAAACTCCCAAGTAGGCAGATGGAAGAAGACAGGACTTTCACTAATATTTTAGAACATCTTGTTAGTTAACATGAAATAGATAGAAACTGCATTTTTCATTTTTGATTTTAAAAGCACACAATGTTTTTGAGAAACACAACGTGTTATTTCTCCATTACAATTATAATTCTGCTGTGAAAACTTTGACAAATAATTGTACAATATGTTATCATTGATCATATAAACCCCTCTATCACTTATCTCATCGTTGATTTCTAAATTTCAGAACACGCATTTGTCTGTTGAAGTTGGAAAAGACAGAAAGAGAAATCCATTTAATATTGAAGTTAATGTGTCATATTGAGGAAATCTTGTATGAATTCTAAAATCTACCCTTAAGTCCACTTCACATAAACACAATTCACTAAGTAAACAGCTTTCATATTGATCTAACATTTTAACATTTTTAGGCTCTCAGCGTGTATTTAAATTATCCTTGGCATGCATAAAATCCTAGAGAATTGGAAAGGTTTCTTAAAACAGCAATTGTAATATTAAGCAAGTAGGACAGAGAGCCAATTTCTGTGGCTCTAGAGAAGAATTCAATGAAATTTTCAACTTCATTTCCTTACTTTCTCTATATTTCGTTGTTGATGGATCCTAATATTAAAACAGTGCATTTTCAAAATATAATTTATTACAGACCCAAAACGGGTATAATAACTGACATTGGAGAAACAGGTCATGATATACTAGAGAAAACATTTGGACATAGTATGATATTCCCTGTACCGAAAGTCTAATAACATGCTGGTAGCATTTTCTTATTCTGTGCCAATCTGCAGAGTTGTTCAACAAAGAACCGCCAAGCACACAGAACTGAAATTTGGTTATAGTTTAAATGGTTATTTCAGTGCCAACTTATTGATATCCTTTAATATTTTTGCCTAATTCATATTACATTTGCCATGTACTGAGTGTTTACAGTAGGAAATGCAGGAAGAAACATAATACCACAATTTTACATTAAAATGCATATATTTAATTCGTTATCTCCCAGAAACAAACTTGTAAATTTAAAATGTTTTTAAAGAGAAGTTAGATAAAGTGTGCAAAAATCTTTCAGTACATTTTGGCTTCAGGAAGAATAAAGGAATACAGGAAATATGATAACATTAAAAATTTTATTATTTCATTTAATGAATGGTACATCCTCAGTTAGTAGAATACCTTAGGTTCTATAATACTACTTGCGTACGGGTGTGCGTCTGTATGCTAGTCAAATATGTGAACAGATATTGTCATTCAAATGTTTATCTATATGTGATATTTCTAATTTTAAAAAATTAAAATAAGATGAAGTTCATAAATTAATATATTACATTTAAATGAAAACAAATATCTAGATATTCTATTAGATCCTTTGAGTTTCTTAGAAATGATTATTTTTTCTTTATTATTTTTTCTCCGCCATGTATAGATTATCTAAAATTAAACAATGTTTGCATATATTATGCAGATATTTACTTTGTAATCATAAATCAATTGTGTCTACCCTTAAAAATACCCTCAGATTATACGTATATGACCATCTGTTTAAACACAGATTTACATACATACCACACACATGTTGCTAGTCAGCTCCACATTCAAATCTTTACATTTAAAGCTATTTTCTGTACATTTAGTGTTTTCACCATAGGATGCTATTGGAAGGAGGGAATTTCTCTTTTTAGCTAATGAATAAGATGGTGGAATTAAATGTAGTTTAAGTGCTAAATTAAAAAAAAAAAAAAACTCTATGTAAGGATGCCTTGCTCGTTTTCAGCAGAATGGATACCATCTCCATAGAGTTCATTCTTGACCTTACCTGAGTAAGTATTTTAACTTAAAGTATGAGATGCACCTAGAGGGGTAAAACATTGAGCTTAATAGGAAGACAGTTAATAAACTTTTTTCATCCTTGTGCACTATCAATCATGGCTGTCACCAGTCTGCTGAATCAAAGCAAAAGTGTTCTTCACAGATGACTGATTAGAAACGCAAAATCACAAGATCCATCTTCATGGTCACTTTTATTATAGTCATTTTTAAACTGACAGCAACATGCTCAGTTTCAGCACACTGGGCATCACAAATAGTGTCACTCAGTGCAGCTAAGCATGAGAAGAGGTTTGTTGGATTATACTTAAAAATAATTAGGCCCTCAAACCTTTGTGGAGCCAAGAAAAAAGGTATTTCTCTCTCCATCCCCCATATCCTCCTCCACCCCCATAACTCACTTTGATTCCACTGTATCATTAGTTTATATCATTAATTTACCACCTTGAAAAGAGGCGATCAAGGTATAGTTTTATCCTCATTAATTATCTAGGAATTAGGGAATGAATATGTCCACTTGGGAGTTACAGATAACTTTTTGTCTACCACTTTTTGTCAACTTCATGACAAACATCACTGTTACCCTTATAGTTAAATTGGGTTCTTTTTATATAGAAATGTGTTTTTAGACTAAAAGCCTCAGGAATCTAAGTAGTCAGGTACTAGTAAATGATACTTGTTATGAAGTATCACTGAGGACATCTATCTGTTGAAGACATCTAATAGCATCCCCTAGATGCTGTAGCATTGGAATTACTGGGATTATAACTATTTAAATGCATAATCTTAAGGTGGTCAAGATATTAACTATTAGGTGGCTATGTAAATTCTTGTTTTACCCCCTACATTACTTCCTTTTCAGTCCTAGAATATTGAAGCAATGACAAATTTGAAAAACCAACAAGTAGAAATACATAAAAATCATTAAACTAGGAGGTTTGAAACAGTTATGGCTGAATCAAATGATAAGGAACTTTGTCTTTACTTAGAATCTTGATCTTTATGCTACAAAGATTACCCCTTCAGGTTTATTTCATGCTATTTTTACATTCCTTCAGAATATTTTATAATATCATAAGGTACTAATGATACAAATATTTATATGGGAAAATTTTAATAGAAATATTTCAAAATATGTTGTGATTCTCGTGCTCATTTTACAGGCTCCTTATTTCATGTTTCAGAAAAGAAAACCCAATTGAATTTAAATTTTAATTTAGTAATTTTAACCAAAATACCCATCTGAAATTTGTCTACAGTTATCTTTTCCTTTTATCTCAAATGTCATTTCCTTGTTAGCAGCCGAATACACTCACTTAGAGAGAGGAAGAAGGAGAGAGAAGAAAAATTATCAATGATATTTCTTTATATAGTATAATGCCTTCATATTCATTTTCAAACATGTTAATATTCTACTTTAATACCTCTCTGTAAATCTACCAATTCTTTTCCTCCGTCTCTACAAGCAGACACACACATACACACATACGTATACTCCTTTATTGCTTTATTCTAGGTTATGAGAATGTTTCTCTTCTCTGCACAAAATACATAGATTGACAAGACACATATAATGATATATCTATACTTATATAGATAGTAATAGGTGCACAAATGTACTCTCTACATATAAGAAGGCTAACATTAATTTCTTTAAATACTGTACTTTGTTAATACATATTTTTCTGTAAAATGGAGACATTATGAAATATCTCAATTAGCTATTTAGTTTGATTTTACATTCTTAGACGAATGAAATTGTCTTAGAATTTGAATAGATACATGTGTTAGTTGATATTTTAAGATATTTACACTTTGTAAAAATCAATGACAATAGTTACCGATATATTGTTAAATATGTAAAACTAGGATTAAATGAAATGCTTACATATTTTAAAAGCTACATAGTTGCATAGATGACAATGTAATAATCACCTTAATGTCTTCATTTTCAGTTTACTTTAATGACAAAACCGACAAAATTTGTGTGTGTATGTGTGAGTGTGTATGTATGTGTGCTTAGTTTGGATAAATTTATACTTTTAGAAAGGATAGTGTCCCATAGAATTCAATATTATTTTTTAAAGTTACTTTTTGGTGTAAAATATCCTTTGTGACTAGGTTATACTAGTCAGAATATTTATAGAAAAGAAAATTTATTTGAAATAGCTGGACTCACTATAGCACATTTAAGCTACTAAAACTAATTCGGTGAAATGATATGCATGATTTTTGCCATCATCTTGGTAATCTGTATAGGCGGTCACTATAGATCTTAAACATTAATCTTTAATATGCATCATAAATATGAACATTCATAATGCTTATAAAGATTATAGATCTGGAATCATGTTTTCTGCTATAGATGGGTCTTAATAAACAGAAAATAAACATAATTATCCTTTATATTTTAAGGATTTAATCAAAGCTCTTTAAAAATTAGTTCTTTTGAAAGTTACTATGGAGAATCATTGAGAATTTTATGTTTTGACATAATTTGAAAACAACATTCACTTATATTTAAAGCATTAGAGTTAATTTAGATAATTTTTTGGGAAAAATATCAGTGTCTTTATTTATTTGAAAAGTTTATCAGACTATTTTGTTGCTGTTAGTTTAGAAATCGATCTTAATTTGTGTGCATTGCTTAAATATGCTTACGTTTGCTTCATTCAGAATGTTCTTGTGTTTAAATGAATAAAGTACACAATCTTATTTAATAGTAGAATATCATATGACATATGGACTAGCAAGAAATCTCATAATTTAGTTGGTAGAGGTATATTTAATATATAAATACATATTCATCAAAGATTATTTTAAACTAAAAAAAAGACAAATGAAATGTTTGTGCATTTAGGGCTGAAATTTATATTTGTGCATTGCATGTAATATATGATATATACATACATATACACAATTACACCTAAATACTTTCAAATTTAGATTACTGACTTCTTTAAATGGTAAAATGCTATCACACACAAATAGTACAATTATCTTTGCCATACTTGGTTTATGCAGCCTGAATATGCAGTTATGGCATTTCTCTCTTTTCTGAGATACGATTTTCCCTTGATACTTGAATTGTTCTTTGTTGAATCTTTGTGATTAAAAAAAAAAAGAAAGCTGTTATATGAGTGTCAGTTTGCAATAAATGTGTGAAAAAATGTACAGTCAGGATAGACTGGCCGTCTTTCAGTGTGTCTTACCTACCTGGGCTTCAGGGCTCCAGCTCCGTACCAGTGATATTTAAAGAGAAAGGAAAGGAAAGCAAAGGTCATACAAAAATCACCTTTAACATTTTATAGTAAAAAAGAGAAAATTTTGAAATATTTACAGTAATTTGTTATGTAATTTTATTTTAATTTTTTTCTGTATTAATTTTCAATATCTACTATTATAACTATAACTCATTTAAAATTGTCATTGTGTTCAACTCTTACTTCTTACTTACAGAAAAAATATTCAGCCCTCTAAAGTCTTTAAACCTGAAATTATTATTTTCTCTACCATTCATATTCTCCAAAGCTTTCTGCCACTCACCCACTAAAGCTAAGGGATACATTTTATAACAAATAGACTATTTTGATCAGCATGAGCTATTTTACCTTGAACTTCAGTTTACAAAGAGATATGCAAATAGATTTAATGACAACTTTTCAGAATGCATCCCAAGATGTTAGTGATGTTTTCAAGTAAAAAATTTAGGACAATATGATATAAAGATCTTTCTTTTTTTTTTTTTTTTGATAGCTAAAGCTTTTATATGTAAACCTTCACTTATGTATTACACAACCACTGAAGAATTTTAATGTATTGCAGTTCATTTTGCAATATTTGCACAAACGTTCAGAGTAGTATTATGTTGCCTAGTTATTTCATTATATTATATTTCACATTTAGATTTTCATTCGAATTTTCCTGTTTTCAACATTTGGATATCATCTCATTAGCTATCATAAACCAGTAGTTTAAGGAGGGGTAATTCTGAAATGTAAACACCCCTTCTAGAATTTTACAGCATTGCCATGGCAGCATTACTTTCCCCCAAACATTTTCCTGTTATGATTATAAGAAAAGATCAGATGCTGTGGCAATCTTTTTCATATGTGATCTTTCTTTCGAATTATTTTCAAAGTCAACCGTCCTTAGACCTTATTTTCATCACCACAAAGCATTAAGTTTTGCTTCTTTGTAAAATATTTCTTCATAACATATCTTAGTTTAATTCACTTTTAGCAAAAGAAACACCCAAGCTCAATCTGGAGACCTCCTTCCAACATAATTTAGCTGGACCTTTTCTTAGTAAAGGTTTTCTGGTTTTCATTTTCACTTCATATTCTCAAATAAAAGATCCTTTGTTGTCTACCATTTGATTGGACTTAATGAAAAACACTCCATTTTAACTTAACAGTATTTCCTTTTGAATTTATTATATTTAAGAACACTGTCAAAAATCAAACATTTAATCTCAGGTTTTTGTGTTTCAAAATATATTACTATCACATGGCTCAGTGAGGTGATGTAAAAAGTATACTGAAAAGATTTCAAAAAGAAAAGCAAAAGCGAAAAAAAAAACCAGCTTCATTTTAATATGAAACTAAATACTATGGCTAATGTGCAGATTGGATGCAGCAGCTGACTGTAAAGTCGAACATGTGACAGGGTGCCAACAGCGGAATTGTGCAGTATTGACTAAATGAGGTTCACTGATTTGTATTGAGGCTAATATCTTCTTTAAACAATTCCGTGTAAATTGTGCGTATGAAGTCATTGGAAGCTATTTCTCAGGACAGCCTCGCTGGCTAGCTACCTGCTGGAGTGAGGAAGATAATCAATAGGAAGAAATAGAGCCGAACATGAGCCTGGGAAGCTTCAGAGCAGTTAATGCTGATAAAAGTAGATGATGTCAATATTTGGGAATAGCACAACTCTAGGATAATAGACAAAAGAGAAGTGCATATGTTGCAGGGTGTTCAAACAGGGGCAAAATTAAAAGCCTAAGTGGCAGATGATGCCCTAGGCTGCAAAAGACATTATTTATTACAGGTATTGGTACATTTCTCCTAAAATCCAAACAGAACAAGATGTTATATGAAAAAGGTACCGAACTTTTCTCAGAAGCTTAAATACTCATTTCCATTGCAATGGCCAGAAGGTTTCTGCTCATGATTAGTCTAGGAGAGATTGTCCTCCAAACACTTGACAGATATATATTTTTACATATGTAATATTTCATGTCTCAGGAAGAAATTGTATTTTTTTGTAATTCTCTAAGTTGTTTCCAAGATACAACAAATAAAATAACTTGTAAAAGATAAATGAAAATAGGCTGTCAGTCAAAGGGTGATACCAAAGAAATAAACGAACCTAATTGCCTTTGCATATACTTGTGATTATAGCAGACGCCTTATTTTTTAAAGGTAGTAGACTTATTGGAAGTGAGGTAATGGTATATTTGTACTAATTTAATACTGAAAATCTGTTTTCCTCTTGCTGTCAGGCGATGAAATTTTGTTCTTCTGTGCTGATCTTTCTGTTGATGTATTATGACATAGTCTGTCAACATGAACAGATATGTGGAAGGAGATTGGGTGACTGAGACATACAACCTGCATAGAACTCTTCTTGAATTTTAAGCATGTAATAGTGTTTGGGTACAACAAGTAAGACTGTGCTTGCTTTAAGATGCTGTATTTTTACATAATTTAAGCCCAAGCAAAACAGGTGGACTATGGGACAAAGCTTTCAACCTGAATGAGTGAGCTAAATCCAAAACACGTATTTCAGAATACCTTTTTAAAAATCCCTTACACATCATAAGTTGGTTCCTTTAAGAAAAAAAAATTGCAAAATATAAGTTTCTCGACAAAGAGGAGAAATCCATTCATGGACACGTGATTATCAAACATAGCCATTTTCTCCTAAATTAAACAATTCCACAACTGTTCCATGCTTTTATTGTCACAGATGTTTTTATTGTTTAGTGTTAGATATATATCAACACATCATTCTGAAGTTAGGTAAAACAGCCGAGCTTTGATAGTTTTCACTTAAAATCAAATATAAGAAATGTTATTAGAAAAACAAGTATATTTATCTGGGACCTAACATTGTAAACATTATTTTTACCCATAAAAATACAGAAATAAATAAATTTTCCCCTGATATTCATTTTATGCTTTTATTTTAGGAATAACTCTTTATTTTGAAAAAAAAAATCTTTTAATTTTTTTTTTTTTTTTTTTTTACCAAATCACACCTTGGAATTATTAACCCAAGTCACTGGATTCCAATTAAAATTATTTCATATTCCAAATATATAATCTTTGTAAGCTTTCCTACAAATAAAATTTGCTTTTAAAAAAATTGCAAGTATGTTGTCATAAATCCTCTCTTTTCATCTTAAATACAGAGAAATAAAAGATCCTTGGTCATTCTTGAATTCTAAAGAAGGTTTCGTTTCAAATAAAATATGAATTTTGATTTAGAGACACAGAAAAAAATCTTTTAAGATCTATACTTCAACTAATTTGTTAATCTTGTGCCACTTTTAGCATTTGTCACACATATAGACCAGGAAATTGGCTCCATCTCATTCTAGCTCTGTATTGAATTAAAAACCTCCACTGCAAAGAAGAGCATGATGTGGGGAAAGAATAAATTTAGTTCTTTCTTTAGTAATGCACATATATTTCCATACATTTCACATCCTCAGGGAGCCTATGAATGCATTCAATAAATACAGAACTATAAACTGTAATTCCAGAAAAGGGAAAGGTTTAAACAGTTTTCTGATTTTAATATACCATTTTAAGTTTGAAGGATGAAAATTAAATAATTTCATACATTTTGTTTTACTTTTTTTTAGCAGACACCTTCAGTATTAGAAATAAATCTAAAATAATGAATCTTAGTTGTTCCTTCCACTTGGATAACATTAGCAGTTTTAGATCAAAGCAAATTAAATATCAGCAATGACAAATTGAGAAAAATGTTTTATACCAGTTGAATCTATGTTTGCATTCAATCCACCAAAGTCCACCCTGGCTAATTTAGTAGACACTGTATACAAACCATTTATGTACAGACATTAAAAGGAGTGTCCATTCCTATTTCGTGTTTCTAGGCTGACAGAAAAGGGAGTTTTCCATTAAGTGTGATAATAATGGATAGATCCTAAGTGCGATGGGTGCATTTCGATGACGATTTTGTTAAAAATGAAATATGCCCCACAGGTGAAGGAGATTACTAACTCTGATATAGACTCGCTGAAGGTGTAGTTCACTATACTTTCAAGCATTTGAATCTGTGACTGTGTTCTGAGGAGACCGTGCAGTGTGGTAGATTTATGATGGCCTCATGGAAACCGGAAACAGAGCTTGCAAAGATTATGGCATACTTGTTCAGAAAAACGGTGGACTGAAGGTCCCTGATTTACACTGACATGTATCTCGATGAAACCATAGTTTGCAAATTGCCTTGAGTAGTCATCTTTTACTAAGTGCTTGATAGCTACATAAGTGTACATATCTATTTTTAAACATATCAAGAATGTTGATACTGTATTTGAAAGAATTTTCTTTTAGATCTTGAGGTTAAAAATATTTTACTTACCTATTTCTATTTTCTAAATACCTTAGAAATTAATATTCAGTAAAAAAATCATATCAGTTAAGAAATACATTCCATAATATCAATAGTGAAAAACTAAAAACTCCAGTAATATGAAGAATTCTGAAAAATTTCACAGTATATCTGCATATTAATGAAGAGGTTTAAAGTCTTTAAGGTTTTGGTTTTTTCACATTTACGTTATTATTCAAGGATAAAGAAAAGACTGAGCTTCAATTGTCAACTTAAAATCCATCACTCCCTGACTCATTCCTGTTTCAAGTGTTTAATCAACATGGTCTTTGTTTGAAGGATGTAGTTGTTTCTCCTTTATTTTGTGAGGCCAGTGAAGATACTCCCTGCCTAATTCAGGAATGAAATTGTGCACATATATGCTCATAGACTGTTTTTTTTTTTTTTCCCCTACGGGAAGTCTTATCTGTGTATGATTAGAAATGACAGAATGCATGACACACACTTGTAATCATTCTGCTATGCATTTCCAATTCCTGAGAACTTTATTCTTTGCCACCCTTTTTTATTTTTATAATAGTCGATGGTGTCACTATTTCAATGTAGAAGAAACACAATTTTTCCCCCAGGTCTCACAATACCAATTTAGATGCTCCTACTTAATCTGAGAAATTAATGTTTGGGAAAACACGAAGTGTTACGTGATTAAAAGCTTTGAAATTGTTGAAACCACAACCCCTTTAAAATCCTCATTCTATTGGTGCCATTCTCCTTGTATTTTACAGCTGAGGGGTTTGGATGCCTAATGCTGGTATTGTGTGAAGTGGGTGTTCCTGGAAGTCACACTTATGAATTATTATGTGCCCCAACTGCTTCCGGGCATAAAATTTCTCTAACAGACAGCAGCTGACAGATTGGGAGAATCTGGCACAAAGTGTCAGATAACGTCTAACTGTAACGTAAGTTTTGAAAGTATCTTTTGGGTCTCTTTTCTTAGGGATTTAGCAAAAACAAATGGAATATATAGAAAGCCATATTTTTTTTCTATTGCCCTAACCTCTTTAGCACAGCTCAGCATTCCAGGATACCTTTTTTTTTATGGTAAAAAACACATAACATGAGATTTACCCTCATCAAAATTTTAAGTGTACAGTATTCAACTATAGGTGCAAGACTGTACAGCCAATCTCTAGAAGTTTTTCATCTTACGTAACTGAAACTTTTTACCCAACTCCTTATGTCCATGTTCCCAAAGCCCCTGCTACCATTTTACTCTCTGTTTTTATGAATATGACCATTTAGATATTTCACATAAGTGGAATCGTGCAGTATTTGTCTTTCTGTGACCGCCTTATTTCACTTAGCATAATGTCCTCAGGGGACATCAGGGTACCTTTCCGGGTCTAGCCTTATTCTCCTTTTCCTTGGGGGGTCACAGAGAAGGGGCTCAGTTGGAATGTTCGCCATGGAATAAAACAGTTCACTTACTAGGAGACTGCCGTGGGAGGGGAGTCAGAAGAGAAAGGCTGGTGGATTCTTATAGGAAACAGGTACAATGAAGCTTGTAGCCACCATTTTCGTCATTGATGATGGTTGGGAAGTGAAGTGAATGTTAATTGCGTGTTCACAATGTGATAAGGGCTTTACTTACATTGTCACATTCATCCATTCAAGTCCCCACTGAGGTAGATACCATTATTATCCCCACTTTGCAGACGAAGGGAATCAAAGCAGAGAGGTGAAATAACTTGCGCAAGTTGATAGAGCACTTAAGTACTGGACATGGGATTCAGCCTTCCCCTGAGCACTCTCATGCTGCTTCCCAAGTAGTCGCTTAGTAAAAACCGGTCTTTGAATCCAAGGAGGTAAAAATGTAGTCTGTATCAATGGAGGAGAAACAGCTCTTCCATCTTTTCTCCTAGCTAAGAAATAAGGAGAAAGTATCCTTGGCCAAGGTCTGCTGACGTTTTCTAACTATTTTGTCCTAGGGTAAACAGAGTAAACATATCAGAGTTAGATGTATTAATACATCCTAGGGTACAGATGTCAGAATGTTCAACGTGGCAGCTTTAATCTGCCAAGCTTCTTTGGTGGTTTGGTGTCCAGACCCCAACTATGCTCAGTGGTATGAATTTACTGATGGGTTTGTAGAAGATGCAAAAATTTAGTAAAATCCAAGTATTCCATGTGAGTGAATCTGTTTTCAATTACGTGTTTCTGTAACATTAATAGGAGTTACTGATGGTTTCCACAACTGTATACAGTTTCCACAACTGTATTCTTTGGTTGTAGTTGTTGCATTTACATGTTATTGTATGAGATCAAGTATAAACCTATGGTTCAGTGGGAGAATTTATTGTTTTTTACTCCTTAGATAGGATTTAGTGTTTAACTTTCTATATTCTCATCAATTATAGCTTTTATTATTTCTTCTGCATTCACTTTTGTTCAAAAAGGCATTCATTAAAAATTACTTGTTTTATTTACTCATGAGTTGCAGATGATGTGAAAATTGGTGATACCCATCATGCCAAATCCTATTACAGGTGTATACTCTGTTGAGGTAATATAGATATTTTGCTTCATGAAATATTATAACATTTACTTATGTGTACAGGATGCTTTGTAAACAGTAGGTGCTTAATACATGTTAAGCAAGAAAATACATATTTGCTTTGATTAAAATATGATTTAAAAGGACCACAGGCCTTTGATCTCAACATTGGTTATTCAGGTTTGTTAAATTAAAGATTACTTTTTCCCCCCTTACGCAACCATGAGGATGAGGATATAGGCAAATGCAGGGTGCTGGCACCGATAATGTTGGTGACAGGGAATGTCAGAGGTGCACAATTATTATTCAACAAACAATAGAGCGAAGTACATAAGAGTGGAAGCATGGGAATCAGTAAAAAGAGGGTTAGAATTCTAGCTCTAGTTAATATGGTGTGTGATCCTAGACCAGTTATTAACCTCTTCAGACGTAGTTTGCCTTTTCTATAAAGTGGTTATTATAATAACAGGGAGAGATGCCTCAAGAGATGATTTTTAAATATTCTGTGGAATAGCACAGAGCCTGGAATTGTGTAAGTACTCAGTAAATTTACCTGCCCCTATTAATATATAGGATATTTTGATGGCTCTAAGTATATATTGGTTTGCTATTTGAAAATTTCTGGTTTTGGTATGTTACACAAATGAGTGATCCTTCAAATCAGAAACTTGTTTTCTTTTGAGGATTCTCTTAAGAATCAAAGCAGACTCAAATCCAAGAGGAAACTCTTTAAAAACAGAGTTGTAATTCAGAATATTATGATTCTATAAACTTGTTGGGTTCCAAACATGAAACTTGAATAATTTGGTCTTATATGTGGTAGAAATAACCTATAAAAATTTTAAATTAAGTAGAATTTTCCTTTCATAGTTGGCATGGGATTCACATTTTTTTAAACATCTTTATTGGAGTATAATTGCTTACAATGTTGTGTTAGTTTCTGCTGTATAACAAAGTGAATCAGCTATACGTATACATATATCCCCACATCTCTTCCCTCTTGCGTCTCCCTCCCACCCTCCCTATCCCACCCCTCTAGGTGGTCACAAAGCACCGAGCTGATCTCCCTGTGCTATGCAGCTGCTTCCCACTAGCTATCTATTTTACATTTGGGATTCACATTTTTGAACTGTGCTGTGGCTACAATGGTGAATGAGTTACTGTCTCTATATTTTAAAAACTTGAAGCTTGATGGCATGTTTAATGACCAAAATTATGATGTAAGAGCATTAAGGTAAATATTAATTCCATGAGACTAATTTAAGAGTGTAAAGTCAGGATTTAATGTATGTCGTGGGCTACTGAGAATGCCATGTTTTTCAAACGTTCTAAAGCTCTACATCTTTCACTGTTGTGTATGTATGCACGTGTGTGTGTGTGTGTGCACGTGCGTGTGTGTTCATGAACTGAGAAAACAAAATTTTAAAAATTCCATTTTTTTTTAAACTCCTCTTTTAATCCGGCTTTCATTGTTATGTTTGTAGGAAAAGAAATAGTGTTTTCCTTTCTCATTCTTAAGTGAAGAATCTATTTCCCTGAAGGAATAATTACATGCATGCATAAACTGGCAGACAAGGCTTATATTACACAGTCATGTAAACAGTGAAGTCCTTATAAATAGCGAAATTTCTTCAACAGAAGTAGTAATATTTATGATGTTTTCCACATTCCTTCATTTTTAAGTTTTCTGCTTTCTTTCAAAGTCCGCTGGGCAGTGCCATTCATAACTTTTGAGAAAGAAAGGCAAAGCTCTTTCCCTTTATCACTGACAGGAATAACAAATATCCCATCTCTTCCTGTCCTTTGACTTGGGTGACTTGTGCCCTCGTGTGTGACCACAAGGCACCCTTTCTGTTGACAGTTACAAGCAAAGTAGAGATGCTCTGTTGGACTGTATGCACAGTCCAAATAAGCCAGGATGTTAAGGATGATCTGGGCACCAAAAGTGTAGGTGTTTGAAGCGCGGTATAGCCATCTTGCTGGACACTTAGACAAAACAGACAAAAGGACAGAGATTGGGCATTACTAAATTTTCGACCATATTTCATTCATAAGTGAAATGAATTAGATGACTTAGGATTTTCTAACTGCTAGAGACAAAAACATTTCTCATATTAGATTGTTGAAATTAAACCCAATTTTCAGAGTCTATAAGCTGTATTTGGTAACTTTTCTCATTTTTTTCCAAGAAAGGTATTAGGCATCATTTTCTATTCTAATTTGGTATTAATGTTAAAAGCATGTCTGACTGTCATCTATTATCACAGGTGTCATCAGATGGAAATCTAGTTCCTGAGCTTAACTCTGATATTCTGTATGTCAAGACAAGTGGGAACCAAATACATCTCTAATGCTGATTTCCTCACCCTGGACTGTTGCTCTCTCAATGTAACCTCATGATAGAATTGAAGTGATATATATTCCAAATCTTTTGAAAATCATTTGTTCTTAACCCCAAAGCCCAAGAGTAAAGAATGCCTACATGCCAACATGAGAAAGGAAAACAACTAATTGGCAGAAAAAGAGATAAAGAACACGAGCAAAGCTTTGTTAATCTTTAGCCTTTCATTAGAGATTTACTCAGTCATATAAATAATATATCTTGGGTGCTCACAGGGTGCCTGAAGAAGAGGCATTGTAGAACTGGAGGTGCAGAGTACAAACAAGACTAGAATTCTTACCTATTAAGTGGGAGTGAAATGAACAGTTAGTACTGGTACAATGCAATGAAGCAGGCAAAGTTTCTTAGAAGGGCTAACTTCCACATTGCAATTTGATGCATAGACATCATATCATAAACGTATTTCCATCATATTGTAGATTTATTATTTTTTATGACTAGATGTATTATATTCTAACTCTTCATACTATTAAACTTTTAGATTGTTTCTGAACTTTTTCTATCATTGACATTATAATTTAGACATTTGAAGATTGCCTCAATGTCCAATAATAAAGAAATGAGGGAATAAATCATGTCATAGATGTACAATAGAGGACTATACAACATTAAAATGACTGTTGCCAACACTCTTAAATGATTTTAAAATGAAAAAGTAACGGAAAAATTGAATTATATACACACATTTATATATAAGAGCTCAATCATGTTTATAAATTGAGCTCAATTTTGTATACATACGAAATTATCAAGGAAATTTTACCAAACTTTTACATGCGGTAAATTTTGTATGTGGGGTTATAGGTAATTACTAACGATTTTTCTTTTTATTCTTTGCTTTTTTAAAGTTTTTCTCTAAAGACTGTCTTTTTTTTTTTTAGAATCAGACAACATCTATATGCCTAAAGTTTCAAGTGATCTGATTTTCAATCAAAAGTAAATAATTTACAGTTTTGAAAGATATTCCTAGTTTTTGTCTGGATGACCTTTACCAACTTAAACAGGCACCAAGAATATCAGTGATACTAACATTCAGTCAAAATAAAGGAAAAAACATTGCCTTCTTTAATAAGTAAAAATATCTCATTGTTATTTGCATTTTTTTTGATTAGAATATATGATGATTATTTTTCTCTGATTTCTAATTTCTAAAAGGTATTTCCTTTTGTCTGAATTACATATAATGTCCTTTGCCCATAGTTCTAGTTTCTTTTTCCCTTTTTAAGAATGCTTTATTTTACATTAACGTTTGCTGCAAATATTCCCCTTTGGCTGCATTTTTTAAATTTTATATTGTTTACTCTTCAGAAGTTTTTTTAATTTTTTTAAAAAAATTTATTTAATATTGGAGCATAGTTGATTACCAATGTTGTGTTAGTTTCAGGTGTACAGCAAAGTGATTCAGTTATACATATACATGTATCTATTCTTTTTCAAATTCTTTTCCCACTTAGGTTATTACAGAATATTGAGCAACATTCCCCGTGCTATACAGTAGGTCCTTGTTGTTTATCTGTTTTACATCTAGCAGTGTGTACATGTCAGCAGTTTTAAATGACCAAATTTGTTAATATTTTCTGTTGTGACTTTACTAATAATCTCACATTTTAAAAGGTTTTAGTCCTCCAGAATTTTATAAATATTAAATTATTTTTGGTGGTTTTGCTATTGTTTGGCTAGTTCCCTGTAGTTTTTAACTGAACATTTAAAATTAGCGTTTATAGAGTATTGTTTGTTGTATTGACCTACAGTTTTTTGGAATGCTAATAAATGGTCCCAACACCACTATTTACATTTTTAATGATACACCTTTAATTATATATGTATATATACTCACATATATATGAATACATAGATATGTATAGAATATGTACATATGAATATGTAGGTATAGTATAATATTATTATTGAATCTATTATTTTCTTTTAGTTTGTACACAAGTATAGAAGTTTGTACATCTGTCTCAAATACATATTTTAATTAACCTTGCTTTAATCTTAATGAATTATAATAGTTTATGTTTGTACACACATTTCTTTTTTGTACATTTTAAAATATTCTTGCCTCTTTACTGCCCTAGATTAATCTTACTACCAATTTCTGCCATGCTCCAAGAAAAAAATCTATTTCAGGTTATTTAAGGTTGAGAATTATATTAAATGTACAAATTAATTTAGAAAATTGAATAACAAATAATTATGAAGAATTTAATAATTTATTTGAACTCAATTGAATTTTCTGACTCCTTGTAACAAGAGAGACTAATAATTCCTACAGAGGCATGAATGGAGACACAATCCCCAAAACTTCTGTATCTTTGCCTTTTCCCTCAAAAGTCTCTAGGAAGCAACAGTCCACCCCAAACCTAACAAAACTCACTTTCTCTGTGTTGCTAATGGTTACCAATGAATGTTCCAGGACTCATGGGAGTAGTTCCTGAAAACATTAAAATATTTAGCCAATTGAAGATGCTTAGGCTAACAAACATCTTGAGGAGAAGACATTAAACCTAAAAGTCCTTATCTCATGAACAATTGTGACATCAGATTTCCTAATACCTGAAATTTCAGAATAAGGGTGTTGGTAAGAAAGGAACAGTAATTCTGGGTTGCAGGTTGGTTGTGGGAAAAATAGATCTAATCTGTATCATAAGTTTAGAAGCTTGGATAACAGAGGAAACCAGAATGCCTGTGGAGAGAGGTCTGTGGAAGTGTTGTTAGCAGGCATCATTTTTCTGTTGCAATTTTGTATGAGCCCAAGTGTTTGTAGGGTAGGTGCTTATATTTGACCCATGATATCAGTTCATGCCTGATTCCCAGTTTTCTTTTCATTCCAGTTAAGATCTCTGATATCCACTGCCTTATATCTTAGTTCCAACCCACATCTTGAGACCAACTTATCAGAGCCACGGTTGTCAGCATCTTTCTCCACAGGTTTCATTATACCACCCATACACTTTGCACCAAATTCTGGGTTGCATATTTTATATATTTTATTTTAATTACTCCCCCCAAACAAATATGAAAAGTACATACTATTCTGGATTCCCGCCTAATTTTTACTAGTACTATTTTTTCCCATATCCCTCAGAAATGGCAATTTTGCCATACGTGGACATGTATTCAGGTGATCTGTAGAGCTCCATGGAACTCCAGAACCTGTGTTCCCTCACGAGATTCTACCTGCTGGCATTGCCAACTGACTGACTCAGTGAGCTTTAAATGAGCTGGTGTTCTCTCCATGGTCAGCACCTGGGTCTAAGTCAGGTGTCTCTTACCCACCCCCAACCCCCCAGATCTGTTAATAGTCTTCTATCTTGTCTTGTCTTGTCTGTCTATCCATTTGCCATCCTTTTATTTAACGTGTTGTCAAGGATAGGCAAAGGAATTCTATTTCTAAAGCTTTCAAATACCCATAAGGAGACAGCCCTTAAATTCAGTGTTGATACTAACAGTGAAAAATGTGACCCCTTACTACTGCTCAATAGTTAGATATTCTTGGCCAAAATGACGACTAGTTAGATACATGCCTGTTGTTCCTATATACCTATGAATTTAGCTGGATACAGTGTCAATACATTATAATGGGCTGTAGGCCCTCAGTAGTAACCATTGATGGATGCTACCAAGGGCAAGCCATTTAGGAGGGAATAGGAGAAAACTGAACAGCAGGAAAAAGAATACTAGACCTTGAGTAAGAGACCATAATTTAAGTTTTGGTTATTTTAGATATTAGCTGAGTGTCTGGGAAAGTTTATTAAACCTTCTGAGTCTTTGTTTCTTTATGTATAAAATATGGATTACATTATCAGTATACTTATTCATAAGATTCAACAAAACAATATGTAGAAAAGACTGAATTCTGGCACAGAGTTGCACATTTGATCTATCAGGAAATAGATGGCACATTCAATGGGATAATGGATGAGATTTATTGAAGAATTTATTTACAAGGTATGGACAAAACTAAGAGAAAGTGAGAAGGAGGGAGCTGTTACTTAAAGAATTCTACCTGTAGGACAGGGTTTCCTGTAGAAGGTGTCTGGCTTAGGTAAATAAGCAGCAACTTCAGGCTTATAATAAAATTGGTTACATTAAAGTGGTCTTTTCTTTCTTTTTTTTTTTTTTTTTTTTTTTTTTGTGGTACGCGGGCTTCTCACTGTTGTGGCCTCTCCCGTTGCAGAGCACAGGCTCCGGACGCGCAGGCTCAGTGGCCATGGCTCACGGGCACGGCCGCTCCACGGCATGTGGGATCTTCCTGGACAGGAGCACGAACCCGTGTCCCCTGCATCGGCAGGCGGACTCTCAACCACTGCACCACCAGGGAAGCCCCTAAGTGGTCTTTTTACTGAGACAATTATTGTTGATGGAATTTTTGGTTAAGGGCAAATTATGGGGCTCTTTGACTTATAGTCAAGTCTCATCCTTACCGTGTGGGTTTAAATGTTTCAACTGGGTTGTGTCAATTGAAGTTCATGTGAGTATTTCCTAATAGGGGAGATGTCTGATCTAGAGAGCCATGTGGATGTGTTATAAATTGTATAAAGTCCTATGCCGTTTTCGACATTATCATATACACATGAAGAGAAATAAAAATGTATAATCCAATGATACCACTCCTACAACTATTTTGGAAAAATTACCCTTACCTAAGAGCAAATAGAATCATACTGGACTAATCATTTGAACCCAGAGAATCTGATCAATATCAGAAATGGGCCCTGTTTTCCTTGCCTTCCAGACTTTTTCCTATTTTCCTCATGTAAATTAATCCCAGTGTTGTTGTGGTGTTGGTTGGGTGTGGGTACAGTGGCAATTGTTTATTTGTCCTGGGAAACAAACTATATGGTTGCTGATGCTATTCGACAGCATCTCCGTGTAGATGGGGATAATGGACCTGACATATGGACATGAGCAGGTGTTTCCTAATTGTCCACCACGTGGTACCCTCCGAATTTTCCCAGCTTTTGTGTTTTTGATCACATAAACAATGTAAAATGAAAATATCCTGAGAGAGGAATTGAAGAGCAGTCAGTTGCTAATATGCTGGCTCCATGGTTTTACTGTGTATTGATACTTAGAAAGAAGGTAAAAAGGAGAAAAGAGAAACTGAGAAATTTTCTGTAAGCTAATGAGAGTACCAAGAACTGGGTCTTGGACAGGTAGCTGAATAGGTAGTAGCAGCTGAGTGACAGAAGCACCACCAACTAAAATGGGACAAGTGCAACGTAAGGAAGAAGAAAGAGATCACGAAACTAACAATATGAGTATACTAAGTATATTAACCTTAAAGGTGGTGGTGAAAATGCATGGGTTCTAAATATAATCTAAATAGTGGATCAATATTTGAAAGGTCTTTTTGAGACTGAGTATTTTTAATTTCTGCTCTTTATGTGTTTGTTATAATAAGGCGATATTTACATTCTACTTAGAAAATAAGCCAAATGTAGATACTGTTTTGTCTTATGCCCTTTGACTTTATTCACAGTGACAAAATGATACCATCATTTTTATGTGACTCATATGCAAAATGAAATACATTAATCTCTGAGATCTGCTGATGGGAAATAAACTCAGATATTTCACTTCTAACTCTATCAAGCAAAAGAAAAATCAGTTGTGATTCCAAGAAGAGATGAACTCTTGGTAAGGAAATATTTGTTTTACAATTTTCAGAAAGAATTATCAATAACATACTGTAAAAAAAAAAAAGTCGAATGCCTTAGCATATTCTTTCTTTCTTTCTTTCTTTCTTTCTTTCTTTCTTTCTTTCTTTCTTTCTTTCTTTCTTTCTTAACAAAACCATAACTGGCACATGAAGGAACCCATTCATATTTGAGGAAGATGCAATTGCATAAATATTTAAATTTCCCTCTGTGTTTCTGTGTTCATAAAAAAAAATTCAGGTGTCACTAAAAAACACCTCATACTTAGAGCTCTACATTAGCAAGCTGTCAACTTCTTGAAGACAAAAAAGATAGTTTAGCGTTTGCTTTCATGTGTTTTTTTGATCTTGTTGGTTCTAAAATAGTATATAGGTAGAGTCTTGAATCAGTTGTTGTTTATTTTAATTTCTAGACTTAAGTTCTGTAATCCATCAATAAAAGTATGTGACAACTTGTAAAGGTTTTTTTTTTTAATTTCTGTTTTCCTGGTACAAGTATATTTTGTGACAAGATGGCATTGGACCTGCATAAGTTTAAGTGCCACAATTGTCTGATTAAATATTTGATTTGGGGATTGGTCAGTGGGACTGAGAAGTCAGCCATGAGAATTTTATATTAAAACTAATTTAGTAGAAAGGTGTTGCTTCTGCTAGTCAACAATGGAGTGAAATCTGAAGTCTTTCAAGCATCGGGAGGCAAGATGAAAATATCAGTGCTACTCTTAGATGTTTCTAAATGTTTGTATGTTAAATATTGTAGATAAAGCCTCTCTATATGTCCTCACAAAAAGCTTTACTTTGAATGGCAAGTCTAGAAATTCAGCAACACTGAGTATAAGGATAAAGGTACATTCACACAGTGCTATTTAGAAATTTGGCATTTAATATTTTGGGACGGATAATTGAAATCATTAATGTATAAGTTCCTTACATTTCCCTTGGCCTCAGAGGTTTTTGTAAAATGGTTTTCAAGAAAGAGGTAAGACCTAAAAAGGGAAAATTCAATATATTGTTTAGCATGCATATTTGACACTCAGGTTTATTGATATGTTCTGCCTTTTATAAGATGAGTACTATGACAAATGACAGAGAAGAGATTGCACGTCACTATCTCTGTTCTATCTATGTACTGCCAGTGGGCAAAGATTTCCCATTTCATACATCATTTACAACTTCCTACAGTAATTTTACACAGTTCATATCCTCGATACAAGGCATAGCAATTATCTATACATTTATATGCATGCAGGCATACTAAATATGAAAATCATGCAGTCCTAAAAAGAGTTCCAAAGTTCATACACTCCAGCCAATAAAAGTTGGTAAAGCCAGTAAGTTCTTCAATTCAAAAACTTTCCTATTTTAACTTATGTCCCAGTGTTACCTCTGTAACAGGTTGTTTCAGAAGATCTTCTTTTAAAGTACTGTTCATAAGAGTAAAATATTTTCAGTTTTCCCAATTGCTTTTGTATTCCAAAATTATGTTAAAAATCATATTCTTTTTTCTATCCCCTTTTACTCTTTTGCCTCTAAATGGAATAAGAAAAATACAATATTGCATTTTGGACTAGGCAAAAAAAGCCCCTAAAATGTACAGATTTTCAATTTTAAATGCTAATATACATAAAAGGTTGGCAGTGTTTTGTTATTTTGGACTTTCTAAAATTATTTTTAAGTTATCATAGTTGCTCTACTTTTTCATCTAATATATAACACATAACTTTGAGAGAGATTGTAATTTGCTAAATTGATATATAATTCATAATCTTCAGAAGTGAATTCTGAACTCTTTCATGTGTTATCAATCGTCTATAATTAGTTTTTAATTTTTGAATTTCTAATTTTTTTGCAAATTTCATTCTTCATATTCTGGCTTTCATTATATGTGTTTAGAACAATGAATGGTAATTATACACTTTCAGAAGTACAGAAAGCAATTATTCAGATTCAGGAAACACAGTGAATCCCACCCTTTCTCAATGAATTAACATTCTATCTCTTTTCAAAAATTATTCAGTGTGTTGACATGATATTCCTATTCCTCCACAGCCATGATTTCTTAAGATTCTTTCCTTTCTTTTGGGAAGTTTTTGCTTCACATTCACTTCTATTAGCCTTCCTTGGTATCCAGAATGCACCTGAAAGCATAAATCTATATATAGAAGCTGAGGTTTCTATATTTAGGTCCCTGTATTCTAAGATAAGACAGGAACATATAACTGGTATATTCTACTTGACTGTTTTGGTTAATAATTTTGATAAATGTACAAAAAATTAGAGGTCTTTCTTCATTAGTTAGCTTCAGGGGAAGAGATTTCCAGTGTTATTCTGTCACTGATAACTTTCTTTTTGGTCTCTCTCTGAACTTCAATATCTTCATATGTAAAATGAAGCAAAGTGGACAATTTTAAATTTTCTTAATATAGGTAAGATTTGTTTTCTTATTAGCCATGACTCCAGAATGTTATATGTCTGAAAACAAAACAATTTATTTTATGTGTACAAAATGAAGGCTTTTTAAATTCAAGATTTTTTTTTTGCGGTATGCGGGTCTCTCACTGTTGTGGCCTCTCTCGTTGCGGAGCACAGGCTCTGGACACGCAGGCTCAGCGGCCATGGCTCACGGGCCCAGCCGCTCTACAGCATGTGGGATCTTCCCGGACCGGGGCACGAATCCATGTCCTCTGCATCGGCAGGCGGACTCTCAACCACTGCGCCACCAGGGAAGCCCCAAGACTGTTTTAATGGCTACTGTATTTAACTTCATTTGCCTATATTCCTAGTAATGTTATAGTCAACGACAAACAGTAACTGTAGAAATGGTTCCATTATATCTTAATTTTACACAGTCACATTTAAAAAATAGGTCAGCAGTTTTATAAGCACTCAACTCTACATATGTGTTTTTCATAGCTAGTTATTTTCTTTTTGAATTTTATTTATGGTTTTATACAGCAGGTTCTTATTAGTTATCTATTTTATACATATTAGTGTATACATGTCAATCCCAATCTCCCAATTCATCCCACCACCACCCCCCCACCACTTTCCCCCCTTTGTGTCCATACGTTTGTTCTCTACATCTGTGTTTCTATTTCTGCCCTGCAAACCAGTTCATCTGTACTATTTTTCTAGGTTCCACATATATGCATTAATATATGATATTTATTTTTCTCTTTCTGACTTCACTCTGTATGACAGTCTCTAGCTCCATCTACGTCTCTACAAATGACCCAATTTCATTCCTTTTTATGGCTGAGTAATATTCCATTGTATATATGTACCACATCTTCTTTATCCATTCATCTGTCGATGGACACTTAGGTTGCTTCCATGACCTGGCTATTGCAAATAGTGCTTCAATGAACATTGGGGTGCATGTGTATTTTTGAATTATTGTTTTCTCTGGGTATATGCCCAGTAGTGGGATTGCTGGGTCATATGGTAATTCTATTTTTATTTTTTTAAAGCTAGTTGTTTTTTGAAGACTTTTTACTAGGCATTATAGAATGCCTGAATAACAGGGATAAAGTAAATGTCCATTTAAGTGTGATTTAGAGTTTCTGAAAAGGAGAATATAGTCAAAAGCAGTTCTTTTAATGAACTTAAACATAGAAATGATTGTTTAAAAGCCACACTGATGAATTCTTTATAACACTGATCCTGAAGTAACACAAGAAGCTATAATAACATCGTACATACCACATATGTAGAGAAGTCACATTAGAAAATTTCTAGAGGCTAAGTTATTTCTTCCTTTCTAATCTTGAGCTTCAAACCAAAGCTACTTTTTTTTTTTTTTTTTTTTTTTTTGCGGTACGTGGGCCTCTCACTGTTGTGGCCTCTCCCGTTGTGGAGCACAGGCTCCGGACGCACAGGCCCAGAGGCCATGGCTCACGGGCCCAGCCGCTCCACGGCATGTGGGATCCTCCCGGACCGGGGCACGTACCCATGTCCCCTGCATCGGCAGGCGGACTCTCAACCGCTGCGCTACCAGGGAAGCCCCCAAAGCTACTTTTGACTGCAACTCCATCTCTATGTACACACAGATAAAAGAATAAGTGGTATTATCAGGCAATAAACATTGTTTTAAAGTTATAATCATAGTAATACCATGATCAGATGTCACTTCTTCCTTGTTGATGTTATACTAAAGATATTATATCATTCTTTCATTTAACAGATATTTATTGGGGTCCTCTTATTACATAAAAAGTAAATAACCTTGCCTAGCTAAACCTTATTTAGTCTAAATTCAGTGTCAGATTCTTGTCATAATAAGGATGACTACATATACTAGTTTTTTTTTATTGTTGCATAAGAAATTACATTTAAGTAGTGGCTGAAAACAACAGACATTTGTTATCTAAAAATTTCTGTGGATCAGGAGTCTGAACACAGATTAGCTGTGTTCTCTGAAAGAATGAGGTCAAGGCTTTCTTCAGGATTGGGCTCTCATCTGAATACTCAACCAGGGAAGGATCCCTTTGCAAATTCACTTAGGTTCTGTCACTGCCATAATTCATTTCCTTGTGTTTGTAGGACTGAGGGCCTCATTTTCTTGCTGGCTGTCAGGTTATTGGCTGCAAGCTCCTCTCAGTTCCTAGAATCTACTCCCAGTTTCTTACCACATGAGTCTCCCAACATCACTGCTTGCTTCATCAAAATCAGCAAGAGCAAGAGAGATTCCTGCAAAATGGGAGCTATGATCTTATGAGCATAATCACAAACATGCAATTATGTATATTCCTTTGCCTTTGTTATATTTTATTGGTTAAAAGCAAGTCACATGTCTCATCTATACTCAAGGAAAGGAAGTCACAGGAGGCCATGGACATCAGGAGGTAGGGGTGATAGTAGACACTTTAAGAGTCTGTCTGCCATACTGTGTAAAATTAACAATCTAGGTAGGAGCAGTTCATTTGAAAATAAATACATGAACAAAAATAAAAAGAGTAGGTGTAGTTCAAATATTCTTGCCTGTAAATTAGGAAATTTGGCCTACTGTATGGCTTTCAGTAACCTGAGACACCTCTTTGGACCCATACGGGATTGAGTTCACATCTGAAAATTGGACTAGAATGATTGCTAAAATCCTTTTCAGCTTTAGACTTCTACAAGGCCTAGAATATTTGGAATGCATAGAATTATTCAATGAACTATATGTTTTACTTTTTTAACCCAGATATTTATTCAGAAGTTTAAGTCTTCTTAATAGTTTACAATGAAAAGGCCAAATCTGTCAGGATTTCAATTTAACTTAAATGCATTTTTGAATGTCTACTCTAAACAGGTCATGGAACTTAGTAAAATTAATGATTAAGAAGGTAGGTTCTAGGGACTTCCCTGGCGGTCCAGTGGTTGGGAATCTGTCTTCCAATGTAGGGAACACAGGTTTGATCCCTGGTCGGGGAACTAAGATCCCACTTGCCACGGGGCACCTGAGTGCAGGCACCACAACTAGAGAGCCCATGCACCACAACGAAAGATCCTGCATACTGCAACTAAGACCTAACGCAACCCTAAATTAATTAATTAATTAATTAATTAATTAATTAATAAAAGAAGGTAAGTTCTAGAGTTAGATGCTTGAGTTCAAATCCCAGGCTCTTCCTCTCATCAGCTGAGTGACATTGGGCAAAATATTTAATCTGTCTTCATTGATAACATGAAATGACAATAATACCTAGCTTTTAAGATTGCTGCCTCACAAATATTAATTATTTAAATATTAGCTGTTGTAGATTTTATTATCATTACAATATAATACATCATTTATATTAGTCAAGGGAAATACATGCAAGGTGAATAATAAAGTTTCTCTGCCTTGAAGGAACTCATAGAAATGGTGCTTTGTTGAAATATTTTCCCTTCTAGGTAGAATATGTCATTATAAAAATGTTTTATCTCTCATGAGATTTATCGGTAATCAGGATATAGTTAAAATTCTTATTTAATTTGATAAATATGGTTATATTAATAATTGAGTAATATCTGTTGGATTTTATCCAACATTCTCAATAAGAATTAACTAAGGTAAGTTTTTTTTTAATGTAAAAATTATATCAGCCTTATGAAATGTTCATTTTGATTCTATAGATTCTGTTCTTTTGTGAACAGATTTCCAGGTACAACACTTCATGGTTATTAATAAATGGGCCATACATAAATTATGCATTACGAAAAAATGAAAGGCAAATGCACTGAGCATCCTTTTTGCTAGTTACGGGAAACAGTTTCACTGTCTGACACCGAAGACAAGACAGTCAGTGTAATTTCATACAATTACAAGCAGCCAGGTTCATACCCCACTTCATCTTTCACTCTCTTTTGTTCTCTACACAGAAAAATCACATGTAATGAGAAATAACCATGAAGCGATCGCTATTTTGATCTGCAAGAGAATCCTTAACTGTACACATTTTCTGAAATTGTTTTTACCACCTGGTCTGAGTTTTTCAGGCTTTGAACTTCTCCTATGACACAGGGACAAACTCAAAAGACCCAAAACTACAACAGTCAGATACTTAAAAACTCTAGTGAAAGTGAACATCTTTGCTGCCTCATAAACACATAATATGAATGGAATGAAGCAAGGCAAATATTGATGTGTTTCATGAATATGTGAATATGTGGGTGTCTTTTGAGGGAACTTGACCAATGAGAGATGGTAGAAAGGTAGACCTACTGGTAAGTCTCTCTGTACTTATTTTTATTATTATTCTTTTTGGTCATGCCACACAGCCTGCAGGATTCTAGTTCTCTGACCAGGGACCAGGCCCAGGCCCTCAGCAGTGAAAGTGCAGAGTCCTAACCACTGGACCACCAGGGAATTCCCTGTTTATGTTAACTACAAAGAGAGGAAAGGAGATATCAAAGGAGTTGAGAAGAGAAATACTAGCAAATAGCTACATTCTCAGTTGGTGAAAATCATACCGAATCTTTTTGTATATGAACAGCAATCTGAAATTGTCTTTTTTCTTTACTTATTTCTTTGCTTTATCTCCTTATTTAGAATATCAGGTCCATGATGGCAAGGCTCTTGTATGTTTTGTTCATCACTTTAATCCAGTTCCTACAACTGTGTAAGGCTACTGTAAGTGCTCAATAAAAAAATTGCTCTATGAATGAATGAGGAATCAAGAGATTTGGATTCTAGTTTTCCTTACAGCTAAGTAGCTGAGAGACCTTAGGATTATCATTTAACCTCTTGAAGGATTAATTTCTTCACTGTTAAAATGATGGAGTAGACTAGATGGCTAATGTTTCTTGCAGCACTAATAGTCATTGATGCCATGCATGTTTCATGGGTTTGTATGATAACCAACTAATGTTTTTACAAGAAACTTCACTTATGTAACAGACTGGATTTGACAAATCTTTTTTTGTTTTTCTGAAACTTTGATCCAAGTTGAAATTATTTATGTTGTTAATTATCAGTTCATTAATGTCTGCTTTTTATTCCTGATTAAACAAGGTTATTTTGGTCTGATAAATCCAGTTTTGGTTATTTAGATACCCAAGTAAGGTAAAATGAAAGATTATCACAACTTACACTGAGGGTTCTTTTAAAAACTTTTTAAACTTAATGTTTTAAATGGTGAATTTCTAGAAAATTGTAAATACAGATCTATTTGATGAAGGAAAGAGAAAGTTGAGAGATATTTAGTCGTTTCCAAATTTTGTAGTGCTATCAACATCTTGAATGAGTGGACATTAGAAGAATCTTCATTTATCTCTTTTTGTATTCTGTATTGTGAATGTAAATTTAATATTATACTAAACTCTTTTGAGTGGATTTGTTAACTGATCATAACTTCACCACGTAGTCAGGTGATCGAATCCATAATTGTGGAAAGGTATTGCTGGTAAAGAACATTTAGGTTCCTTTTGCCTCTCATGAGGATGCTTTAATTTTTAATTGTCCATGCATTTCTTTCTCATCAGTGCCTAAGTGTGGTACATAATATTTTAATAAGACCAATATGTAGAATTCCAAATACATTTCATTTCAAATACAAACACCTAAATGTAGTAATAGGAAGGTATTTAATTTCACATTTATTATAATGAAAATACTTTTAAAGTTTTCAATTTTGCTATTGTAATCGCAAATAGGAATGTGAAAAATGAATAATCACTAGGGGATAAATAATGCTACAATATTCATGTTTAAAGAATACTATTATTTTCATATCTAAAAGCTATGTCTTTTGTTTAGTTGAATTTACTTGCTAATTAAATCTCAAATGCTATTTAAGCATTGTTTGCAAATTTCTAACTTCTGGGCAAATGTATAGAAAATGTGGTCTTATAAAACTTGGAAAACATTTATGTTAATCATTTTTATTGACATGTCTTCCCTCTAGACCATTAGAATGTAAAGTTAGTCAAAACTGAAGTTCTGAAGAGGAAAAATGAAACTAATAAACTCTACTGACGTTCCACTTCCTAAGAATTTCAGCATACAATTTGCCCATACAAGTTCCATTAAAGTTAATGGGAGTCGTGTGACTAATTCTCTCTGTAGGGTACTAAAAATGTACCCTGCAGTATTAAAAAGTCTGAACCTAATTTTTACTTTCTCTTACTCTTGATTATGTTACACTAAAGATAGATACTTACATATGTTACACTAAAGATAGATACTTACATTATCACACACATATATAGTAATATTTGTATAAAGATTTGAAAATAATCTATTTGAGAGGGAGGCGGAATTTATATGGGTCAGAGAAGAATTTTAATTAGTGTTGCAAATATGAGTACTGCTTTCATTATAATGCTAAAACAAGCATAAGTATCTGTAATTTACCCTCTAGCAATACAAATGAGAACTTAAACCTCAATGAATTCAATAAATGAAACATTTTCAGAACACTTACTTAAAATCAGGTCTACTTTTTAATCAGTCATGTTTTAAGTGAATGCTTATTAATAGAGCATTAATAAAACATGCTTATGGAATGAGATTTCAAGAAAGCAGTGAAATGAACAAAAGACAAAGAAAATGAAAAGATCTAGTGGATAATTTTTAACTTTTTAAAAACAATTTAGTTTTACTTACATATTTATTTCAAATTAAAGAGTAGATTTTAAATCTTTTTTTCCAGTTATATATGAAGATAAAACACTGCAGATATTATTGCCTGTGAATTCATGACCCTTTTACACTGCCCAAGTTCCCTCTGCTTTGACATTCAAACTAAAATATTAATCTCATTTTTTCCTTTAAATAATTTCTGCCTGACTTCTATCACTACCTAGGGGAATGAAGTTATAAGGTTTTACTTTTAAAGAATGCAAAAAGAAAAGGAAAACTATATACATGAATAAATACCCCACCAACCATTTTTCACTGAAATCAGCAGCTATGCTGCAAAAAAGGGACATGCACAAGATATTTCCTAAGCACAAAGAAAACTGGGAAAAAGGCAGGCGGTATTGCAGAACAATAAATAAAGCAGAACACGCTCCAAGGGTCCAGAATTTGGTTTAGATAACCTTCCGGATTTCTTACCCAACACCAACATAAACTGCAATTAGGACTGATCTTTTTATGTTATACATTTACCTTCTTCTCTGGATTTTTATTTTAAGATTCTCTGTGTCTAAATTACACAGAATCTCATGAGTGTGGATAGGTCTGGGGAGAATAATTACTATTACAAGTAAATTCACAGTTTCCAATTTATCAAACTTGTTGTCCGATACTTAGCTATTGAACTTCATCAGATTTCTAAAGGACTTCCAGCTCAAGATCCCATTACTTAGAATTACCTTTGAAGCTTGTAAGCTGTTCACTTTTGTGCTGCAGCTTGCTTCCCTGATCTGTAGGCTTACCACTGAAAAGCTGTAAGCATCCAAACTACGAAGAGCTCTTTGGACCCATTGGACTCTGGCTTTCCTGGCTGATCTGTGGCATTGACTTCAAGGCGACAGAGGCAGAAGACTTTTTTAACCATCATTATAAGTTTACCCTTGAAAGTGAACGAAAAAGTTAAATGTGGCTTCTCGGAGGTGTGCCTGGCAGTCTGGGCTATAGATTAGCTAACCAAGCCACATGGCTCTCATAGGGTTTAGCACAATTCCAACCTGAATTGTTCTGATCCCTGGGCTATCTTGATAAAGCACCACACTTTTCCCCCTTTTAAAGACATAATAGGGTGTTCCTTGGATTAAAAATAATTTTCCCATACTGATACCTGATTTTTTAATTTCAAAAAGAATGAAAATCATGTTCAAGATTTTAGAATGCCCTTTGAGATACTAGAAATACCCTAGGATGCTGGGATGATTTGTCACTACTTAAAAAAAAAAAAAGTGATACTCTACAGGATGAGTTGAGAAGACTGCAGCTCAGACTCTGAATTAGTTAAAAGGTACCAAGAATATGCAGTGGCCTGAAATGTTACACCAAAGAGCGTGTGTGTTGATGTTTAGCAGAAGGACAGATCCTTTCTCTTTATGAAGGACAGTGTGTCTACTGCGAGTTTGGGTCTGATACTCTTCTTTTCATCACTTGAATTCTGTGACTCCACTTCTATTTCTCACTCTGATGCATATCCACATGGGCCCGTGTTGGTTCATAATTATTTGGTCCTTCTTTTGTATCAGGCTGGAAACGTGCTCTTCTTTTTCTCCCATAGCACCCCAATTAAAATGAAATTATTTTTTTAGGATCCTGTCTCTTTCCTTAAAATGTAAGTACCCTAAAGATAGGGACCATGTTTTGCCAATGTTTACAGCCTGTCTTCTAATGGGTGCTCAAACATTACTGAGTGGAATAGCATGGCATGCACGCTTCTAAAAGTTCTCAGTCTTTTGACCTGTAATTGCTACACATTGAATTTTTTTTTTTTTTTTATTGCGGTACGCGGGCCTCTCATTGTTGTGGCCTCTCTCGTTGTGGAGCACAGGCTCTGGACACGCAGGCTCAGCGGCCATGGCTCACGGGCCCAGCTGCTCCGCAGCATGTGGGATCTTCCCAGACCGGGGCAAGAACCCATGTCCCCTGTATCGGCAGGCGGACTCTCAACCATTGCGCCACCAGGGAAGCCCCACATTGAATTTTTTAATAGAGAGACTTCTATCAAGGATATTTCTTTCAGTTTAGCTATTTCTGCCCCAATTTGCTATTCCATCTTTCCGTACTAGGTTTAAAGGTGAGGCTCTGCCCGCATTACATGAAAATACGTTCTGCTAAAGCCTTCTGCAAAACATGTACTCCAAGACGCCTGCTGAGGTGATCATCTCTGGATTCTCCTACTTTTGTGCATGTTCCAAATATGTTATGGGAGTAGAAGCCAGAGACCCTGGCACAAAGGGCTGCCTTTACAGCCTTCCTTGTGGCAGGGACGGCTAGGTCTGCATTACCATGTGTTATGTGATGATTCACTTCACCCCAATTTGCCCTTTGGGAACTGCTGTGAAAACTTCTTTTGTACAGTAAATCATGACAGCATTTGGCCTTCATTTGGGGGTGAATGCATGGTTTATATATTAAAGCCATTTCTTTTTTCCCTTTAGAAATACCATGTGGCATCAATTTGTTTGTAAGCACAAATCAAATGGCAGTTTGGGATCCTCCAGATGATCCAGAATATGCTGTATTAAGTTTTTAAAGGTGATCAGAGCAACAAAAACCTAGCATCGAAAATAAATGTTAGAGACGGCTTGAATCCCCAAGAAGACATTCAAATACCCACGGAGTTTCTCAGATGCTTAGAGAAAATCTGTCCTGAAATTTTAAAATTAGGGCATTAATAATATAGGTCACAAATTAATATATTATTTAGAAATATGTACATTTTCCACACACGTGTGTGTGGGTGTGTGTGTGTGTGCGTGTGTGTATATCTGCCGGCTGAAGTCTGTTTGTTCCACCCAGTAAGCAGAATTTTATACTATTGATCTTCAGCCACAGGTGAGATTAGGATATAGCCCAAGAAGCAGTGTCATTTTCATAGCTTCAAATTTTCAAATGTGTCAGATATGGTAATTCCCTGAGTAACAGCTCACTGATCTACCTCTAACCCCAGGGAATAATCCAAGCTCTGTGCTATGGGTTTCCAAATTCATCCAACCAGCCATACTTGTGGCTCTTGTGGTTGGTCTGTGGCCTGAAGCTTAACTTGCCCAGCAGTTCTGTTTCCCAAAATAGGCTCAGGAAGTTTGTGACCATGTTTGATTTGTTCCAAAGGGGCTGCCATATATTTAATGAGGTTGTGAACATACACTAAGATTTGTATATGGCTCATCAAATAAAATACATCTTCAACCCTCTTTTCACTTCAGTACGTGGTTTGGAGTGGGCTGTTTTACAAGCACATGTGTTTATCATATGGCTTTATTTGGGGACAAACATCACTTCTTATATTTAGGATACAATTTCTGAGTAGCTGAGCACTGCTTCATTCCTCCCTACTAGAGAAAAACCATTAAGCTGGATAGTCCTTTCCCCTTACTCTTGGCAGGTTTCTTTGGATGCGGAGGTGTTTTATTTAATTCAAATGTGCCCTTCTTGCATGGTAGGGGAAGAAAAAACCCTGTGGCTTAAAGTCCCTTTTCACCCAGAAAAGCGTATAATGAATGTCTCCTGTGTGCAAACGGGAATAGGGAACCTCTTATCAATTACATGCATTGATGAGAGCAATGTGTTCCGCTGGTTTGTGTGCCAGATTAGGAGCCAGGAGACCTTAATGTCCCTTTGCTGCTCAACTTCTCTGGGACATTAGGCAAGTCATTTACCTTCTAGGTCACTGGCTTTTATTTTTCTACAAAATATCTGTCCCTCGTACAATAAAAGAAGGAATTGTGACTAATACTGACAATTGCTATAAAATGCATTTTGCTTTTCTGAGTCTCTATGATAACATATAGAGCAACAGAGGTGGTCTTTTACTAAATGAAACTTGGCAAGTGGTTAAATGACTCACCCAGTATCTTCTGATTTACTATATAATGTAATAAACCACATTCTATGAATAAACGAAATAGATAAAATGTCTTTCATTTGATGGTTCAGACCCAATCCAATAAAGCAGAATATTCCATGGAGTTTATTTCCTGTAATTGCAGGAGATAAAATTGATTTCCCCACTTTTTTCCTCATTTTTTTTTTCTCCCAGCTTTTGCTACAGTTACTGATGGGGAAAGAAGACTAGAAATAGAATTTGTCGTGAAATTTAAAACTTCACAAGCCTCATGGTGTTTTTTTTGAAAGAAATGTGAAGTTGGTAGTCTGTATGAAATTCTGATGTGGACTCTTCCTTAGAACTTTACAAGGAAAGAAGAAATGTGTGAAATGGAAATTGTACCATCTTGTCTTGAAGCAGAAGACTCATCTGGAAGCTCCTGGCATTCCTCAATAAAATTCAAATGATATTGAAAAGTTAATGTGGTCCCTTTGGCTTCTCCTTGGTCTGGGTCAAGGATTCAGCCAGTGCAGCCACTGCGTTCAGGGGGTAGGGTGAAGGATTTGGCTGGCGCTGCTGGTGAGTTGGGCAGGTAATTTACATGATCAAGTAAGTGTACTGAGGATAATGAGAGCCAGGTACTATCCTTGAAACTTTTCTGTAAAACTGTATGTATTTCAAAATAAAAAGTAGAATAAATTAGTTAATGTGGTTAAGGATCTTAGTTTTACCAGAAGAACAGCTTACTTTACATTTATCTCATGTAGAACATTATATATATATATATATATATATATATATATATATATATATATATATATATATATATATATATACATATATAGTATATGTACATACATATATATGCTCTATATTTTCTTTATGTTTTTCATGTATGTATACCTTCATGGGTATGTTCTTATTGTTCCACTTACTCTAAGATTCTGATACATTTCAGAGCAAAAGAATATACTTAACAAAGCAGTTCAGCAAGACAATAAAAAGGAAGGCTTCTGGATGTGTAAAAGATTTATTTCAAGTCTTAATAGGTATAATAGATTGATCTAAATGAACCATCATGATGGATTTGAGTACTAAATTAGTATTAAGTGAAAAGAGAAATATATTCAAGTTTGCTCTGATTTTTGAAATATCACTCAATTAAAACTTTCTCTAATGAAAATGAGTGCATTGCATAAGTCTGCCTTTGTCAGAGAAAGTCTGATTTGTTTCCTGGCTATTAATGAATGCTTTATGTGACTATTTTCTCTTCTATGAAATAAAAAGAGGTGTTCCCACAGCAACCGCAACTGTAGATGTTAATATCTTTCTCGTTTTTCTGACAGAGGGTTTAATGCGCACCTTACACTCCTCTTTTTAGTGATCAGAACCAGACTTTGGAAAGTTTTTTGGGAAAATATTTTGGTTCACATTTTCCCTTCATATTAATTTCATCTACTCAGAAACACAAAGTACTGCGTCTAAGCTAGTTTTCCTTCTTAAAATTTGATTTTAAACAAATGAAGCGGCACCTAAAGTGTTTCTGACGTGACTCATGTCACATGATGCTCTTCACTTGGCCACAGAAACATAGTAAGGTCCTTGTGCTAAGGTGACACCCTTTTCGAGCAGATGTACACTGTACAAGCTGATTTAAAATAAGGTATTGCTGCTATTGGCTTGAAGGTTCTATTTTGAAAAGAAGGAAGGATGTTCTATTTAAAAAAAAAATAGGTAGAATGATCCTTAAAAACAGCACAATCTATTTTGTGAGATGTAAGCTCTGAGCTGTAGTACTGCATGAACACTGGACTTAGTAATCGGCAAAGAGGCTACTCTCCTGCAAAACAGATAAAACCCTTTTTCGTATGGAAGTTGAAAGAGTTTTTAAGATACAGTATTTAGGGCTTCCCTGGTGGCGCAGTGGTTGAGAGTCTGCCTGCTGATGCGGGGGACACGGGTTCGTGCCCCAGTCCGGGAAGATTCCACATGCCGTGGAGCGGCTCGGCCCGTGAGCCATGACTGCTGAGCCTGCGCGTCTGGAGCCTGTGCTCTGAAACGGGAGAGGCCACAACAGTAAGAGGCCCGCATACCGCAAAAAAATAATAATAATAATAATAAAATAATAATAAAACAGATAAGCAACAAGGATATATTGTACAGCACAGGGAATTATAGTATATTACCTTATGATACCTTTTAATGGAATATAATCTGTAAAATACTGAATCACTATGCTGTACACCTGAAACTAATGTGATGTTGTAAATCAACTATACTTCAATAAAAAATCTGTTCAGGTACAAAAAATAAAATCTTTTTTTTTTTTTTTTTTTGGCCACGCCATGCAGCATGTGGGACCTTAGTTCCTCGACCAGGGATCGAACCCACACCTCCTGCATTAGAAGTGTGGAGTCTTAACCACTGGGCTGCCAGGGAAGTCCCCCCAAATAAAATCTTAATAACAAGATTTTTGGATTCAGAATTATTAGAAAATTTCTTCTTCAAGGTGTTCTCTGTATAGTAGTTCTATGTGAAAAAAGGCATATGTATGTATAAATACATACAGATCTATCTATATATGCATATATAAAACAATGATCAATTGTAATACTCTGTAATGCAAATAAAAATATGACCATTTTATTATGAAATATTCTAATAACAAGGAGTGATCTAATGATATCTCCTCTAATGATCTCTCCCTTAAATGCACTCCCATATACTATTTTGTCAACAGATTTACTATTGTTCCTATATATAAGACTCTTATTTTGCAGGTATTTTTAAATGTAACTCAAGGGACTTTTTGTACACGAAAAGATTTCACGCAGGGTCTTCATAAACCTATTCTTCAGACTCCCTCAAGGGACGTAGGTTGTGCTATCATTTTGGGTCACTAGAATCCCTAGTGAGATCAGTCAGCGGCCTGATTCTTGTAGAAAATTCCACCCTTGAGAGATCACCTACTTAGGAACTTCTGGAGGAAATCCCATAGGATTTCTCTTAGGTTAGATTTCCTTCCACAAAACCTGGTCCTCCAGTGGAGAACTTGACAGGGAGGCTAGCACTTCTAGTCTGAAGAATGGGAATGGATGAGAAGGAAAGGGGTTGCGATTTTCTTCATGGACAGTGATTTCTGCTGCCTTAACTCAGTGCCAAAGAGCCACACAGATATTCAAAGAGGTTGTGAACAATAGCAGAGGTCCTATATTTAAGAGAATCCCACACTGCTGGCTCTGAGAAGCAGGCGGCTCTCTCAGTTGACACTCTAAGTATGTAAGCCAGGTTGATGTAAAAAGATAAAATCCCCAAGTCACACCAGCCCAGATGGTGTACTGCAAAATGATATAAGGGCAAGTGGAAAGCTAATCTCTTCCCTTGATGAACCTGTATGCAACTAATGTCTCAAGGCATTAAAAACTAAGCAAGCAGATAATAGTTATAGGCAACAAGGGGAAAAAAAATGCTTTAAAGAAAGGTGGTGAATGTGAGAGTTGGGCGTGTGGTCAAGTAGCTATTAGCAAAGCTGCAGAGCTGCTATTGGAAATTTATCATGCACATTAACATATGAATGAAATTGAGAATGCTCTTTTAATTTGTCCTGCATTTCCCAAACTTCTTCCACCACATAACCAGTTCTTTTTATATAAAGGGAAACACCCAGGAGAACCATAATATATTAGGGAACCCTAATATAAAGCCATACAAACAATAGCTATATATCAAGTACTAGGTGAATCCATAAAGCTGGAAGGGATACAGAGTAAGCGAATGATTAAAAATGGCCTACATTCCAATTTGTTGATTATATACTGTGTGTCATGCACAGTGGATGTTTTTATAAATAATAAGAAAGATATATTGAGTACTTACTCTATGTCAGGCCCTGTTACAAGCAATTTACATTCATTATTTGATTCAATATGTATTTATCCCTATGAGGTGTAGACCATTAATATTCCCACATTATGCACAAGAAAGTGAGGCTTAAAGAAGATAAATGACACGTCCTTAGTAAGAAGGTAGAAGCTTGATTCCATCGTATCAGCCGTATTTACAATTAACCATTACACAATGTGTTAAGACCAATACTAATATTATGAACAAAGACCAAAAAAGTAAAGTTCTTCATTTAAGTGATGGAAGGGTTGTGTCACGGGAAAGATATTGGTGGATGGTCGCAGAGTTAACAGCTATAATTATACATGACCTGCTGGAAGATGGGGAAAGGATAACAAAAATACCACCATTTCTTCTGGAAACAGTTCACAGGAGAATGTGGGAAGATCGCTTTCTTATTCATTTGAGAAGGTTGTTATTATTCTTCAACTTGTAAGACAAACAAAACTAAACTAGACAGGTATTGTTGTTGTTGTCTGAAAAAAATAGACTATATGCAAAATAAGTATCACCTGACCATGTCAAAATGACGGCACGCTGTTTTCAAATGTTGGCTCCTAATACAAAGATTGTAAGGATTCAGTCCATTGGATGAGATGTTGTTTTTAGAAGCGATCTGCCTTCTCTGTTCATTCATATCCAATTCGAGAAAGAGGAAATTATTCTGGAATCTTTTTTCTCATTATGGTCTTGATGTGAAATTCATTTCGTGGTTGCTGAGCATCTTGAAGATACAGTGGATGGTTGCAACTACATATTCCTCTCTGGTGATTTTACTACAACTGCTCAAATAACACATGATAAAATGTTTTAGATTGCATGTTATTTATTTTACTTGTTTTAATGAGAATTTACTTAGAGTTTTCAGCAGAAATTGTGTTTTAGAATGTAAAAATAGTATTCTAAAATTCTATAAAAATGTGGATAATTCAGAAATAAAAATCTATAAAAATTCATAAACATGGCTTGAATGTATAATAAAAAATACATAAAAGATGATTTTATAATATCTTTCTCCTCTATTTAATCTTCTCTGCCCCCACAAAATAGCATACCTTGAGGTAGACAGAAATAAATTAACTATGCTTAGGTTATCATTTTAAAGAAGCCAGGACCTAGTAGAAAATAATATTTGAACAGGAAATAGAATTGTGACTTCCAGATTTCCATTTTAAGGCCTTAGAGGCTAGGAGGTAACTGTAATTAATGATTAGAATAACAATCATAACTCAAATCCATTCCAAAGAGAAGTTGATTTTTTCTGACTTAGGCAGACTTTCTTCCAAAGTTTGAAAGGTTTTTAAAAGTTACTTTACCTGGAAAAATATTTTTATTAGATGGCAACAATTTTACTCATACTCTCTATAGCTTTCCATATCTAAATTGCGATTCTTCTTAAAGCAGAATTTAAAACACATACTTTAGGACATTATTTACATTTTTATTGTATATGGACATCTCCAGAATAATTTATTTCAGACCTGTCTAGCATTAGTTTGGGTCTAGAAATGAGGGGCAAGATGGATGACATGCTCCAGGTAAATCTAGTCCTGAAAATGTAGATCCTGAAATACTTTGCACTAGTTTTCAGTTAAAACAATGCAGTATATACACTGCCAAACGTAGGGTAGATAGCTAGTGGGAAGCAGCCGCATAGCACAGGGAGATCAGATCGATGCTTTGTGACCGCCTGGAGGGGTGGGATAGGGAGGGTGGCAGGGAGGGAGACGCAAGAGCGAAGGGATATGGGAACAGATGTATAAGTATAACTGATTCACTTTGTTATAAAGCAGAAACTAACACACCATTGTGAAGCAATTATACTCCAATAAAGTTGTAAAAAAAAACAAACAAACACTGCAGTACACGGTCTTAGGTAAGTGTATGCATTTTCCAACTCATGGTAAACTAATTGCTCTTCGTACAGAAAATGTAACAATATTAGCAGTTGTCTTATAATGCGTTGACTTAAATTTCTGCAGAAAAGAAGATGCTGGCTGGCTAGTAATATTGCGTTGGAACACCCTGGAGTACGCAGATCGTCCTGGCACAGTCTCTAGCGGCAGGCTGCCCAGCCCTCACTTTATCCTCACCTGTTCAACACAAAAAGTGAAGGTGTGTCTTTCCGATTTACAGATGACCCCAGACTGTTTTCTGGGTAAAATATAAAGGCTTGAGTGGAAGCTTGAAAAGGGAGTGTCCACTGAAAGGCTGTAAGAAATTTACATAGAAGAACATCACGGTAAAAATGAATGAGGGTTTTTTTGTTGGCAGCAAACTCAATAAACCAACAATAAAATGAGGGGATCCAGTTGCTTGCTTTTTCTGCTGTTAATGTGTTGTTTGTTAACGTTAATTGTTGTTAATATTAACAGGGGAAGCATGCCAAGAGAAAAGAAAATGATCATGTCTTGGGAAAACACATTTGGTGCGTGGTCTGTGGTTCTTGTCAGCAGAGGTTTATAGCAAGAAGTACACAGTGGCGCATATCAAGGAGAGATTGCTGCCATGGGGGAGGGTTCTAGAATCAATACTCTACCGGTTTAAAAAGGTGAGACTCTTGTTTAAAAAAGCAGACTGAGGATATAACAGCTCTCTTCAAATATCTAAAAAAAATCTCTCTAGAGAAGAGATTAGGCACATTGCTTATAGTGCTTTAAAAAAGCAATAGGAATAATAGGCAAGACTTGTAGCGAGGGACGTTTTGACAACCCCCTGGGCAGTTTTTTCCCCTAATTATCATTGCTATGTATCAATGGAAGAGTTTGCCTTGCAAGAAGGATATAAGTTTTGCGTTACTAGAAATATTCAACATACCTTTACAGTTTTGCTTCATTTTTTAAAAAATCAGAACTCCTTTCTAAGCGGATGTAGTTTGAAAGTAGAGAGCCTCATATAACATGACTGAAATAGGCCTAAAGAGAGGCATGCTATGGTGTTGCTCTGCTTTTCGTTATCTGGATGTAACGACAGTATCGAGAGGAGAGGAAAGATGCAACAGTCTAGTCTCAGGGAAGTTCTGGCGGGATGCAATGCCTGAAGTGGGATTCCTTGCTTTGGTTACATAAAATAAGATTTATTAAATCTTAATCATCTGGGAGGCTGCACCTGTCATCATGTACTAGGGAATGTTGTGTATCGTCACTCTCTAGGTAGAACTTTCTGTTGTAAGTATCTGACATGGAAGCTCTCTCAAGTATTATTATTGGCTGTATTTTTTACATTTATTTTTGTTCTATTGTATAAAGTCTGTGCTCTTACTTTTAGTGAAAAAGCAATGTTCTGTGGTTTTCAAGAATACCTTATAATATAGCATTCCAAGGCCACTGTTGTCATTGGATTTTCATACTGTTTGAGTATTGCATCTTCCTTCACTTCATATTAGCTTGATGACTATATTCTGATTCTTTAAAGTAATGTAAATCTAAGCAGTAAATGCAATGTCTTGTCTTACTGGATTCCCTGTACATTAGGTTGAATAACCCTAGGAATTTTGTTGCTATCGTGTCAAGCCTAATGATGACCTATTCAGCCCTTGCGAACATCATTCAATTACTCATTTCAGCATTGATTTTTCTCATGTTTTTCTTCATGGCATTTAAATGGCGCTCACATCTTTTCTTTTACTGATGCAGAATGCTATATAATGGCAGAGATGCTTTGCTTCCTGATTCATAATGCTACACTCTGCTTCAAATTCTTTTGGAAACAAATTGGCGTATCAATAAATAAATAATGCTACACTTATTTTTAATTGAAATGGCTGCCTTCATAGAAATGGTATATCAAAAGAATTTTTACTGAAAAATATTTTGAATGACCTTGTACAATAAAAAATGATTACCAGTGCTCTATATCAAGAATAAAATTTACCCCAAACAACTTTTCTATAGAAGTATAATGATTAATGGGAAAACAATAAATGCATGTAACTTCAAGATCTAACCTTTAAAATAGAAATCATATATCAGTTTCTTAAGAAGAAATTATACTCACACACACTGTGTTTATGAAAGTTGTTTTGGAATAAAAATCCTTTCAACTAAGATCGAATTCATTTACTCATAACAACTACAGTTTTCTTTTTTTTTTCAGCTGAATGTGGCATTATACTCTTCTGTAATCTATTTTGCCTTCACTTAAGTAGAGGCAAATCTAGTTTTTGCCCAGAGCATTACCATTTTTCTCCTACCTCTTTTTTTTTTTTTTTTTTTTTTTTTTTTTTCTGTACGTGGGCCTCTCACTGCTGTGGCCTCTCCCGTTGCGGAGCACAGGCTCCGGACGCGCAGGCCCAGCGGCCATGGCTCACGGGCCCAGCCGCTCCGCGGCATGTGGGATCCTCCCGGACCGGGGCGCGAACTCGCGTCCCCTGCATCGTCAGGCGGACTCCCAACCACTGCGCCACCAGGGAAGCCCCTCTCCTACCTCTTTTTAGCACACCTCCATTTTACATGAGATATGCACCTTAATATTTTCTGCTTTGTGTTATAAAAACTTCCAGAAATGACATTTAAAAAATTACACTGGCCCATTTAACTTCACCTTCACCAATTGTAAGAAATTACACAAAGAGCTATAGTTGTTACTCTGGAAAAAGGTGGAACTTTTAACTCACTGGATTTGGATTCATAAATACTAATAATATTTTTAAAAACATTACTAGAACATTTAATCCATCTCCTTTGTAGTATACTTTTTCTCCCTTTTTAAACTAGGCTTTGTACAGTCTCATTTTTAATGTCTCAGTTGAAGAGGCTTTCATAAGCCCTTAAAAGTCATCCTGATTTGAATTACTCTTGCTCAGAAAATTATTTCTGATGTTTAACTTACATTCTCCTTTATTCAATTGTAGCTCTTCAGACTATCTTAGAAAATTAATTCTTCTTATAATTCCCCCTTTAAATCATTCTAGGTAATCTCAATATTTCATCTTTCTTAAGCACACAGTGCTCTTTAAATTTGCAGAATATCTAAAGGTGACTAAGATTTCCTTTAATTTTTCATTTTTGATGAAATGATGCAGATGTTTTCATTTAAGTATTATATTTTAATCTCATAAAAAGGTAAGAAGAATCCCGTAGGACTTTAGAATTTGTAAATGTCCCTGTTTATTTGATATTTCCATTTGGTGTCTAAAACACATCTCAGAGTATGGTGCTCAGAATGGAGCAGTGGATCTTCTTCTCTAAACATGATCCAAAAATAGAAACCTGGACATCACCCTTTTTCACCTATGCCTTTCCTTAGCCACCTCACACAATCATTCTAACATAAATCCTGGTGTTTGTAACTCCAAAATGTAATCTGAATTCACCCAGATCTTTTCATCTTGACTGACACAGCTGGTTCAGGCCACCACTATTTCTTGTCTTAATTTTCACAGTAGTCTCCTATCTGGTCTCTTTGTTTCCATTTTCAAACTATTTCTAACTGATTTTGTGTGTGTGTGTGTGTGGTACACTGGCCTCTCACTGTTGTGGCCTCTCCCGTTGTGGAGCACAGGCTCTGGATGTGCAGGCTCAGCAGCCATGGCTCACGGGCCCAGCCGCTCTGCGGCATGTGGGATCTTCCCGGACCGGGACACGAACCCATGTCCCCTGCATCGGCAGGCGGACTCTCAACCACTGTGCCACCAGGGAAGCCCTCTAACTGATTTTTCACAAAGCAGTCGAGTGAGCTTTTTGTAACTTGTGACTCAGGTCATGTCACTACCCACATTAAATTTTTCCAAGACTCCCACTTTGCACCCAGAATAAAATCGGAATTGCTTGGTTTACCAGCTCATGCCTATTTTTCCAACCTCGTCTAACATCAGATTCACATTCTCCTCCACATACCCCTGCACCCACTCCCCCACACTCCCTAGTAGTGCACAATACTCTGCTCCAGCCAAACACTTTCTGTCTAAGAGTCTTCTTCTTTCTGCTCTTTATGCCTAGAATTCTTTCCCCACAATCTCCACATGGCTGACCTTTTGTCCTTCTTTGGGTCTCAGGTACTTACTCAGTGAGTCCTTTTCTATCCACCATAACAAAAGTTGACCTCTCTTATTGTCATATCCTTATTTCATTATAGCACCTCTCACAATCTAGAATTATCTTGTGTAATGTTCTTATCTCTTATTTAGTTTTACTGCTCTCAGTAGAATCTAAGCTTCAGTGCCCAAACCAGCCATTTCTCCAAGGACCCCTGGCTCCTTGTAGTAGGAAATGGTATTTAGAAACCAAGATCTGTGTGCTAGGTGTGCACATGGTTATTGGAGTATCATTATTCCCAGTCCCTCTCAGTGGCTACAGCCACTGTCTATGGAGATCCATGTATATCATATTTACCTCTCTCTTTGTTAGTCACAACCATGGTCTGTATCCTTCAAAAATGTCAAGAACATCTATGACAAATAAAGACTGAGGAAATATTCCAGATTAAAGGAGATTAAAAAGACATCATGTTTAAAGGCAATGTGTCCTCTTAGAATGGATCCTGGATTGGTAAAATCTTACAGTTTTTATATATGGTTATTTACTTTTTTGCAGACTTGACACGCTTTAAATATGGATTGTGGATTAGATAATAATATTGTATACATGTTAAACATCTTGATTTTGTGTTATGGTTATGCATGAGAATGTCCTTGTTCTCAGGAAATACACACGGAAACATTAGGGATAAAATGTCCCCATGTCTGCAACTTACTCTCAAATGAAATGCACACACATCTCACTCCTCTCTCCTCCCCCTGCATCTCTCATCTATCAATTGAGAGAACTAGAGAAAGAGAATAAATTACTAGCAAATTGGGCAAGTTGTAAATAATTACATCTGAATAAAGGGTATATGAGAGCTCTTGGTTTTACATCCTTTTCAATAGGTTTATATAAAAGTAAAAATTTACAAAACATTTTCAAAATACTCAATATTGTTGCATATTTTTTAGTTTTTCTATTGACACTGCCTGGAATGATTGAAGTTTGAAACTGCATCATTTCCCTTTACCAAGTAAAAAGTAAATCAGATAGCTTGAAGTGAATAGCAACATGTGCAACATGCAAAACTGAATTTTTCTCAGAGGACAAATGATAACAAGATTTGTTAATGCCATTTTTTAATAATTAAATGGATTTGTGATTGCTTTACTCAACCATTAGTAGCTTATCAGGTACAAAACCACATAGAAGAATACTGATGCTTAGTTTTATTTCTTTTCTTTTACAAAGAGAAAATCTTCTAAACAGCTGAAACATGCCTAAAGCAATTTCAAGATGACCCAACTCTCCCCAAGTGACTTCTCACATTCTTAAGCTATTATCTTTTTGTTAAAACCACTTTTCTAACTTTCTCCCAATTATAACAGCCATATAATTGCTAAGCTAAGATTCCTATAGACTATCTCTGTCAAAGGATCAGGATAGGGAATGATAAACCTCTTAACAAAAACTTAATTCTGATTCTTTTCTGTGATTAAGGTATCTTAGCAACCTATGAAACATTTTATCTGCTGATTCCATCATTTTGAGCACTTTGTTGAACCCTTGAATTGACCTTATACCTGTGTGTTTCCCCTCTTGTTGGTTTTGTTGGTCCAGGTTATATAAAATGAGATTAGCAAACAAAAAGCAGTGTGACCACACATGTCTAAATGTATTTAGCCTTTAACACGACAATGGATTGTTTATAAACTTATGAACCAGAATGTTTATTTCTATTCTTTGTCTCCTGGGAATTACACATTCAGGAGCTCTGCTCAATGGGTGGCAGGGATGAGGAATAAGAGCTTGGTTTTAGCTAAAACAAGGATTTGAGATGAATGAAGGGTCAAAGCTAAACACAGCCCGAGTTACTCTTGCTAAGGCAGCCTGAGCAGTGAAGCATGCGTTGCAGTCTAACTTTCAAGAGAATGTTCCCAGTTACACTACGCCAAGATGGGTGACTAATTCTAAGAGCATCCAACTTCTCTAAACAAGTTCAAGTATTCTGGCATTGAATGCTAGGAATATTGGCTGATGGGATCAAAGCAGTACTGCCCATGGTATTAAGAAATTGCTTGTGATACAAATAACTTCACTCACCGTTACTTTCTTCCTATTACCTTCTAGATGTTAGCAAGGGTGGGAGTTTTGCAGATTCTGTCTTTCATCCTCTTTCTTCTCTATCTCTTCTCACTCAAGGTGATCACATCCACTCCTGTGGCCTTAAATAACACCCATCCTCTGGACAGCCTCAGTTTATTTTCTGTAGCCCAGTCCTCTCCAGACTTGAATTCTAGACTCCTATGCAGAAACTTTCTCATAGTTTCCAGGTGGAATATGTAATAGACATCCAAAACTCAGTATGTCCAAAATGTACTCCTGATTTTAAGTCTTAAAATCTGTGATTCCTTCCACAGATTACCAGCTTTAATAATGGGTAACTTCATTCTTCCTGTTATCCAGGACAAAATCATTCTTGATGATTATCTTTTTCTCACATCCCACATGTAATACCATTGCAAATACAGAGGCGCTGCTTTCAAAATATCCAAAAATCAGCACTTTTCATCGTCATCATCATTATTACTTTAGTCTGGATAACATGAAGTCTTGCCTGGATTATTGCAGTAGCTACTCACTGATCTCCCTTATTCTACCCTTGCTCCTGCAGTCCACGCTGACCACAGCAGCCAGAGTGAGCCTTTTAAAATATGGGTTAGATCATGTGACTCCTTTGTTCAAGTCTCTCTGATGGTTAATCCATATTTTATCTCATTGCTTAGAAGCCCCTGCCTGCTGTGGTCCCCCGCCTATCTGACCTATCTACTACCCCCACCACAACTCTGTCATTCACTCCACCCTCGTCTCACTTTTTTGCTGTTCCATAAACAACACAAGCATGCTTCTGCTTTGGCACCTTTGAATTTGCTAATCCCACTGCCTGGGATGCAACAGATTCTCAGCTTCTACATGTTTCTGCCCAGATGGCAGCTTATCAGAGTTTTCCCAACCACTCTTATTTAAAGGAACATCACTTCCATCAATTCTTTCTTTTCTTTTTCTTTTTTATTGAATTTTATTTTTTATACAGCATGTTCTTATTAGTTATCTATTTTATACATATTAGTGTATATATGTCAATCCCAATTTCTCACTTCCATCAATTCTTTCTTTTCTTTTTTTTTTTGAATTTTATTTTTTTATACAGCAGGTTCTTACTAGTTATCTATTTTATACATATTAGTGTATATATGTCAATCCCAATCTCCCAATTCATCCCAACCACCCCACCCCCTTTCCTCCCTTGGTGTCCACATGTTTGTTCTCAACATCTGTGTCTCCATTTCTGCCTTGCAAACCGGTTCATCTGTACCATTTTTCTAGGTTCCACATATATCTGTTAATATATGATATATTTTCTCTTTTTTATTATATGTCATCATTAGTCATTTTTATTTATTTGTTTCTTGTTTTCAATTCCACTCAAATACCTATGAGAACATGCACAGATCTTTGTTTGCTGCTTTCCTCTATACCCTAGGGCAACGTCAGGCATAAGTAGATGCTCATGGAATTAATTTTTCTATGTGGAGGAAGTAGATGTAATAAACTATAAACCTTTGCATATCCTAGGTAATATTCTAGAGTGGGTAATTGAAATAAAGATCTGCAATTATTGAGGAAAATATATGAATTACTTGTTATTTGTGTGGCCTTTTTTAAGCTCATCTGTAAAATGGGGACAATGATATCTTGTTAAACTACTACAAAGGGTTTCTAGGAGCATTAAATGAGATAATCTCTGGGAAGCATTTGGATTTTACCTCATATTATAACATCCAATCTTTATATGACCATCTTGTGCGTGAAAAGTCCTTTGTGCTTCACTGAATTTTAGACGTCTTATTTTGCCTACATTTTTCCGATCAGTAAAAGATTAATTAACATAAATTTGGAAGTTTCCTTTCACGAAAACATCACTATTTGCTTTGTCCTATTAGCATTTTATCAATAACCTAGATGAAAAATTTGAAAGTGTGTTACATGTCATAGAGGCTGAAATCTGGGAGGAAGAGCTAATTCACTGAATTATAAAATTAATGTGGAAAGATGTTGATGAACTTGACCATGGACAAAGATAACATGCTGCCCCAAACAGAAGATATCTATACTTTTGACATCATGTTGTTCATTTTACATATGTTTTTTTTTTTAGTCTAACAACAAAACTAAACCTCTAGAGGTTATCATACTCTTATTCAAACACTGAAACTGAGTTTCAGAGAGGTTAAGTAACTTACTTAAGGTCACAGGGCTAATATATGATGTAGACTGGAAGCATACGGGTTATTTTCTAACTTTGATGTTCATTCTTTTTCCATTGTGCTGTTAAGATTCACTTTTAAAGTGAAAAAAAAAAAGTCAGATTCAAAATGAGGGTTAAGTAGCAACACAGGTAAAAACTGACATTACCCTTAAGCCATTTGGTATGGCTGTCGAAGAATGATGAAACCAAAACTTAGATTGTGTTACTTGATTGATGTATCCATAGAGATTGAGGTGATAACCCAGATCTACACTGTGCTGTTCAAAGCATTTCAGAACTTATGTGTGAATCTGGGTGTCATACTTTGAAGGTTATAGAAAGACTGAAAGTTATTCTAAGGAATGTAACCAGGATCACTAAAATCCTCACAAAATGTCCTGAGAGAAATGGTTGATGGAATTTAGAATGTGTTAACTAGGGTAGGAGGCGGGAAGAGTCAGAAGTTACTGACAGTCATATAGACCAGAAACTTCAATCATTCAATATGTATCACAATAATAAAAATATGACTATGAGTAGAAGCCAAGTTTCTTAGGTGAAATATACTGATTCAGGTGTTACTGAGTTCTATGCTACTGGAAGAGTTCAAGGGAAAAAAAAACCCCAGATGATCACAGTAGGGAAGTTTTAGGAGGAATTCAAGTATCAAAGGGAAAATTGAACTAGATAAACTTTGGGTGTCTTCCGACAGTTGCATCTCATGCTGTTAGAAAAGACTCATTCTGCATCCACTTGTGAGAGGATTTAGGACCAGCAGTTAGATATCTATCCCATTCTACTTATAACAATAAATATATACTTAATTAAAATGTTATACAGATCTCAGCTGAGGCCTTCCTGCTCCCCAAGAGCAGGCTAAAATAGACTTGAACCCCAAATTCTATGCCCTGAGAAAATTCTAAATACAGTGTAACATGAATTACTGGAGTGGAAGGTGAGTCAGGAGGAGATGTTTGCATTCTTTTTATTTCCAGGTTTCTGAGCTAGCAGAGAATTGAAACTAAGTTTTTTTTCTTTTTTCCCCCAAAAGAAAACAAAAAACTCTCCTGCAAACATTAGTGAATTTAGTAAGATGTAATAAAATTTAAAGAGAGGCAGGTGGAGAGAGGGCAGAGTTTATACTGCAGCAAAGTAACAAAATTGGGTAAAGGGTGTGGCTAATTAAAACCACAAGTTCCTACCAATCACACGGGACTAACTGGCCCTTTAATCCATGTTGGCTCCCCCTCATAAAACTCAGTGGCCCTTCTCTCTTCTCCTTCTTCCCCAATCTCATCTCTCCTCCTCATTCCCTACCTCAGAATTGCCCTCAGAAGCTCCACTTTTTTTCCACTCTTGAAGGTCATCTTTCCCCAGCTCTCAAACTGTCAAAGAGTCCCTTTTCTCCACATCCTTACCAACACTTGTTATTTGTTTTCTTTTTGATACCAGCCATGCTGACAGATGAGAGGTGATATCTCATTGTGGTTTGACTTGCATTTCCCTGATGATTAGTGATGCTGAACATTTTTTCATGTTTCTGTTGGCCATCAGTATGTCTTCTTTGAAAAAAAAAATGTCTATTCAGGTCCTCTGCCCATTTTTTGATCAGGTTTTTTTTTTTTTTTAAATGTAGAGTTGTATCAGTTCTTTATATATTTTGGATATTAACCCCTTGTAAGATATATTGTTTGTAAATATTTTCTCTCATTCTGTAGGCTGCCTTTTTGTTTTGATGATAATTTCCTTCCCTGTGCAAAGCTTTTCAGTTTGATGTAGTCCAGTTAGTTTATTTTTGCTTTTGTTTCCCTTGCTTAAGGAGACATATTCAAAAAAAAAAAAAAAAACACTGCTAAGTCCAAGGTAAAAGAGTATACTGCCTATGGCTTCTTCTAGAATTTTTTTTGCTTTCTGGTCTTCATTTAAGTCTTTAATCCATTTTGAGTTTATTTCTGTGCATGGGTGAGAGAGTAGTCCAGTTTGCTTCTTTTTCATTTAACTGTTCAGTTTTTCAAAAAACATTTATTGAAGAAATTATCTTTTCTCCATGGTATATTCTTCCCTCCTTTGTTGTGGATTAATTGACTAGATAAGCATGGGTTTATTTCTGGGCTCTTTATTCTGTTCCATTGATCTATGTGTCTGTCTTTTGTGCAAGTACCATACTGTTTTGATTACTATAGCTTTGTAGTGTAGTTTGTAATCAGGGAGCATGATACTTCCAGCTTTGTTCTTCTCTCTCAAGATTGCATTGGCTATTTGGGGTCTTTTGCATTTCCATACAAATTTTAGAATTATTTGTTCTACTGTTGTGAAAAATACAGTTGGTATTTTGATAGGAATGCATTGGGTCTGTCATTTGCTTTGGCAAGTATGGTCATTTAACAATAGTAATTCTTCCAATCCATCTTTGAAAAGATAAACAAAACTGATAAACCTTTAGACAGACTTATCAAGCAAAAAAGAGAGAGGGCCCAAATTAGTAAAATCAGAAATAAAAAAGGAGAAGTTACAACTGAAAACACAGAAATACAAAGGAACATAAGAAATTACTATGAACAATTATATACCAATAAAATGGACAGCCTAGCATAAGTGGATAAAGTCTAAGAAAGGTACAATCTCCCAGGACTGAAATAGGGAGAAGTAGAATATATGAACAGACTGATTACCAGTAATAGAATTGAATCTGTAATTTAAAAAAAGAAAAAGAAACTATCAACGAACAATAATCCAGGATCAGATGGCTTCATGGGTGAATTCTACCAAACATTTAAATGAGTTAAAACGTATCCTTCTCAAACCATTCCAAAAAAACTGCAGAGAAAGAAATGTTTCTGAATTAATTCTACAAGGCTAGCATCATCTTGATACAAAAACCAGACAGAGAACCACAGAAAAAAGAAAATTATAGGTCAATATCACTGATAAACATAGATGTAAAAATCGTGAACAAAATATTAGCAAACTGAATTCAATAATACAATTGAATTTATCCTCCCCTTTGTGTGTTGCTTACCTAAAAGAGTGGGCCTTAACTAAACTCATCTCTGTCCCTCCTACCCATCTTGTTGTGATGTTCTTTTTTATCCCTTTAGTTGTGAAAACTCTATCCTGCTAGTCTTCAGGTCATTCTCATCAATGGTTGTTCTGTAAATAGTTGTAATTTTGGTGTACCTGTGGGAGAATGTGAGCTCTGGATCTTTATGCTCCACCATCTTGGCCACACCTCCTAAAACTAACTTTAAAAAAAAATGCTAAACAGCTGAGGAAAGTTTCTGTCAAACTCAATACTCCAAGATTAAATAAAAAGAAGTAGCATAACATAATGATCTGGCAGTAAACAGACCTTGTTTCCATTCTTATTTCAGCTTGACTGGCTCTGCCACTTTGTGTAGGTTTCTTAACTTCCCTGATTTTCAATTCTCTTATCTCAAAGTATGATTAATAACAATGCATTTCTAATGGTGTTGTCTGGATTAAATTAAATAACACATGTAGAATACTTAACATGCTCCTTGTCATGTAGTTGTTGTTCCATAACCGTGTTAACTACTATTACTAATAAAGTTTCCTCATTCAAAAATCTTTTTCAATTTTAAAAACTCAATAAAATTTTCAATGTCCACTGAAAATTTAGCTTGAAAGACTTTGAAGAGTGTACTAAGGATATTTACCACCAATATTTTTTCTTCTGCCTATCATTTGCCAAACTGTCACTAAGATTTCTTGAAAATACACTTCAGTGGTTTCTGTATTGAAGGCAATTTACTTGACTGGCAGTGTGATAGAGGAACTATTAGTAAAATACATTTTACCAATTTTACAACTCTCTCTGGTAGCATGATATCAAGATTTGATACTGTGATCTTAAATAACAAAGCTGACCTTTGGAAAATTATAAATTAGAAATTCTATAATTTACTTTCTTTTTGCTAAATCCCTCTTCCAGCCTTAGGCAGAACTGCAGCCCTGTGATATTGGCTAAGGTAGCTACTGTCACATGTGTCTTATATAGGTTAAAATTAAAATTAATTAAAATTAAAGAAAAATTAAAATTCAGTTACTCAGTTGGACTAACCACATTTCAAGGGCTGAAAAGCCATGGGACCAGTGACTACTATATTGGAGAGTGTGCAAATAAATCTCTTCTATCATTGAAGAACATTCTATTGGCCAGTGCTGTCCAAGACACAAATAACTTGTATCATTCCTTCGTCTGGAACCATCAAAACTGCTTCTTGTTCAATGTTATCACTCTAATGCCTTCTTTCTCTGAGATTTCCCTGTCTTTTGTATACTATAAACTAATGGAAAGTCAGGTGCTGAAATGTTAACAGGGAGAGAGCTCAGGTTAAGGATTGGCTAACCTTTCATCTTCTACAGCAGTATTTTTCAGAGTGACATCCTAGGATAACTGGTATCATAATCAACTGGGATGATTATTTAAATTTCAGATTCTTGGGCCCCTTGTTAAACCTTCTGAATCTGCATTTTAACCCAGCTTCCTCATTCACTGTTATGAAATGTTGAGGTCTGAGAACCTTTGCTGAGAAGAACAAAGGTACTTGGTATTGGAATCCAATTACCAAGAACCTCATAGTTGAATGTTATCTGCATAGGAATAAGGAGAAATGCCAAGTTTAGGTATCAAAGGAGATATTTTTGGAAAAATATTATTTTTGTTGCTCCTCAAATCATACAATAGAAAGCCATCTGTACATAGGCTCATTGTGGACTTATTGACTAACATGATTCAATGTAATAAAGCCCACTTGCCCACCAGAATTTTTTAAAAATTGCTGTTGACATGAGGCATTTTCTTTATTAATGTTTTGGAATCATGTTTACTTTTTTGCTTTCATTTTATTATTTTATTTTGCATTTTATTTTGCTTTCATTTTATTATTTTATAGGGTATAATTGACAAAAATCAAAAGATATTTAAAGTGTATAATGTGATGATTTGATATATGTCTATATTGTGAAAGAGGAAATCATGTTCACCTTTGTAATTTGATTTTACATTTTTTATAATTTGATTTTAAGTCATTTAAAAATTTCCCCTTAGAAGGAAGGAAGGCATTTCTAAGAGAATTTTTTAAGTAAAAATTAATGAAAATGGAAAAAAACAGAGAAAAACATAAAAATAGACATTAAATAAAATTGAAAAGTGTTTTATTGACTAGACAAAAAAAAAACAAAAAGTCAAAACCAGAAGCAAAACTAAACAATGGAAAATCCTCCGGCAAGTCTCATCAAGGTAAAAAGAGAGTATTATTAAATAATACTAAAAATAAGAAGGGAAAATATATATGTGGATACAGAAAATACTTAGATGACTAAAAATAAGACAATCTGGTACAAAAATAAGCAAAGTTTTGTTTTACAAGTTATGTAAAAAAATCTTAAGCAAACTTTTTATTTTACCAATTATGAAGACTTAAAATAAAGCTATAATAATTAAAGCAGTGCAATTTGCCACAAATATACTAGAAGAATAGAATAGAGAACTTAGGAACAAGGCTTCAAAGATGAGGGAGCTTCCTCTAGGACAAAGGTGGCATTGCTAAGTATCAGGGAAAATATGGTATGGAAACAGGTAACTGTCTACCTGGACAAATATAACATGTGATCCCCTAACTGGAACCATAATATAATTCCAGATGAATTAAAATCCTAAATAAGAAAATCAAGTCAGTAAAACAGTGAAAGAAACTAGAAGCAGTTAGAAGAACTACTTTATTTTCCCTTCATCAGATCTATCAACTTGTCTATCTTTGTATCCTGTATTCTGGCTAAATGGATAAGGTCTTCTTTCTTCAAAGTCCAAGCCATTATTTAGTTGTGCAGTGGATCCCCCCTCCTCCTGCTAGTCAAGTCTGAATCTCCTATCTCTCACCTATCCCACCAATTTCTCACCAATGTGATGAGACACAATAGGCTGAATAGCAGTCAGCTAAGAAAAAGAAACCCATCCCAGATCTCCTGCTTCCCTTCAGGTTTCTTTCTTTCTTTAACACAAAATTCATCAAGTTGTCTCCACTTACTCAAACCCCATCCTCTCCCCAAACTCTCCACTCAGATTCTTATTTCCACTTCATTTTGGAAGCCACTCTTGACAAGATCACCAAAACGTTCATCTGACCAAGTTCAATGGCATCCTTCAGTCCTTGTTCTCTGTTCTCTCAGCTGCATTTGACATCAATTGATCACTCTTTACATTGTGTAACACTTTCTTCACCTGGCTCCAGAAGTGGATTTACCTTGGAAGAATAAAGCCTAGACTGCAAAGAATTATGCATTTATAACTTAAAAAAGAGTTACACACAAATCAATAGCTTTCTTATAATCTAAGAGTAACCACTAAGAAAAAGTAATTAAAATAATGAATAAGGTAAAATATATGGAAAATACTAAACCTATATGTACTAAAATTGTCATTATTGAAAGATAAAAGAGAATACATTAATAAATGAAGTCATACCCCGTCTTGAAGGGTAAAACATAATAGTGTAGAGATGCCAATTCTCCTGAATATTAGTCTATAAATTCTAACTAGTGTGTTGACTCTCAGTTTCTCTTTAAAAGGACTCAAGAAAATTTGGTAATATAATAATAATGAAAAGAGACTTGCTTTGTCAGACATCAAAATATATTCTAAGTAACAGTAATTAAATTATATAGCCAGGTACAGGCAAAAGAGGCCCAGAAACACATGCACTTCTAGGTGATAATTCAGTATCTAATAAAAGTGGTGCTTTGAATCAGTGGAAGGGAAAAACTTTGCAAAAATAGTGATAGTTAGCTATGTATTTGGGAACAAATAGAATTAGGATATTATATCACATTTTTTTAAAAAGTCTGTAAGAAATAAAATTATAAAAATGCTTAAAAAATAGGGGATGCGAACTGTCTGAGTACAATGTGAATGTCAGGAAAGCAGAAGAGAAAAAATATTGACAAACTGTCAAAATTAAAAAGTGCCTACTCTGTAAAAGATCCTATAAACAAAATTTAAAGAAAAAGAAAATTTTCTCTCAGATGTACGAATATCCATATATTCATTTTTGATGTTTATTTAAATATTTAATACATATTTAATTATAATATTTATAGGTGTATGAATATAAAATAATGAGATAGATAACATCTATTATAGATATATATTATGTAAGTTGGAAAAGTATATTCTACATATATTTGATAAAGTGTTACTCTCTCTTATACAGAAACAACTCCTATCTATAGAATAACAAAATATATAAAAATGAGAAAAAAATAGAAGTGATTCACTACAGAGAGATATTAAAGGCTGAAAAAACATGGAAAAACCTTTAAACTCATAATGACAGATATATGTTAATAAAACAATATTAAGGTAACTTTTATGTAAATTAAATTGACAAAACATTAAAATTCTGATAATATAGAATGTTAATAAAAGCAGGGAGAAATGTGTAATAATACAGAACATTAGGAGATTCTCAAAACTAACACAATTAAAAATATTCAATCCATTGGTATAGTAATTTCACTTCTAGAAATCCTACAGGTAGAAATACACAATGCAACCATATTTGCAAAAGCAGAAATTAGAGATAATCTAAATGTTTACCAATAAAAGAATGGCTAAATAAATAATTGTATGTCCATCATGAAATACTATTTAACTATGAAACAGAATAGACTTCATGGAAAGATCTCCATAATTATTGAAAAACCAATGCATAGAAAAATAAGGCACAGTATGATCCCTCTTCTGTTATGAAAAATGAACCACATCCCCAACTTTTCCTCACTATTTGGAGACCATCCCAACCGATATCTCAGATATATTTGAAGCATCTTGCCTTTGCATCTATTTAAATCATATTCCAAACCCTATCCTATTTGTTTTATGAACAATTCAGCCACAGCTGCATTGATTGGGTCCTGCTCCACCTTCACTGGTTACTGCCTCACATGTGGGAGGAAGATCTAAGCTTCAGTCCATCACTGTCAACACTGATCACTTATATTCCAAGCCAGGAATAAACATTTGAAACCTGGTGTCTTTCTGCTTCCCTTGCACATGTAGGGTAGAAGAATTCATGTGGAATTACAAGAAGTACGGAGCTCTTGTTTAAAGCCCTGTTTTCTTAGGGAAACTCATGCAATTACCCTGGGAAGTCTTGGCACTGAGGTTGGAAGGTAGGAATGCCCCTCTTCACTCTCACAAATTCCCCAGATTTCCATCTTTTAGTTTGGGGTAAAATTGTGCTCTCTCATTTAATGGACCTCAAAAATTCTCTTTTTCTCTAGTTTTTTCAAAGGTACCTAGATAACTTCTTATATGAGTTAAAATTAGTATAAAAGACTAAAGGAAACTGTCTTGGGGCAACTTCTTTTATCCTTGCTACACACACACACACAAAAAAGTCCTGAAGAAAAAGACCATAAAATATGCATAACTGGCTGAATTGAGAGGTAGGGTATGGGAAGGGGCTATAGGATGAAGGACAGGAAAATAAGAAAGATAAACAAATTTGTAATCAATATATTCTCATATTCGGATTAATTATGTGCATAGGAAAAGATCTGGACCAATACCAAATAATTTCAAAAAGAGTTACTTTTGAGTCGTGAGATTGGGGGTGCAGAAAATACCTCTACTTTTAACTTTATATATAACTGTGATATCTGAAATATTTATGAGAATTTGCTATTTTTGTGAATTAGAAAAAGGATTAACTCAAGAAGCAAAATAGATCAAACAAGATTTCTATAAAAATTCAGTTTATGATTCTTAGAGTTATAATCAAGTTAAGGAAACTTCCTAAACTCTAAAATACTGTGTTCGCTTAGGTGATGGAGATACAGAGACAAAAGTTGGATGTTTATTTAAAACAAATTCTTTATTATTATTTGAACTATTTGAGAACTAAAACTCCAGTTATGGAAAAATAGCAATATAACACATATATTTTCAAAGGGTACAATTTTTGGAGATTTTAAAGACGCGGGGCAGGGGAAAAAGCTCAGGCAAAGATCTAGTTCTTTGACAAAAAAATTAATATGCTTTGGGACACTGAGAATTGTATTGAGCCATCTACGTGTTGCTTATTAGTTTGGAACTCGTTAGAGACACAACCAAGCAGGATTTTTACAAGCTAGTCTTGATTTAATTTGGAACAATTTTTTCTTGTGCAGTAGAATAATGGACTTATAATTTGAGAGCTAGACAGAAGGACCTATGCTTGCCTGTGAATCCCAAAGTTCTTTGTTCTAGGAACTAGAAGAGGCAAAGAACCAAGTAACCAGAGACATTCCCATAAAAGGAGTTGCTCCAGCGGTGGGTAGGGATTTTACAGGTCCTAAACCAAGGACCTGGGGCCTCCATGACACTCGGGAAACTGAATCTTAGATATTTTGTTTAGGAAAAGACATTTTGTCTCTTAACCTCAAGCAAGTTCATGCCATCCAGTTGCACCATAAGAAGATAAAGCTAAGAACCAAAACCTTTTTTTTTTTAAAGCCTCAACTGACGGCAGTTGAGCAACTGAGTCACCAGCAGCAACAAAGGAGAAAAGAGATATACATGACTGACCATGAGTTAACTCAAGTGAATTATTGTCATCAAAATTAAATCAGAAAATTTCATCATTTCAAAAGGAACAAAATAGTAGGATAGTGTAGTCGTATTAACAAAACGCTATCAGATTCCTACTTTTCCAAATACTCGTTTTGCTGCCTAAACTAAGAACAAAACAAAATTGTTGGCTCTGGGCTCTGCCTCCCTCAGGTCACAATCTGCCTATGATATGTCACTTCTCAAAACAACAACAAAATTCAAATGTCACTGCATATTAGGATATTTGCTTGTTGAAAGTTATTTCATAATTAAAAATGCCCCGTTTCCTGGTTCTTAGTATGAGCACTAACATTAACTGAGCATGTCATTGTGCTAAGTCCTTTCACACTCAACATTCCAAAAGAAAAGTGTGGTTTTTATCCCTGTAATACAGATGAGAAAACCGAGGAAAGCTAGGAAATTGTCAGAGTGAAGAGTAAAACTCTATCTTCTTAACCAGTATTCTATACTAATTCCTCTGAAGTAGTATATGAGTTCGGCTGATATGTACATAAATGAAGATCCTTTGTAAACCTATATATTAAAAAAAATCTTCTAGGGTTTTCTTGCAATGGTTGGCATAGGGTTTTGCTCATTTTCAATATAGAAGAATTCCTTGTCAATGTACACATACTCATACACACACACACACACACACACACACTGGAGTACTATCCATGTTTTCCCTCAAAGCTATAAAAAGTTTACCTGATCTAAAAAAAGATATTCAGCTTCACATCTTATGAGATCCTATATAGTTTTAATATCTGTCCTGCCCTGCAGCTCTCTCCCAACAATAAACTATACATAGGAATGATAGTGTAAGGGGAAAATAGAGATATATAGTGACACCAATATGTGAAAGCAAAACATCTGGAAATTCAGTGAAAATATTAATAAACTCAATGAAATATTCAGTCAAACTTTTTGATATCATGTAGACAAATGTAAATGAATAGTTAGATCAGCTGAATAGAGGTTTTGGCATTATTTGAAAATAAAATGTCTTAAAGTGTTTTCACTATTGTTTCCAGATTATTCTTTTGTGAATCTAGCCATTTAATAATTTTAGTCTCAGGTCTGTTTACACATAGGTGGGGTATAAATAAATGTTGAAATTTTTGCTCAGTGGATTGTATCCTTCTCAGAGGAACAAGGAATTCCCTCTATATTACGAAGGTTTTCATTCCAAGAGGTATATTTTAGAAGATTGGTCTGGGAATGATGTATGTTTGTAAGATGCTCCTGTATGGTGGTCAATAACACAAATCGCCTGATCATACTAAACAAGTAGATTTCTCTCAAAATACTTCTTCTACTCCTGTAAGTGAAATAGAACCAGCCCAAGGAAATTTTAGTATGCGGCCTCGAGGTAAAGAAGTTGGTCAAAGACAGAAGGATATCCCAGAGTTGGATCCCAAGTATTCGAAACTGTTGGCCTTGAAAAGAAGTGACGGTGGGAATTTGTCTGGAGGATCCTGTGGACAGGGTGGCAAGGTCCCACTGAAGGAGAAGAGAAAGACACGTGCCTCCATTCTTTTCTTGTTTTTTGATTTTTTTAATTTTGATAAAATACATATAATATATAATTTACCATTTTAACCATTTTAAGATGTACAATTCAGTGGCACTAATTATATTCACATTATTGTGCAATCATTACCACTATCAGTCTCCAGAAATTTTTCATCATCTCAAACTCAAATTCCATACCTGTTAAGTAATAATTCCCATTCCTCACCCCCCTCAGCCCCTGGTCGACACTATTCTACTTTCTGTCTCTATGATTTTGACAACTATAGGTATGTCATGCCATAGACTGAATGTATTTGTCACCACCCCCCTGGATTCATATGTTGAAATTCTCATCCCCAATATGATGATATTAAGAGGTGGGCCTTTGGTAGGTGATTAGTTCATGAGGGCTCTGCCTGCGTGGACTGGATTAGTGCCCTCATAAAAGGGACTCCAGAGAGCTCCTTTGTCCCTCTGCCATGTGCAGACACAGCAAGAAGACTATGAACATCAACACTGAATTTTCTACCACCTTGATACTGGACTTCCTAGCCTCCAGAACTGTGAGAAGTTAATGTTTGTTGTTTATAAGCTACCAAGTTGATGGTATTTTGTCATCGAAGTCAGAATTGACTAAGACATCATAAAAATGGAAACATACAATATATGTCCTTTTGTGTTTGGCTTATTTCACTTAGTGTAACGTTTTCAAGTTTCTTCCCTGGTGTAGCATGTATCAGAATATCATTCCTTTTTAAGGCTGAGTAATATTCCATTGTATGGATACACCACATTTGTTTATCCATTCATCTGTCAATGGACATTTAGGTTGTTTCCCTCTTTTGGTTATTGTGAATAATGCTACTATAAACACAGGTGTACAAATATCTATTTGAATCCATGCTTTCAACTCTTTCAGTATATACCCCGTGTGGTGCTTTTAAATTTTAGAAATTTTAATTGAGATAAACAAATAGAATGGCACAGAAATCATGTGTACAGCTTAATGAATTGTCCTTAAGCAAACATACTTATGTGATCAGAAGGCAGATAAAGAAATGGAACCTTACCAGCACCACAAACCCCACCCCATTCCAGTCCCTGTCCCTCCTCAAGGGTGTCCAACCTCCTGACTTTTAGATCAGTCTTGTCTAATTCTGAACTTTATACAAATGGAACCATACAACTTGTACTCATTTTTTTCACTCAGCATTATGTTTGTGAGCTACAATGTTTCTGAGGTTAACATCAGGTTTGTGAGATCTCAAAAAAATCCGTATTGATACATACTATCCCATTATGTGAATATTGCACAATTTATATGCTCATCCATGATTGATGAGACTAGTGCTTCCATTCTTAATTCTTTTATTCTCACAAAACACATAGGTGGTTGAGAGTCCTTATAGAGGAAATCAGGGTGCTGGGCTTCAGGTCCTGCCACTTTATTTCTTGTACTATAAAAGAAATTAATGAGGCAACTATATACTTTGCCTTTGAAAAAAGCCATCAATTACCATTGAATTTTCAATCCATATTTGGGGTTCTTTTGATCTGCCAGTACTGCCATTCAACTGGGGGGTCCTGATGACTAGAAAAATTCTCTTCCCGTATTTTATCCTTCTCTTAGGGATACTTACCTGGACAATCTAGAAATTGTTATTTTCCCCTCAGGATTAAAGGGTGATCCAGGGCTTCCCTGGTGGCGCAGTGGTTGAGAGTCCGTCTGCTGATGCAGGGGGCACGGGTTCGTGCCCCGGTCTGGGAAGATTCCACATGCCACAGAGCGGCTGGGTCCGTGAGCCATGGCTGCTGAGCCTGTGTGTCCGGAGCCTGTGCTCCGCAATGGGAGAGGCCACAGCAGTGAGAGGCCCACGTACCACAAAAAAAAAAAAAAAAAAAAAAAAAGGTGATCCAATACTAGTCATTCTATATTTTAATGTCAATGTGGTTTAGAGGTCCTGCCACTGGAGTCGAAGTCCAAAAAACAGAGATGCGGGGGGCAACAAAGTATTGGGAAGAAGAGCAGTTACCCAGCCTGAGTGGGCATCTCTTGCTTCTTCCACCACAGCCACAGGATTTGTAATTCTTGGCACATTCAGCAGGCTCCTTTTGACTCAACACTCCCTCCAAACCTCTTCTCTACTCTATCAGCACCAGGCCACGACATTCCAGGGTGATTCAACACCTTTTCCTACACGATCATCCACGGAGGTATTCTAGCCTATTACTCTAGTTTCTGCTGTCCCTTCTCCAACACCCATGACTATGTTGAAGAGCTAGACATTTTCAAACTCATCGTCCAGAATGTCTTCTGCCTTAAATTATTTGTCCCTTAGGGGTGCTCCTTTTGGATGGGTAGCACATGACACAGACCTACTGTTTGCTTTACCAACAGCTATTTTATATTATGGATGATCAAGAAACTCTAGCAATAAGGGATGGAATAAAGGGAGAATGGCTAAAAAGCCTCACAGTTTTGTGAAAATTAGATCCAGAGTTTCTGCTTAAGAAAAACTCTGCTTAAACAGGGTTTCTGCTTAAGGACTTTACCAGTTTCTGCTTAAGGACTTTACCAGTGGACCCTGTTGACGTTGGTTCATCTTATTTTGATGGCAGTGAGATTCAGCACAAAGAACATGAGTGCCATGGACTGGATTGTATCCCCCCAAAATTCATTTGTTGTCGTGTTTTCATTGTCATTTGTTTCTAGGTATTTTTTGATTTCCTCTTTAACTTCTCCAGTGATCTCTTGGTTATTAAGTAGTGTATTGATTAGCCTCCACGTGTTTGCATTTTTTACAGATTTTTTTTTCCTGTAATTCATATCTAGTCTCATAGAGTTGTGGTCAGAAAAGATACTTGATATGGTTTCAATTTTCTTAAATTTACCAAGGCTTGATTTGTGACCCAAGATATGATCTATCCAGGACAATGTTCCATGAGCAGTTGAGAAGAAAGTGTTTTCTGTTGTTTTTGGATGGAATGTCCTGTAAATATCAATTAAGTCCATCTTGTTTAATGTGTCATTTAAAGCTTGTGTTTCCTTATTTATTTTCATTTTGGATGATCTGTCCATTGGTGAAAGTGGGGTGTTAAAGTCCCCTACTATGAATGTGTTACTGTCGATTTCCCCTTTTATGGTTGTTAGTATTTGTCTTATGTATTGAGGTGCTCCTATGTTGGGCGCATAAATATTTACAACTGTTACATCTTCTTCTGGGATCGATCCCTTGATCATTATGTAGTGTCCTTCTTTGTCTCTTGTAATATTCTTTGTTTTAAAGTATATTTTGTCTGATATGAGAATTGTTACTCCAGCTTTCTTCTGATTTCCATTTGCATGGAATATCTTTTTCCATCCCCTCACTTTCAGTCTGTATGTGTCCCTAGTTCTGAAGTGGGTCCCTTGTAGACAGCATATATATGGGTCATGCTTGTGTATCCATTTAGCCAGTCTATGTCTTTTGGTTGGAGCATTCAATCCATTTACATTTAAGGTAGTTATTGATATGTATGTTCCTATTACCATTTTCTTAATTGGTTTCACTTTGTTATTGTAGGTCTTTTCCTTCTCCTGTGTTTCCTGCCTAGAGAAGTTCCTTTAGCATTTGTTGTAAAGCTGGTTTGGTGCTGCTGAATTCTCTTAGCTTTTGCTGTCTGTAAAGGTTTTAATTTCTCCATCAAATCTGAATGAGATCCTTGCTGGGTAGAGTAATCTTGGTTGCAGGTTTTTTTCCTTCATCACTTTAAATATGTCCTGCCACTCCCTTCTGGCTTGCAGAGTTTCTTCTGAAAGATCAGCTGTTAACGTTATGGGGATTCCCTTGTATGTTATCTGTTGTTTTTCCTTTGCTACTTTTAATTTTTTTCTTTGTATTTAATTTTTGATAGTTTGATTAATATGTGTCTTGGTGTGTTTCCCCTTGGATTTATCCTGTTTGGGACTCTCTGTGCTTCCTGGACTTAATTAACTATTTCCTTTCTCATATTAGGGAAGTTTTCAACTATAGTCTCTTCAAATATTTTCTCAGTCCCTTTCTTTTTCTCCTCTTCTTTTGGACCCATATAATTCGAATGTTGGTGCCTTTAATATTGTCCCAGAGGTCTCTGAGACTGTCCTCAATTCTTTTCATTCTTTTTTTTTTTTTTTTTTTTTCCTGCTCTGCAGTAGTTATTTCCACTCTTTTATCTTCCAGGTCATTTATCCATTCTTCTGCCTCAGTTATTCTGCTATTGATCCCTTCTAGAGAATATTTAATTTCATTTATTGTGTTGTTCATGGTTGTTTGTTTGCTCTTTAGTTCTTCTAGGTCCTTGTTAAATGCTTCTTGTATTTCCTCCATTCTATTTCCAAGATTTTGGATCATCTTTACTATCATTATTCTGAATTCTTTTCAGGTAGACTGCCTTTTTCCTGTTCATTTGTTAGTTCTGGTAGGTTTACCTTGCTCCTTCATCTGCTGTGTGTTTCTCTGTCTTCTCTATTTGCTTAACTTACTGTATTTGGGGTCTCCTTTTCACAGGCTGCAAGTTCATAGTTCCCGTTGTTTTTGGTGTCTGTCTCCAGTGGGTAAGGATGGTTCTGTGGGTTGTGTAGCCTTCCTGGTGGAGGGGACCAGTGCCTGTGTTCTGGTGGATGAGGCTGGATCTTGTCTTTCTTGTGGGCAGGTCCACATCTGGTGGTGTGTTTTGGGGTGTCTGTGACCTTATTATGATTTTAGCCAGCCTTTCTGCTAATGGGTGGGGTTGTGTTCCTGTCTTGCTAGTTGTTTGACATGAGGTGTCCAGCACTTTATCCTTTTTTTTTTTTTTGTGGTGTGTGGGCCTCTCACTGTTGTGGCCTCTCCCACAGTGGGGAACAGGCTCTGGAAGCGCAGCCCCAGTGGCCATGGCTCACGGGCTTAGCTGCTCCGCGGCATGTGGGATCTTCCCAGACCGGGGCACGAACCCGTGTCCCTTGCATCGGCAGGTGGACTCTCAACCACTGCACCACCAGGGAAGCCCCAGCACTGTATCTTGCTGGTTGTTTAGTGGAGCTGGGTCTTGGCATTGAGATGGAGATCTCTGGGAGATTTTTGCCATTTGATATTACGTGTGGCCAGGAGGTCTCTGGTGGACCAGTGTCCTGAACTTGGTTCTCCCACCTCAGAGGCACAGCCCTGATGCCTGGCTGGAGCACCAAGAGCCTGTCATCCACACGGCTCAGGATAAAAGGGAGAAAAAAGAAAAAAAAGAAAAAGATAAAATAAAATTAAATTTAAAAGTTATTAAAATAAAAACAAAAAATAATTATTAAAAAATTTTTAAAGTAATTAAGAAAAAAGAAAGAAAGAAGAGAACATCCAAACCAAAAAACAAATCCACCAATGATAAGAAGCACTGAAAACTATACTAAAAAAAAACAAAAAAACAAAAAAACAAAAAAACAAAAAAACAAAACAAAACAAAAAAAAACCACAGACAGACTCATAGGACAAATATTAAAAGCAAAGCTATACCAACAAAAATCTCACAGAAACATATGCATGCACACAAAGGGGGAAAAATGTATATTGTTGCTCCCAAAGGCCACCTCCTCAATTTGGGATGATTCGTTGTCTATTCATGTATTCCACAGATGCAGGGTACATCAAGTTGATTATGGAGATTTAATCCGCTGCTCCTGAGGCTGCTGGGAGAGATTTCCCTTTCTCTTCTTTGATGTACTGCTCCGGGGTTCAGCTTTGGATTTGGCCCCGCCTCTGCATGTAGGTCGCCTGAGGGCATCTGTTCTTGGCTCAGACAGGACGGGGTTAAAGGGCTTCGCCTTACTCAGGCCAGGGGGTTGGAGGGGTTCAGATGCTGGGCGAACCTGCGGCGGCAGAGGCTGGCGTGATGTTGCACCAGCCTGAGGCGTGCCGTGCGTTCTCCCGGGGAAATTGTCCCTGGATCCCGGGACCCTGGCAGTGGCGGGCTGCACAGGCTCCTGGGAGGGGCAGTGTGGATAGTGACCTGTGCTTGAACACAGGCTTCTTGGTGGCAGCAGCAGCAGCAGCAGCAGCCTTAGCGTCTCATGCCCATATCTGGGGTCCGTGCTGAGACATGGCTCGCGCCCGTCTCTGGAGCTCCTTTAAGCGGCGCTCTTAATCCCCTCTCCTCACGCACCAGGAAACAAAGAGGCAAGAAAAAGTCTCTTGCCTTTTTGGCACTTCCAGACTTTTTCCCGGACTCCCTCCCAGCTAGCCGTGGTGCACTCACCCCCTTCAGGCTGTGGTCACGCAGCCAACCTGGGCTGTGTTCTTAATCATTTTCTTATTCTCAAGTATATGATTATTGCTCATTCAACCCGAAGGGCACAGGAGATTCAATCACTGCTCTCATGCACCTCACTGTCTAGCAGGAAAGGCAGAAGTGAAAATCAATAATTAGTAAGTAGTGTGATAAATGTTAAATTTGCACAGGATATTATGGAGTACAGAGAACAGATGCCAACTGTCTGAGGAGGGCAGAAAATAGCTCCAGAATCAGTCTGCTGGACTGACAAGGTTGAGAAGGACATTTCAGGCAGAGGGAATAAAGGCATAAAGGAAAGGCTCATTGGAGATCTACATGGAGTTCTGGGCGCCTGGAGTCAAGGACACACACTAGGCAAATGCAGTCAAAGAAGCAGGAGAGGTTTGTCGAGTCCAGGTTATGAAGAACATTTATGTGACATACAAAGGCATTTAAACTCTCTGCTGCAGAATATAAACCATTCTTGTACATATTACCCCTTGAGACAGTGTTTCTTCATAGAAAAGTCTGTGTCCTGTTTATCTCTGAGTATCCAAAGCCTAGCAGGGGCAGTTACTCAACAAATACTTGTTGAATGAAAAAGTGAATGAATGAATAAAAGGATAGCATTAAGCACATGAAAATATATACTCTGACTGCAGGGGTACGGGGTTAGAGGGCACCAGGATTGAGGTAATAGGTGACAGTGGAATTGTGTAGCAAAGGTATAGTGAGCGGGATATTGGAAAGGCATTCAGGAGAGGGGCTGTCATTAACCAATACAGAAAACCCAGAGGGTTGGCTGAGGGCAGGGTGAGGTGAGGTGGAGGAAGGGAGAAGCAGATTTTTTTCCTTTTTTTTTTTTTTTTTTTTACGGTACGCGGGCCTCTCACTCTTGTGGCCTCTCCCGTTGCAGAGCACAGGCTCCGGATGTGCAAGCCCAGTGGCCATGACTCACGGGCCCAGCCTCTCTGCAGCTTGTGGGATCCTCCTGGACCAGGACACCAACCCATGTCCCCTGCATTGGCAGGAGGACTCCCAACCACTATGCCACCAGGGAAGCCCGAGAAGCAGATTTCAAGAGCATGAAGTTGGATTTTGGATATGTTGAGCTGGAAATGGTTGGAACCTTCCAAGTTAAGAGTTCTAGTTGTCACTAGGGTTTGGAAGCTAGAACTAAGCGTGATGATATTAAAACTGTGGCAACACCTGTTCACATTGAGAAAGAAATATATACAGGGAGACCAGAGTGAGTTGTGGGGTAGAACCTTAAGGATGAGCAAGTACTTTCCAGAGACAAATAAATGTTATATGATCTTGTTTTGTCATCAGGGGTTAGAGAAGGAGGAACCTAGAATGTGGGCTCAGGAGGAGTAAGGAATAATATGACTCCTGTGGCTTGAAATCAAAGGAAAATTCACCAGGGTATGTATTCAACAGGATTAAATTCTACAGAGAAAAGTAAATTTAGCACTACTTGCTACATGTTGTTTGGCGATATATTTATTGGGAAAATGATATGATGTCTATGAAATTAATTCTAAAACAATTTTGAGGGTCTGCTTGGCTTGGTGCTATATTTTTTCCACGAGTTGGATGCATTTTATATTCAGCAGTAGAAACTGAGTATTTTTAAAAAGTAAGTCATACCCACAAATGACATTTTCATGAAAAAAAATGACAGATGTCAATATAGTGTAATACCAAGAGGATATAGTGAATACAATTGCTAGTTTGCTCAAGGCATCATTAAGTAAGCTGTTGGTAGGTGAAAAATAAAGAGACCCAAATGGGAATTTCAGAGCGACTCGTGTGCTGACTTTTCTGGGAAGTACTCTTTAGGATGACTATGTGAATACAATATCTCTTGAATATGTGGGAATAGTCTTAGGGCTTTGAACAGAATGATCTTATTACCAATAGAAGCATAACTGAAGATTCAGCATAGCAATTCATTTACAAAAATAAGGATTTTTTTTTCATGGTTGGAAAAGGACTTAAGAATTTTTAGTTTTTAAGTTTTTAGAAATTTAAATTATAATTCAATTTTTAAAATATTTGTTGAGTCTATGGAACACATGTTCCTAGCCTCTGTAAAATATCTGTTCTATGCAAAGGAAAAATATATCTAGATATAATTTGAAAATTTTTAATGGAAGTGCAATATATAAGGGAAAAGTGCATATAAGTGTGCAACTCAATGATTTTTTCACAAATTGAGCACAGCTGTGAAATCTACTCCCAGACCAAGAAACAGAAGATCAGTAACACCCAAGATGGTTTCTCTGAGTCCCCCTCAAGTCACCAAGAGTAAACACCGTCTGCCTTCTACAACATAAAATCTAAATTTTTAAGCACTAGATTCCCTCAGATTCTCTACCATGTAAACAGATAACAGTTCCTAGAGAGTGAGGCAATTATTGATTCATTTATTTTCTTCCTTATTTTGGCTCTAGACTCATCCATGGCAGGGATTATGGATTATCTGTTCATCTTTACATGAGGGGCCTCATGTAGGGTTTGGAATATAGTAGGCATTCAATAATTAGATTGACTAATAAAAATGGAAAGCAACGGAAGCAAGGAAAACCTGAGGACATTGGAGCCAGAAATTATTCCTGGCGATAAATGGGTTTTGGTCTTGGTGATACTGAAGTACCAACATATACCTGGGACAATTTTCATTCTTAGTATGGCTCAGAGCAGGGCAGAAAGAGGAGAGCAATTTTCTGGGGCTGGTTTAGGTCTCCTGCAATAGGATATGAGAGAGGAGAGTTGATAACTTCACCATTTCTGATTCTGTTATGACACCAGAATGATTCTGTAATGCAATCTGACAACGTTCTTCTGTAGTAGAGAATGTGGGCAAGTTTTTTTCCCTTTCATTCATCAGAGAGGTGAAAATAATCACTTTCTGGAGACCACAAGGAGGGTACATTTGAAGGAAATGAATTTCATTAGTAATATTTTATCATTGCTGTTCTTTCTACATATGTTTTAGAGTTTTCTCTCAGTCTATTTACTGATAAATATTAGAGACATGTAAAATGACTACAAGAAAGAGAATAGTCAGTCAACTATATATTTTGGGCTCTTTGACTAGAGATACTAATCCACGTCTGTCTAACTCTGGAAGTTGGGCTTCTATCTGCTATAAGATACTCAGTATCTTATCAGTTCTGATACTTTGGGCTTTTACCCACTATTAGATCCTCAATACTGTTTACCAAAGATCTATTTTTTTTTCCTTTTCAACTTAATGACTAAGCAAATATCTTTTAACTAGAAAATAATGCAGCCCTGGTGGTTTTGTCTCTAAAGTGTTGGTAGTCATTCACAGATTTCTGTATCACACTGGATGGTTGGTTGGGAATTTGAAGCTAGAACATGGAACTAGAAGAGAAAAGTCCCAAGTATTACTCTCAACTTAAAATGGAGTGTAGAAGAGCATCCTTGACAACTCAATACATAGATACAGCACTTGAAACTCTGATCAATTTAATGACATTTTTGGGTAAAGATGTTGTCTGTAGAAGTTCCAGTTAAACCTAAAATGTTACCTGTTAGTTTCTATGACTCTCTTAGCATGAATGAAACTAACAACTTGTGAGAAACTGCACACAGGGTATCATATCTGTGAAAGGCTACCCATCAGCTAGGGATACTCAGGGAGGTAGATGAGTCCCTGAGGGTTGAAAGGAGAGGGTCATGGTCTTCCCTGGAGATAATGAAAGCCCAAGTGCCTTCCTATAATTCTCCCAGAATAGAGTTGGGAACTAAGATCAGGCTCTCTTCCATATAAAAACTTTCCAGCCTTCCCTTAGGTTAAGTCATCTTCTCTGGCTTGTCACACAGAGACCTTGGTGGCCTAGTCTCCAGTTTTGTTTCACACTTTGCTCCCACTGTGGATTTTCTGACCTCTTTGCACTTCTCCCAGTGTACATTCAGGCATTTCTTAAGAGTCCCTGAGAACTATTTTGAAAACAGCAAACCAAGACATACATCTGTGTTTGCTAAATTTTCTAAACTACTAAAGTTCCATGAAACATGGTTTTGGCTGCTGTAATCTACAGCTCTCTAACATGTAATTTTAAATACAACAAGACACCAAATATGTGACAGGGAGGCAGGTAGTAAGAAAAACAAAATAATGTTATTTTGTCTTTTAAAAATAAATCATACATCTGAAGAAATAAATCTATTCCTTTAAAATCGAGTAGAGTATTTTAGGTCATATAAAGAGAGAAATGGAATGTGTTTGATTAGGAATGATTGAGGAATGTTATTCTTTACTTTGGAACAGCCGTCACTTTAAATATTTATAATTTTTATTCTCAGCTCAAGAGTAAAAAGACAAATTTTATATAACCGAATAGCTACTATAAAGCTAACCAGATACCTTTGTCTTTCTTCTTGCTTTTATATTAAGCCCTATAGACTAAGAGCCTGGCTATAAATAAAACTATTGATGTTAAAAGGTCATGGCTGGGACCTTTCACATGTTTCTTCTCCACTGTATCTCTATACACTGTATACTTTACCCAGAGAAGAAAATCTTTATTTAAGAGAGCTTAAACTGTTCAAATTTGTAATGTACTGGGGATTTTGGAATGTCTAGGGGACTTAGTGGATAAAGAACTGACCTTTCATCTCTGAACCCAGACACAGTCTAACCTCAGATAAGTGAAAAAGTTTTGTGTCAGTTGCCTGTATGATAAACTGGTACTATCCACTATCTTCTAACCCAATTAAGCACTTACTGGCAGATCTGGCCTCAAGAGGCACATGGAGTATAGAAATGGAATTACTTCTACTGCTGGAGTGGGTGTCTGAACCTTCAAGATAGGATTTTAAGGTTATAAGTGGAAAGCATTGGCCAAAGTAGCATCTACAGATAGGAATCCATAGAACTGTATGAAAGCCACTCCTCACCCCCGGAGTCACATGCAAATTTGAGCTACTGACATACTTTTCAATATTCATACTTTAACCTTTTATTTGGTATGTCTGCAAATGCAGTTTGTAAAATATTTTATTCTATTTCTTTACAGGAAAAAAATAACTTGAATATACTAGGGAGTAGCAGTTATATGAAGTAAATAGGAGCATGCAATGCAATTTGTTACAAATAGAGCTAACTTAATGTTCACAGAATCACAGAAAAGTGTGGACTAGAGTTTCTAAAATATAAATAATACACACATTTCTTCATTTTATTCTGTAGTATGTGATATGAAGTTGTGACAAGTTTTCATTTTATTATTGAAATTTATTTACTTAATATTAAAATTAATTCCCTTATCAACTAAACATTGGAAGTAATTAAAAGACCATGTAAGCTTCTTGAGGACATGATTGCTGTTTTTTTGCTTCTTTGAGTTTTCAAATATACAACCCAACAATGCACAGTAGATGTGCACGATCTACTTTATGATAAATGAATGAGTAATGATCAAAGAATCTGTTATTGCATGGTGGGAGGTCATTTTAAGTTGAAAAAAACTGATACATGTTTTCAGCTTTGCAGAAATAATGAAGGTGGGGAGGTTGAACAATTCCTATAAAAATATTCAAATACTTAAACATTTTAGCAATGAAATGTATCAGGTTAAACTTGAAAAAGCTTTCCTGTAATGGAAGGTAATAGAGTGATTAAACATGTTTCTTTTTCTCCCTTAGAGAGAAGACAATGGCTATTGTCACTTAATTTAAGTAGAGCTTTCATTTACATACTCCTAAGAACTTTGTAATATGCAGTTCTACATCAACTATTTTAAAATTAACAAAAGAAAAAGAAATAATATTTTTTCCCTATGATATATGAAATATGACAAGAAAGAATAAAGTGGTAAAAACTACTAATTTAATCTGTTTTGTTGGATTGCAGGTTATTTTCACTTACTTTTTAATATTTTTCTATATTTTTACAGCTTCTAGACAATTAACATTTATTATGATTTTTTAACCAGGAAAAGTAACCTCTGAAACAAATACTGCTCCCTAAATTTGACCTCATTACACCTTTTTCTTTAACCATCACTCATGTTTGAAAAACTAAATATAGTATTCATGCTGTAAACCTAAAACCCAGTAAGTCCTTTGGATATTAAAAGGGAGAATACTTGAAAAATTTTATGTCGTGAGTAATTTGAGTTGAAAGTTGAGTGAAGGTGAACTCAATTAAGGTGAAGAATTCAAATTCAAGAGCAGAGGCAAGAGTGGCTGGAAAGGAACAAAAATTTGAAAATACTTAAAGTGTCTGTGATTCTGTTTCTGTTTTGTACATAAGTTCATTTGTATCATTTTTTTAGATTCAACATGTAAGTGATATCATATGATATTTGTCTTTCTCTGTCAAAAACAAACTTATGGTTACCAAAGGAGAAAGGTGGAGGGGGGAGGGATAAACTAGGAGTTTGGGATTAACATATACGCACTACTATATGTAAAATAGATAATCAGCAAGGAGCTACTGTATAGCATAGGGAACTCTACTCAATATTCTTTAACAACCTATATGGGAAAAGAATCTGAAAAAGAATGGATATATGTATATGTATAACTGAATCACTTTTCTATACACTTGAAACTAACACAACATTGTAAATCAACTATACCCCAATATAAAATAAAAACATTAAAAAATTAATTACTTAAAGGAAATTGGGTTGACTGTTTCAAATAAAAAGCAAGCCAGCCTCCTCTGATCTATGTACATAGATGATCTGTATACTTTATATTACTGGATTTGGCCAAAATTGATCAAATAAAACAAATCATTGTAAAAAAAAAAATTACCCAACTGTACTTCAGTGAAGACATGAAATGTGAGTGACAAAAATATTAGCTAAATAGTAATAACAATATGAAGAAAAGAAGTAAAATCCAGAGGGTAAAAGATTGAAAAGATCAAGATAGGAAATATCCTAACCATTATCAAGTTGGAAGTGAGAAAATGATGCTACACTTTGTCTTCAAAGAGTAGATTAGAAATGTGGGCTGAATATCTGAGAAAGATTGGAGTAGAGTATCGATGTGAGGAAAAATCAAAAGTTAAAATTCAGGTTTTGTGACTAAGGATTTTTAGCTTGATATTTTAAGATATTTTAAGATTGTCTCTTTTCTTCATATGGCTTTTCAAAGGGTGATTGGATGTAACCAGTAAGAGCCATTTAGAAATGGCTTATTCTGGAAATAATATCTTCTTTCACTTACTATTTTTCCTACCTAACAGAGAAACTAAATATGAAACTCAGAATTCTGATATCAGCACACAAAGATTTCAGCTTTTCCACATCTTTTTTTTTTTTTTGCTTGTTTTTAGAAAATATAGAAATAAAGCTTTCACTTACTTTATTTGGGGTAAATCACTGCAGCCTCACAGCAGAGCTATACAACCATAAGTAACTGAAAACGTCACATTTATGTGAATTCCATATTTCCATGATTCTTCTCTATACATCCCTTTTGCAGCATGTATAACCATTTTAGTTGAAATAGCTACTTACTTACTTATTAATTTAATATAGGTGTATCTCACTAGACATGAGGGAAAGATTATTTCTGCACCACTGCATCTGAAGTGCCTAACTGCATGGCACATAGTAGGTGCTTAATAACTGTTGAATGAACAATTGGATCAATGAATAAATAAAGCACTCTTTGAGCTTTCATTTTGACTTAACTCTCATGTAAGAAAACAGATGCCGGCAACTAAGTGGCTTTCAATTACTCAGAAATGATTTCTTTTGCTATTTGAAGGCTAAATAATATTAAATTTCATTGAGTTGGAAATATGCATTTTTCTAGAAACTAAGCAATACGTGCATATACAGCCACAAACTTCACAAAAATATTTAATGAATAAAATACCAAGAAACTAAGAAATTAACTAAGAAAATGCAACTCACTGATGATCATTATGCAATTTTTTTCTTTAAAATTTCTTCATATTTCTCATACATAAATGGTTCTTTAGAGAGGTCATAAATTGTAATTTAAAACCATGTCCACTTGTTCAATGTCTGCAGGTACTCAGTGCCTAGTAAAAGCCAAGAGAAGACCACTTGCTTTAAAGATGATAACGCCTTTGGAATGTTAATAGTGTAAAACTTTCCAAAGGAAAATTATTTCTCTACTGAACAGGGAAAGAGATTGGCTTAGTCCATTTTGCACCTTTGTGCTAGGGAATCTCTAGGTTTAAATTACAGCAGCTTCAGTCTTTGCTTTCCAATCCCTTAATCCTTAAGGAGCATAGGTTTCAGTTCAAGACAACTTCACACAGAACATAAGAAAAGACTCTGTGAGCCTACCTCAAGTATGATGATCTTTTTTTCAGCTGTGATCTTTCACTTGCATCTCATAGTAAAAAATTACTTTGAGGCAAACCAGTGTCAAATAATTAATGCATTTTCAACAGAGGGCTTTTTTCCACTCTGCTATAATGTGATGCATGGAAAGCCATAAATGCTTTCATGTGAACCACTGGTACCTGTGGTTTTCATCACTGTTTCACTGGGATCCCTCCCATTAGAGAACCTTTGGGAGGTACCTGAGCTGAAATGGAAAAAAAAGCTGGCCTGGGAGGGTTTACATCTGGTAGCCTACCCCATTACTTAAACAGGCTACATCTGAAAAAAAAAAAGTTATACAGGTTGAATTGGGGCAATTATGTTCTGATCTAAGACATATATTTGTCAATTATTTCCAGGTGTTTTTTTAAAAAACATATTTTCTTGATCTATAATTAATATTTTGCTAATGGAGCTCTAGTGAAATGCCACAAAACCACTCACCATTTCTGCATGCCATAAATGATAAGAACTAGTAGTAACCATATTAAGATTCGTAGGATTTTAAGCATTATCCTAGTTTGTGTCACAACTGTTATTTAAAATTATAATATCCAGGTGCTGTATGTGGTATTTGATCAAAGGGAATGGAAATGTAATGAGTTATAAGTTTTCTCCCTGAGGACTCAAACTGTACATAATGGGAGAGGGTGTGATTTATTTTCTGAGTCATTCTGGAAACAGTTATGAAAATGTTTAGTTAAATGTTGGTAACCGGGGTTATTGAATCTGCTGATGTTTACCACTTATGGGGGGTGGGTTATAGGAGTGCATTTTTTGGAGAAGAAAACCAAACCAAAATGTCTTTAAAAAACTCTACGTATCAGAAAGCATTACTATCACCTGCTGATTTTTTAACGAATATTTCCAGACTTTCTATGAATGTTCATAGAATTAAAAAAAAAAAAATCAAGACTTCAAAATTGACCTTTAGAGATAACAAAAAATGACACTCGATTTTTTTTGATGGTGATAAATGCATCCACTAAATTACAATGAACAGTAGAGCTGTAATTTTATGGGAACATTTCTAATTTTTCTCACATTAACCTTGTGTTAAGAAATGCTGACAGCGTTGAATTACAGGGCTAAACCCACTTCCCATTCTTTGCCATCAGTGAAAATGATCAGTCCTTCCCCTTTAAGCAAATGCAATAAGGAAAGCATCAGAAGGCTGAAGGCTTTTTCTTTTTTTTATTTTTGATCTTCCTCAAATATTGTTTGACCTTAATCACTGTCTTCCAACAAGCTTAATGTGACATCACCTTGAAACAAAAACACACAGCTCTCAAGTCTGGCTCTGGAATGAAAAAGCCCTGATTATTAGTCCTCTGTGTGATCTTTTCAGATTGCACTGATGAGATGAAGTTTAATCTCGTTTCTCTCCTCTCCAGTACCACAAACCACAGGCAGTTTAAGGCTGCCTGAAAATCTCTTACATCTGGAAGAGCAATAATTCATGGGATTTCTCCTGACAGCCATGACAGGCAGCAGGGCAGCCAGAAACAACCGTCTCTTATGTTGTGCTATTTGCAAAAAATCAGAAGAGGAGGAGTCGGCACAGGACCACATCCTTTAGCATATGTTCGTGCAGAAAACCCTTTTATTTCCTGCCAGATGCTTCATGAATAGGTCCTAAATATTACATAGACAGTAGCTATCACTTCCAAACAGAATTCCTGGGTGTCTGCTAAGCTGCAAAGCATATGAAGGCCCATTGTCTGGCAAAGGGTCATGGTTAAATTTGCACAGATTTTGTAAAATAGATATTTCAGATTCTACATGTGATTTATGGGCATTTGCACACCCTGCTGTGCAGGAATATGATACCATCTTCTGAGTAGGATTATTTCGTGAAATGTATATGGGATTTAGCTATAGCAACTTTTACTGGGCAGCTTAGAATGGCCAGCAAAGTACTAGAATTTACTGCGGCACAGCTTGCGCTGTCAGGCGCAGGGTTGGTGTTTATGATTTCTGCAGAAGCAGAAATAAACAACTTCTCCTTAATGGCCTTCTTTATGTGGAGGCAGCAGTGGTCCTATCTGGTCTCACAACAGTAGCTGGTGCAGCCGTCTGTCCCATTTCACGTGGAACCAATGTCTGAAAATTTGCATTTCTGCTTCTCTGAGTTTTCTGCGACAGTAGCCAGAAACGGGGCGGGGCGGGGGGGAGGATTGCAAATGTTTGAATGGGTTAGCATTCCACTCTACTGTTTTCAGTGCTATAAATACATTGTGGATAGAATGACTCAATTTTAAGACGGATGGAGAGAAGAGAAGGAAACGGCCGGATTTATTTTCAGGTTGTACATTGTCAATATAGCCTGTAAAAATACTCATCAAAAAAAGTTTAAATGACTTCTTTGAGAGGCCCGTTTTCCCAAAGTAAACGATATAGTTAAATCGCCATTCAAGATGCATTTCAAGGTATATTTAAGCCATGTTCAGAATTATATGAGGCATATGAATATGTTAAATATATTTTTTTTTCCTATTTAGGCAAAAATGAAAAAAGTAATTATCTAAAACTTTCCTGATGTAACAACCGTTTTTCAAGTTCTAAAGAATGTTGACATACATTGTATATAGGAGCAGGCAGAAAATACATTTTTAAAAAACGAGACAACCGTTTCATGCCAAAGAAAAACAATTCCTTTGCCAAACTACACATTGTTAACTTAAAATGTGTTCCATGTGGAAATAGGAAGACTGATTTTAAGGAAAGGCTAGTGATCTGAAGTCAGCTGGCTCCATGCCTGTCAACTACACATTTTGGCTTCTAGTTTTACAGCTAGAATTGGAAATATTTATTTCCTCTATTTAAGACTAGTTCTTTTCCTTTGCCTAGTAAACCAATGAATTTGCCTGTAAACATGCATACGGAGAGAAAGACTTCCAGGCAAGACACAAGGGAAGAATAATTTAAAATCTCTTGTAGGCAGCATATTATAGGTTGGAAAGATTGTATTTTTTTCTGTTCTCATTTTGTCTGGCCCTTTTGCCAGCATTTTTGTATACTCATCACATTTTCTCAAAGAAATTAAATTAATAAAGCCTTCGGCTCTTGAGTTTGAAAGCTTATGACCACAAGACAGACACGTATTTGGAAGACATATCTCTACTGATGACAATATTTACCTATCACCACTGTTTAGAATTACCAACATCAACAAGCCTTCAGATAGTCTGTTACTTGTTTCTTTGATTTCTGGTCATTATATCGTGGTCTTAATGCAGGTTACAAATGAATCCTGAAAGGCAGCATGAATACAGAGTGATGAGCAGTCATTGGAAAGACCTTACAGAGGGAAAGAGTTTTGAGATTATTTTTTTAACTCTAACATTCACTTGATAGTCATATCAAACTTATATTGGATCACTTAATTTATCATACATTTTCAGCATTTGATCTTTGCAATAAGGAATATAGGAAAAATGATTCATCAAAAAACATTTTTATGTTGTTTTTTGTAATAAGAAATAATGGGAATTAGAGCTACAAAACTACATGGAGGTATAGCATTGATTTCAGTATCACTCTCTAAAAGACAAATCCAGAGGCTTTCGGTAGCCAGATTTTAGTAAGTCTGAATGGGCAAGAGCTATTTATTGCAATTCTGTGAGCATAAAGGTCCTTCTTTTCACACATACCCCTTTGCTGGAATACCCAAGTTTTATTTATGATTTTGGATTTTATTTCACAGCATCCCAGTTTAGTTTAGCATGATGTATTTAATAACCATGTCGACTGTCTTAATTACCCTATAAAGCAGGGTTCCATTGCCATTTGACCCTCCACAGCATTCCAGAGAAACTGCAAGACCATGATAATTACCAACCGCCTGTGAGAAAATTAAACAAAAAGGCCCAACTTTTAAACCACCATTTTAAATGACCTATTACATCTCAGGAATAAATCATTGGTGAAATAGCCTGCTTAACAGGAAAATAGTTATTCCATAGCAAAGAATTTCCCCTTGCATGATCATGAAGAGAATCTTAAGTATTCCTCAGCTCTAAAGGTTAGATTTTATGTCTGTCCAATGCCTTTTAATGACACATTTTAATGTAATTTTACTGTAATCAAAGCCTTTTCCAACAGAGGTTACAGACTGTGGATATTTTGTCAGTCTTAAACATTTTGCTACCCATAGAATATTAAATGCACTTAGAGCTGGCCAGAGGAAAGAAAAATTTGTTTATAATTGGAGAGAATTCAAATTAAAAGAAGATCTATGAATAGTTTTATTTCCTTTGATTGGAGAGCCATTTGCTATACATTCTTTGAAAAGTACTAATCAATCACTCTGTGTGATAAGATTGATTTATTAATTGCTGCCGTAGTCCAAAAAATAGTGACCCGCTTTGAATATCTAAATGTCTGGATTCATTTGAGAGTGGTGCCAACCTGTCATAACTAATCATGATATATCATTATGTTTATTTCTATGTAATAATTCTATCAGTCTGAAGCACAACAAACATAAAGCTTAAATTCTCTCTCCCCCCATTCTCCCCATGGATAAATATTTGTTTTGTGAAAATTGATATTTTACATACGTTTCCTATTATGGTTCCCAGTGTTAAGGTAGAGATAGACTAGATAATTCTTTTCTGATCTCACTATAATCCAGTGATTAAAATCATCACTATTGAAAAAAAATTTGAGTACAACTCAAGTGAAGACATAGGAAACTTGCAAGCTTTTGCTATTTTTTTGCAATAATTTTGACTTTCTTCTTAGCACAAAGCAAGATAAGCACATGTGTTTGGAGGTCACATGAGGTCCATTCCCAGGTTTCTGACACTGGTCGCCTTATTTTTTTATTTTTATTTATTTTTTTCTATTGGCAAATTGCCTGGGGCCCAGGGAACCTGGCTAATGGGTACTAGTAATAATTGGATGAACAAGTGTGCTTTTCTGGCAATGATCTACAAGAGAAAAGACAAGTACTAGATTTGTTATCAGGCTTCCCAGCATCCCTTACTCATTCTGCTGTTTACCAGCTGTGTGATCTTCAATAAATTACTCAGTGTCTCTGAGTTTCAGTTTTTTCACTTGTAAAATGGAAATAATGGTAGCTCTTTCACAAGGTTTGGGGGAGGATTAAATAAGGTAATATATATATAAGACGACTTCCATAAGGTCTGACTCATAATAGTTACTCAGTTTGTGTTAGATGTGATTTTTTGGCTCTGTCCGCAACTGAGTTCACAGTAATCTGACTAATGCTTTGCTAAATGTTTTCTTATTGAAACCCACTCGGAAGCTCCAAGTTTTTTGCAGGCCTCTCACTGTTGTGGCCTCTCCCGTTGCGGAGCACAGGCTCCGGATGCACAGGCTCAGCGGCCATGGCTCACGGGCCCAGCCGCTCCACAGCATGTGTGAGCTTCCCGGACCGAGGCATGAACCCGTGTCCCCTGCATCAACAGGCGGACTCTCAACCACTGCGCCACCAGGGAAGCCCAGCTCCAAGGTTTAACACTGAAAATAGATTGGCAATTAGCAAGGACTGGCTGATCAATGAGTCTTAATCTATTTCCTGAACCATTTATGCCACATAAATTACGATGGCTGCCAGTGTCAGTTTCCAGTGCTACGTTCTTCATTGCCCTTCCAAAGTTTTGTCCCAACCATAGATGATTTCCTTGGTTGTTTTTAGCACAGCTGAAGAAGACTGAAGTCTTAAAATAATTTATAAATACTATGAAAGGAAGAACATAAATAAGTAAAAATTTTAAAAGTTGTAGGTTCCTGAAGTAGAGATTTTGACTCATCAGAGTTAGCTCTCACCAAGGTCTGTCCGGTTCTAGATCTAAACGCAAGGGCTTTTCGAAGTATGCTTTTCACCCAATATATGCCCAGGAGTGGGATTGCTGGATCATATAGCAAAGTCTAATTTTAGTTTTGTAAGGAACCTCCAGAGTGTTCTCCATAGTAGCTGCACCAATTTACATTCCCACCAACAGTGTAAGAGTGTTCCATTTCTCCACACCCTCTTCAGCATTTATTATTCATAGACTTTTTGACGATGGCCATTCTGACGAATGTGAGATGATACCTCATTATAGTTTTTTTTTTTTTTTTTGTGGTACGCGGGCCTCTCACTGTTGTGTCCTCTCCCGTTGCGGAGCACAGGCTCCAGACGCGCAGGCCCAGTGACCATGGCTCACGGGCCCAACCACTCCGTGGCACGCGGGATCCTCCTGGACCGGGGCACGAACCTGTGTCCCCTGCATCGGCAGGCGGACTCTCAACCACTGTGCCACCAGGGAAGCCCCCTCATTACAGTTTTGATTTGCATTTCTCTGATCATTACTGATGCTGAGCATCTTTTCACGTGCCTTTTGGCCATCTGCATGTCTTCTTTGGAGAAATGTCTATTTAGATCTCCTGCCCATTTTTTTGATTGTGTTGTTTGGGTTTTTTTTCGATATTGAGCTGTATAAGCTGTTTGTACATTGTTTGTACAATTAATCTCTTGTCCATCACATCATTTGCAAATATTTTCTCCTATTCCATATGTTGTCTCTTCATTTTTTTATAGTTTCCTTTGCTTTGCAAAGAGATTATCATACTAAGTCAAACAAAGAAAAATATCATATGATATCACTTAATTGTGAAATCTAAAAAGTGATGCAGATGAACTTATTCACAAAACAGAAATAGACTCACAGACATAGAAAACAAGTTTATGGTTACCAAAGGGAACAGTGTGGTGGGGAGGGATAAATTAGGAGTTTGGGATTAAAATATACACACTACTATGTATAAAATAGATAACCAGCAAGGACCTACTGTATAGCACAGGGAAATATACTCAATATCTTGTGATAACCTGTAATGGATAAGAATCTAAAAAAGAACACATATATATAGATATGTGTATGTATAACTGAATCACTTTGCTGTATACCTGAAACTAATGTAACATTGTAAATCAACTATATTTCAATAAAAATTAAAAAAAAAACCCAAGGACTTTGTCCATGTTCTTCTGGTCTGTGTTTCTACACCCTTGGTTGCACATTGAAATGGGGAGAATGCCTCATCTTCCACCAGAAAAAAAATTGTTCTTTTTGACAAGTTAAGCTCTGGTATTCAGGCTTAGTGCTAAAGATGAACCTTGCCACCCATTTAGGACATTTCAACTCAATCAAAGTGTAGGTCTGAGAAAAAACCTTGTCTCATTAGAGTGACATCACAAATTATCTCACTCTTCAGATGAGACACATAAGGAATAACCAGGTCAGTGAAGGCACACACCCAATATAATTCCAAAGTTGCAGTTACTATAATATTAGTGAAACTGCATTTCTTATGAAAACAAATATCAGTATTGGCCCTGGCATAAAATTATCCAGGTGGAGATGGATAGCCCTGATCCAGTAGCTCCTGAAATCCACTTTTAACTAAGGTTCTCTCTATTACCTCACTGACACTCTAGTGTGGCAGCTCCTGGAGTCCATTGACCCTGCAGTGATCTTGAACAGGATTTAGAGGGACTGACAACTTGGATGGGAAAGTTATAACTTTATTTTCACTAACCCCAAACTAAAATTTTTAATTTTGTTCAAATTTGAATGCAGACAATAAACCGCAGTAATATTACCATAATAAATCACTGATTTTTCATATCACATTATGCATGTAGCATATCATTTATACTCATTAATACTTCAAAATTATATGAGGTAGTAGTTAGGTCTGTTACCATATCTTATATTTTTTTAACATCTTTATTGAAGTATAATTGCTTTACAATGTTGTGTTAGTTGCTGCTGTATAACAAAGTGAATCAGCTACACGTATACATATATCCCCATATCCCCTCCCTCTTGCGTCTCCCTCACCCTCCTTATCCCACCCCTCTAGGTGGTCACAAAGCAGTGAGCTGATCTCCCTGTGCTACACGGCTGCTTCCCACCAGCTATCTATTTTACATTTGGTAGTGTATATATGTCCATGCTACTCTCTCACTTTGTCCCAGCTTACCCTTCCCCCTCCCTGTGTCCTCAAGTCCATTCTCTATGTCTGTGTCTTTATTCCTGTCTGACCCCTAGGTTCGTCAGAATCATGTTTTTTTTTCTTGTTTTTTTTTTTTTTTTTAGATTCCATATATATGTGTTAACATATGGTATTTGTTTTTCTCTTTCTGACTTATTTCACTCTGTTACCATATCTTATTATTTAATGCATTCATAATGAAGCACAAATGTCACTTAGCATAAATTATTTTAAAACCATTTCAATAACTACATTTAAGTATCATAGCTTTCCTTTGTAGTCCTTTATGTTACATTTTCTAGGTGTAAATGCATTTTTCTTACTTGGAGTTTTTAGACTTCCCTAGAATGCCAGTGAGGTCTATGGCACAAGAAGTTTGAGAACTTATGCTATTGACTTCATCTTTACCCAGCAAACTGCTATGCTTCAGGTATTAGACTCTACTTTCCTTCTAGATCAAGATAGAAATAAATGATTCAAGCTGGTCAAAAAAATGTTTTTTCCTCCAGATTTTTCAGGCTAGAAATGAAAATAAAATTCCCTTTTCTTTTTTTTAAATTTTATTTATCTTTTTTTAAAATTTTTACTGAAGTATAGTTGACTTACAAAGTTGTCTTAGTTTCTGGTATACAGCAAAGTGATTCAGTTATATATGTATATAACTATACAATATAATATGGTATAATATATTATATATATTAATATATAATATAATACTGTTTGTATCTGCTAAACCCAAACTCTTAATTTATCCCTCTCTCACCTCTCTTTCCCCTTTGGTAACCATAAGTTTGTTTTCTATGTCTATGAGTCTATTTCTGTTTTGTAAACAAATTCATTTGTACCATATTTTCGATTCTAACTATAAATGATATCATATGATATTTGTCTTTCTCTGTCTGACTTACTTCACTTAGCATGATAATTTCTGGGTCCATCCATGTTGCTGCAAATGGCATTATTTCATCCTGTTTTCATGGCTGAGTTACATATCTATATCTATATCTATATCTATCTATCTATCTATATCTCATATCTTTTTCATCCATTCATCTGTTGATGGACGTTTAGGTTCCTTGTCTTGATTATTGCAAATAGTGCCACTATGAGCATTGGGGTGCATGTATCTTTTCAGATTATGGTTTTCTTTGGACATATGCCCAGGAGTGGGATTGCAGAATCACATGGCAATTCTATTTTTTGTTTTTTTGTTAAGGACCCTCTAGAATGTTCTCCATAGTGGCTGCACCAATTTACATTCCCACCCACAGTATAGGAGGGTTCCCTTTTTTTCCACACCCTCTTCAGCATTTGTTTTTATAGACTTTTTGATGATGGCCTTCCAACTGATGTGAGGTGATACCTCGTTGTAGTTTTGATTTGTAAAATGCCCTTTTCTTTTTGATTAAACTGTGGGAATATAGATCTAGGGAGCCATGTTTACCACTGTTGCTGAAAGTGGGGTCTGGCTGCTCACTGCTCTAAAAACAATAAAGAGGTAAGGTTGGTGGAAAGGAAAGTTTGCTTTATTTCTGAGGCTGACAATGGGTGGGGATCAAGGAGGGAGGGTGGACTTGTGTCCAAAGGCTGACTGCCCCCACTGACAATCAGTGAGCAAGAGCTTGTATAGGCAGAGGGAGGGGACTACATGCAGAAACAGCACCGTCATCTCTAACAGTCATCTTGAACTGGGTCATGTGATTGTCTGATCAGCAACAGTTTTATTGCTTGAAGTACAGTTAATCTTTAGTTCCAAGGTTGGTTTGTGCCCATTTCTTTGAGGCCAGTTCTCAGAAGTGTGGAAGTTTACGTCATGGCTACAGTCTGGTCATCATGTAGTTAATTTCTTCCACCTGCTGGAGGTTTCAGTATCTACAAGACAGCTCAAGGCATATGACTCAGAATATTATCTATCACCCTTGAGGAAGAACTAAAGGTCCTTGACTTAACTTGATGACTAAACTATTATTATTTAGTCTTGCTTGACTGTTTTCCTTTGCTTCTACATTTTCCCACTTCTCTGATTAAACTTATTATTTGGGTAAAGTTTTTCTACAGTCGAAAATCAGGTGAAGGACATAGGAAGAAAGACCATAGTGTCTTGCTCCGTTTCACCACTAGGTGAAGGAAGTTCTGTGGTAGAAGAAAATAAAACGACAAGCAAGATAAGGGGAAGAGGTGGAGAGTAGAAAGTCTTGATAATTGTTCTTATCCCTAGATCCAGTCCCTGAGGCAGCCCCAGTCTTCCATATTTGAGTTATACAAGCCAATGGGTTTCATTTTTGAGTTAGTTTAGGATGGATTTCTGGCTCTTCTAACTACCATGACAACAACAAAAACATCCTAACTAATACAAAGAAATATCTGTCCCTTTCATCTCTGACTCAGGCAATATCACAAATCTCTTTCTTTAGAAACATTATTATTATGGACAACTATTATTTCTGTCGATTCAAAATCCTTCCCCTCTTCTTTCATAAGAAGTGTACCGGGCTTCCCTGATGGCATAGCGGTTGAGAGTCTGCCTGTTAATGCAGGGGACACAGGTTCGAGTCCTGGTCTGGGAGGATCCCACATGCTGTGGAGCAACTAGGCCCGTGAGCCACAGCTGCTGAGCCTGCGCGTCTGGAGCCTGTGCTCTGCAACAAGAGAGGCCGCGATAGTGAGAGGCCCGTGCACCACCATGAAGAGTGACCCCTGCTTGCCACAACTAGAGAGGACCCTTGCACAGAAACGAAGACCCAACACAGCAAAAATAAATAAATAAATTTAAAAAAAAGAAAAATAGAAATGGTCATATAATTACCATTATCTGGTTAAAAAAAAAAAATAGAAGTGTACCAGTTTTCCTTGGGCTACTGCCTCTCCCTATTCTCAGTCTACTCCATAGGGATGAGACTGACCCACCTTAAGCTGAAAGGGTGAGGATGTGATGCAGAGCTCAGCCACTCAGCACATTTTCTGGTCCTGGCAGGTTCAACAGAAGATATCATCTGGACTATTGGGAGTCAAGTGCTTTTATGAAACTTGACGAAAGACCTAGCTCTTTCCATTGGGACTGCTGACAACAAGAAGTGGTGCTGGAGGTACCGTGCCTTCTCTGTGGAATGCCGAGCAGAGACTTTGAAATGGACCAGACCCTAGTGACTTCATTTGAACTCCTACATCCAGTCATGTCAATGATAGATTCTTACGCACTCAGCAGTCTTCTTTTAGATTTTGCAATTCTGTAAAGCAATAAATAGCCTTCACATGTTTTCATCTTAAGTCCATCTGAATTTGGTTTCTGTCTTGAAGCCAAAAAAGAGTCCTGAATAATATGTCCTTAGTACCCAAGCCAGATCAAAGTCTTCTAAAATCTTTTTTTCCTAAATATTGTCATCTAGGGTCTGTTTGTGTGCCTGGGGTTTAACCTTCTCTAGGAATGCATGAGGTGTCTATAGTCACTAGATCAATAAACTACCCCCTCTGAAAAAGGAAGGTTTGAGAATATTTTTTACTGTTTTGTTCGAATTATGATCCTGCATGTTTCAAGGTATACTCTTTTGTTGTTGTTGTTGTTGTTGTGGCCTCTCCCGTTGTGGAGCACAGGCTCTGGACGCGCAGGCCCAGCGGCCATGGCTTACGAGCCAAGCCACTCCATGGCATGTGGGATCTTCCCTGACCAGGGCACGAACCCGTGTCCCCTGCATCGGCAGGCAGACTCTCAACCACTGCGCCACCAGGAAAGCCCTTCAAGGTATACTCTTAAGCAGTGATCCCTGATTTCTTGGTGGTCAGACCTGGGACTTTACAATGGTGGTGTCACTGACTCCATACCATCTTAGAGAAATGAAAGATGCAGTTGAGGCCATTGGAGGTCAAGCCCAGTGCTTTTATGAAACTTGAGAACAGATATAGCTCTTTCTGCTGGGAATGCTTACATGTAGGAGAAGTGACAGAAGAGGAACTGGGGAAAGGTAAGGAGATGTGCCTCAAATAGTTATGCTCATTAGAAGCCAGAAACTTTTCATACTTTTCCTGTCTTGTTATGGAACAGAATTCTTTGAAGGACCCAGCTCAGTATCCCCATCCTCTCCCCTCAGCATTTTCACAGTTATACCTCTTCCCTGTTCTCCACATTTTGAATGAATTAATGAGTGAATGAATAAATCAGACCTTTTTTAATTTAACTGAACTTAAGATTGACCTGCATCACCTGTTTACCTTTGTTCATTTTGCTTTTTACTCACCTCTCTACCCAAGCTCAGCAACTTTCAGCTCCCAGTATAGTGTGTCACCAGGTTTGTAGCACAAGAGTAAATCTCAACCTTCAGATAGAGGATAGAGATGCCAAGTGGGAAAGGATGACAGTGGAAGTAAGCAGAGAGAAGGCAGTAAGAAAAAAATGTCCCAGGTCCCACAGTTCTCAATAGCTTAGTTGGTTCAATTCATTCATTCGTAGAGCACAACATTTTTCTGAATTATTAACACCTTCACCCCAATGGTTGACATTTTTCTTTTGTATTTTGATTTCCTAGTTTTTGGTCTGTCTTTGAACAAAGGATACCATCTTATAGACCATTCTATAAAACATCTTGGTTCCTGTAGGTCAAGAACAAGAGCCATATTTCCACAGACCCCCATCTGCTCTTTACCTTCACAGGTCTTATATCTCATCTGAGAAGCTCTTCTGACACAGCTCATTGTCAGCACAAAATACCTCAACTGTATGTACCTTTTATACTTTCACAGATTCTGTGTACAACCAAGGTATTCCAGGTCTCTTCAGTCTGTGAATAAAAAATGATTCATGTGATTATTAATGCCAATGTTTCAATTCCAGTTAAATATAAATATGTATCATGGACTTCTCAAGGGCTGGGCGTTATGCCATGTGTTGGGGCTATAACTAGTTAAATGAGACAACATTGTTACTATCTGCACATCATTAGCCACCTAAAGAGGAAGGCTGGCTTCAGACGACTCATTAAAAACGTGCAGAATATTAAAAATGTGATGTTGGGATCTAAGCTAATCTCGGAGGTCAGAAAAGGCTCATCAGATGATGTAACATTGAAGGATGAGTACTTAGTTAAACAAAGAAGCAAAAGAAAGCTTCCCAGACTCAGCAAAGAGAACGTCCAAAAGGGACAAGACAAAGGGATTCAAAGTATCAGTGCGGCTAGAGCCTCGCAAAGATAAGAGAGAGCACAGCCCTCAGGGAGACCAGGGAGGTGGGAAGGAGCCAATTCCGGAGAGCCTAGTAAGCCATGTTAAGAATGTTTTTAATTAAAGCAGACTTGAGGAAAACTAGACAGATTTGGAACAGATGCTGGGAAATGGGAAAGAGCTGTTGAGAGAGGAGCAGAGGGATTGCCAGTGTTTGCAAAGGCCCGGCTGAGGTTGGGACATCATGACAATGTAATGAAGGCAGCCAGCGCAGCTATTTAATTTTCTCCAATAACCCTCAGCAGCCTGGAAATAGGCATGATGAAAATAGGCAACTAGGGCACCTCGGAATTAGGAATTGACTTGGTATGTGCAAAGCTATGGAAGGAAAGGAAAGGAAAGGAAAGGAAAGGAAAGGAAAGGAAAGGAAAGGAAAGGAAAGGAAAGGAAAGGAAGGGAAAGGAAAGGAAAGGAAAGGAAAGGTGCTGGCCTGAGCAGTGGCACTAAGGTTGGCCACAAGAGCCAGGTCTTGTTCAAGGAAGGAATATTTGGAAAAGACATACAGCAGGATGAACACCAACACGACGTTGGGAGTCCTGATTGCCTTGTTCACTTCTAGGCCCCACCAGGTTCTGTGAACTTGGGGAAGTTCCTTCAAATGTTTGAGCTGAAATGGGGAGGTTACTAGCCCTTACCTCTTAATTTTGGGGAGAACAAATGGAGAAAATTTAATATAAAGAGTTTAGCCCAGGATCTGACACACAGTAGACACTTGACAAACATTATTTTCCAGGGAAGAGGGAAAAGTAGGTGTGTGCCGACCCTAAGATATGGAGAAGAATTGGTACAGGACAGGAAGTGCTGGGGGAGTTGAAGCTCCAACCTTGCAGGACTGAGGAGGTAACAGAGGTAAAATGATCTTAACAGAAAGTTAGAGACTGACTTGCTGAAGAGAGGGAATGAAAGCCATTTGAGTAGTGAAGATCCAAACACCATGAGAGCAGCATTTTATAGGCTATCAACTTGTGACCCATAATGATGACTGAAGGAAAAGGAAAACTTGATCCAGGGACCAATATCCTCAGTGAAATGCCTGGTAGAAGGATGTTGTAGCAGCAGGTATGGACATCCCCAAGAAAAAGTTGTTCAATTTCAGGTCTCCACTCCCTTAATTATTGTTGTTTCCTTCTTGGGTCTTCAAGTTCTCCTACTGTTTGGAGTCTTTCCCTGAACTCACTGTTATGTTTCTGCTCTTGTGATAAAACTCTGGTCCATGTCTTACCTGGCTGGGATCCTCATCGGCCCTCTGCTCAGAACGAAGGTTCTGATACACACGTTCTCTACAAGCTCTCTTCCTTCTCCATTGCCTGACCATGCTTTAAACTGGGACACCATCAGGATTCTCTGATCGAAGCTTGGATTCTCAAAATGCCCTACTCTTCTCTAAATTGCACACTTTTAATCATAGCCTGCAGTCATTTTGCCACAAACACTCATTGCATCTACCACAGTCCGGGGTTGTTCCAGGGGCTGGGTCAGAGTCATTGTCATTGACTTTGTAGCTTGGGACACTAAGTGTCCTCCCTTTTGATGACACTGCCCACTGTGATTCTAAATTGTCTAATTTTGCCCACTTCTTATAAACACTGTCTTCTTTAGTGTATCGTTGTCCTCAACCAGTTTCCACAGAATGAATAAGCTTAATGCGCTGTCCGCATTTCCCTGCTTTTCTCCCTACACTCTTACCTGGAAAATTTCATTTAAATCTCATTTATTGGGCTTCCCTGGTGGCGCAGTGGTTGAGAGTCCGCCTGCCGATGTAGGGGACACGGGTTCGTGCCCTGGTCCAGGAAGATCCCGCATGTCGCGGAGCGGCTGGGCCCGTGAGCCGTGGCCGCTGAGCCTGCGCGTCCGGAGCCTGTGTTTCGCAACGGGAGAGGCCACAACAGTGAGAGGCCCGCGTACCGCAAAAAAAAAAAAAAAAAAAAAAAAAAAATCTCATTTATTTAACCATCACTCTGCTACAGATAACTCTCAAAGTGACAGTCCATTTCTAACCTGGCCCCCCAAGCTCCAGACTGCATTCCTGATAACTCACCAAAATGAAAATTAAACTAAAAATAAGGACTAATATTTGTTCAGTGCTGGTAGAGTTTACAAATTACTCTTGCATAACTTCCCTTAAGGACATGATGAGATTTATTTGCACACAGGATGATTTACACGTCCCTCCTGCAATGTGCTAATCTAATTTATCTCTTAATTGTAAACTCCAATAATCTTCTCAAATTGTTACCTTATTTACTTCTCTGCAACGGTCCACACACTTGAGTGCACTTCTGGTAACATCTTTTCACTTTAGGGTATAAAACATCACTTTTTCATGTTTCCTTTCCATCTCTCTAACTATTCTATTAAGTTTATTTTACTCCCTTTTCTTTTTTATTTTTCCATTAAAAATTAGATTTTTGTTGTTTCCCTTAAAAATTAGATTCCTCCAGAATTCCATCTTCAACCACTTTCTGATTGGAGGCGGTCTCTCAGGGTGGCCCTATCTGGCTCCGAAAACTATCCTGAACCCCAGGCCCCTATATTCCACTGCCTAGTAGGCATCTCCACCTGAATATACCAGAGGCATCTTCAACAAAATATGTCCAAATTTCAACATCACAGCTTCGTTCTTCCTTCAGTTCCAAAGTGAATTTGATTGCAAGCTCTGATATAAGAGTAGTAGTAGGATTCTCTGTCCTACCTCATATAACAAGGTCACCTTCCCACAGTCATTCAAGTCAAAAATCCCAAAGTCATTTTGGACTCACTTTTAAAACCTCATATCAAATATTTCAGAGTTCCTGGATATTTCAAAATCTTATTTCTACAGCATCATTGCTGTTTGATCTCTCATACTTCTTTCTACTCATCCTGACTTATTCATCTCAGGCAAAAATTATTTTACTGTAACAACCTTCAAAATCTCAGTTTTTCTTCAGTTCAAGTTTCATGTTCATCACAGGACACCTTTGGCTCTTAACTCTGGGACTGATTGCTGATATTGAGGCCCAGGAGAAAGAACGAGTGCAGAATTATGTTACAGGCTTTTAAAAGTTTTGCACAGAAGTGGCTAATGTTCTCTTTGCTTACATTTCATTAGCCAAAGAAAATCACAAGGCCCAGATTTACATTAATTAGTCAAGAACTATAATTTTCCCTCAGGGACAGACCTGGAAGGAATACATTTGGTAGAGATGCAACCAGTAGGAAAAGGCAGTGAATATTTTGAACAAATACTACAATATTCTTTACACTCTAAAAAGATTCTAATGATCCTGTTTTTTATTTATTTGTAATTCTTTCAACTATTTAAGGTGATCTCATCCACACCCATGTCTTCAACAATCACTTACACATTGATGGCAGTCAAATCTGTATCTCTAGGCCAAATACCTCATCCAAGCTTTGGACTTCTATTCCAAATACTATTAGCAAGGTCTATGTAGATTTGTCATAAGCAATTCAATTTCAGTAAATCTCCAACTGAATATACATTCTTTCTCCCAATCTGTTTTACATTTGCTCTTACATTTCTTATTTTGATCAACATTATGTTAAAGCACATGCCATGTGATATCGTAATTGTGTTGTATATTAAACTATTTTCCGCCAACCAACACCCACTCCCACAAGATAGCGAGCTCCTGGAGATTAGGACCGCATTTTATTTTTCTACCCCAGTAGAATAATACTTTATGTCTGGTTCCTAACAGACGGCTAGTAAATGCTGCTCTGTTGAAGAAATGAACGAGCAAGCACCCTGCTAAGTTGTGTTTCTAGTTGCCCTCCCTCAGTTCCTTCTCTACAGTGTCATTCTATTTCTTGTCTGAAATTCAGAACACATTTAATGTTTCCTACTAAATGGTGAAGAGCCGACTCCTTTGCATGGAAAAGGGTTCTCACAGGCTGGGCTTCACCTTTTGGTGTCATTTCCCACCACTTTTCTCATCTACCCTGGTCCTCATCCACCGACTTGTATTTCCCAATTATGCTGTTTCTCTGCATCTTCCTACTTCCTTTACCTAAAGTGACTTAAACTCACCCCTCCTCACCATCTCTATTTTTTCCTCCTGCCCCAATTCTAAGTACCTTCAGAGCCAAATGTCAAGTTACTTAAGAAAAAAATTCTTCCTGACTGGTTTTCCTTACAGCCCTGACAAAATTAATTTTAGTTTCCTCTCACATTTCCCATTTTATTATATGGTTACACCTATTTTTAAGAATTGTTAAAAATTATATTTTACTTTTCTATTATATGGTTTTATTATATGGCTACACCTATTTTTAAGACTTGTTACATAGTCACAATTATTCAGTTGCAGGTGTCTCTCAATAGAGAAGAAATATATATATGTGTATGTATATATACACATATATATGTTTTTCTCAAATGTCTCAGTGTCTTCAGATTTCATCAATACGAAAAGAACGAAGTATAAGAATTAAGTTGTCAATTTCATGCTCAGGATTTCTGGGAGATACACCCACCAGTCAATACATGGCATCAGAGGAATTTTACTCTGTGTTCCAATTAAGCTCGTCAGGAGAAGCTGGCATGCACAGTGAGACTCCCTGTCGAAGTTAAGCACACGTTGGGTGGGGATGGGGTCTGCAGGCTGTTCGTTCTGTGGGGGGGGGCATCCATACTCGGGCTTCAGGAAGGCCAGTGCTGGGGGTTCCTCCTCACTGGTGGTTGGAAACTTTCCAAAGTCCTTGGCTGTGGCGACTCCACCCACCTATTTCCAGCAGGATCCATGCCTCGGGGTCCACGAGAACTTTCTTGCTGCTCTTGGCCAGCTGCGAACCAGAGATGTCTCTGACCATCCACATCTCCATCTTCTCCAACCTGAAGTTCTCCTTGGCTGACAGCTGAGGACTGTTGTACAGGCTGTGCATGGGCTTGACCTTGCTGGGTCCTTTTCCCAAACCAGTATCTTGAGTTTTGGGAACAAGGTCTTATTCATCTTTATCATCAACCCCATTAAGTGCTTGACTCATAGGTTAGTGAGAAGAAAACAGATGACTGATGGCCTGATGAATGAAAAGCCTGGTGTGATGATGGCATGGGCTCCCTTCTCTGAACCCATATGAAAGAGGAGTCAGAGAGAGAGGGAGGGGAGGTCTGGTAGGTAGTGTTCAGGAAGCTTACACCAAGCGGTCTTTATCATTTTTGTTAATCAGGGAATTGGAAAGAGTTGGGGAGCTGAGAACAATGCTGTAAGTTTAAAACAGATAAAGCATAATAAGTGCTCCCTGCAATGGAAGTCTGCTAAAAAGCAATTTATCAGTGAAAATTAGGTGTTATGAATTTAGGTTTGGGAAAGTCCCAATCCCCATGGTTCTGGACATTTTCAGTAATGCACTTTTGCCTGAACACAGATGAAAGAAACAAGATAATGGTAGTGATCACAATTTGGGGATTGGTAAATTATATATATCTGGGGACTAGTAAATTAAAGCTGGAGCTCAAAAGAACCTTCAAAATGAGACATGTGGGAACAGAACCAAGTGTGTCTTTCTGAAAGCCAATTGTGAGACTTTGTCTAAAATATCTCCCCTTCCAAGTAGACTATATGTTAATATGAAGTAAATCTTAGTTTCTGAGCATCACTACTGATGTTCATTTGTAAAAGTCTCACTCATGCCAATAGGCACCAGGTCATTTTGTTCCGTATGTCCATATAAATGTGTCTGAGTATAGAATTATACAGTTTTGATCCCCTAAGGCAAACAAACCTCTTTTGAAGTTTTCTTAAAGTAATTTCTGCTATTGCTATAATTGTCCTTTTAATTCACATTCAGTAACTTATTTGCATATAAAAAATTGCCAATGTCTGACAACAATTCCAAATACTTACAAAGTATAATAATTAAGATCAATTTTAGATTTAAAAACCATCTAAATTTCGTGAATAGATTCAGGTAGCAATTATAACGTGGAATGGCATCAATTAAAATACTTAGCATTGGTTAATAATCAATATATATTATAATATGAAAGTGCTGTAATTTCCAGAGCAGCACTGACATTCAGATAGAAGGCTAGTCCATAAAGCAATTATAAAAAACACCATGGGACTTTAAATAATTCTGTTATGGAAGAACATTTTTATACTGGGTACAATGTTTGAAATTATACCTAGTTTGCAGTAATAAGAAACAAAACAATGGTGAATCCCAGTTTCCCTGACATGACATAGAAAGTTAAAACAAACAAACAAACAAAACAAAGCAAGACAAACCTAGAATTTAATAGGGTAAATGATAAATTGTTATTTTTGTTACCAATAATTTTCTTTTTCAAAATTCGTATGTAATGTGGTATATATAATTTGGAGATATAGTTTGGGGGAGAATTTCCTGCGGGAGTGATGAGGAAGGGAGAAAGAGTGATTAGTCAGTTGGGTTAAGTTAGTACTGGGAAGGCAATCAGAAGTGGAGATGGTTTTATAAAATAGATAACTAATAAGGACTTACTGTATGGCACAGGGAACACTACTCAATACTCTGTAATGGCCTATATGGGAAAAGAATCTAAAAAAAGAAGAGATATATGTATGTATAACTGATTCTCTTTGCTGTACACCTTAAACTAACACAACATTGTAAATCAAGTATACTCCAATAAAAATTTTTACAAAAATATTAGCAGAGGGAAAACTTGATCAAGAAATAGAAATAAATAGGATGAGGAAGAAAAAACTAAGAAGTGGACATGGTTTGTGTCATAGCTCCTTACCTATCTTGGGACATTGCTTAGCCCACCGCAGAACTCCTTTCTCGAAATCCCCATTCCTTCATCCCACCCCATCACAAAGAAAGGACACAAAATTGGAGCATCAATTATTTTCATAATAGGGAGTTAGTATTATATGACAGAACTAATATTTGTGGATTTGAATTGCTATGGCAGAGATTTTGATATAACTAGATCAAAGAAGTATTAAAATTATGCTCCCACACTATCCAATAGCAGATGAGGTTTACTTCAAATAAAAACAAATGCTAGCAGATTCATTTAATTTTTCTTTTTCCTTTTCCTACACCTTTATTCTCAAAAAAATCATAAATCATAAAGTCTCTTCACATGAAGCTAAATTTAATAAGCCAGGAAAAACCTAAGGCTCTTGAAATTAAAACAAATTAAAAAAAAACTTATGATATCATAAAGGTTCTCCTTAAAATAGTCTTGTATTAAAAGCATAATTTATAATTTGGAAAATTACAAACAACTTATGAATTAATTTTATTTGCTGTGGGTATTTGATGTGGTCAGCTGTTAGGCAGAGACATGCTTTACATACAAACGAATACACAGAAGATCTAACTGTACGTTCTTTTTCATTTTGATTTCAGCTAGTTCTTTTACTGCTATTTATAGTAGTTATTTTTTTTTTCTTTACCTGATGTGAGCCTTCTATTTTCAGATTAAGGAAATATTCATAAAAGTTCATGAATTGGTCCTCTGTCATGAACATGTATAGGGAGACTAGGAAACATGTATTTCATAACCCTAAACTCATCAATTGAAAATTGAGAATTCTTCAAGAAATTTTGGGAAACCTGGTGAAAATTAGCATATTGACTATAGTATTATTTAGGGTAAGTAGGCCAAAGTGCTGGAACAAATGGATGCAAAATGGATAATGGCTCAGATACACTGAAGTACCTCACTGTCTCTTGCAGGGCAATCGTCACTGGGACTCTTCTCTGCATGATGAATCAAGGCTGAGCTCTTACCTCTGTGCCTCTGTCATCCCTTGGATTCTTATCATCCTCTGCTTCCTGATGGAGACAGGAGAAAGAGAGTTTGGGAGACAAACCTACTTTTTATACACTGTGTCCAGAGGTAGGATGCAGCCTTCTGTTCACTTTCCAAAGGCACGAAATAAGTCATATAACCATGCCTCGTTGCAAGGGACCTGAGGACTGTAGTCCTTGGTGAGGCATCTGGTTTCCATCTACAATTATTCATGTACTATGGATGGAAGAACAGATTTGGGGGAACAGCTACCATTCTGCCATAACTATCTACTTCTGCATTCATACTCTGCTCTTAAAATGTAATGATCTTAATTTGGCAGATTGTTTAATCTCAGTGCTTAAATTTCTATATGTGGGTCATATTTTCATCACTTGCAAATCTTCCATAGTTATAGTGGTTATGTTCCATCAATAAATAACAAATAGACTTGACATAGTTAAGGATCACAGTTGATTTCAATAAGCAATTATTTAACTTCTCCTTGGGGATAAAATAGTGATTCAGATGAACTTGTATATATTTAACACTTTTCTGGACACTGATATACAGTAGTGAACAAGAGACATAAAGCTTATATTCTGGTGGGGAGACCAACAATGAAACACATATGAAAATATGGAAATATAAAGAAGCAAATGCCCAGATAGTGATAAGTGCCATGAAAATGAGAGTGAATGGGAAAGGCAGGCAACGTTAGAGAGCTGGTCAGAGAGACCTGCTGAAAAGGTGGCAGTTACAAGATGATGTGAATGATGAGCAGGTGTCAGCCACGCAAATGTTCAGGTGGAAATTTTCAAGGTAATGAGGATGGCAAGTATAAGGAAGGCAAATAGCGTCAAGTTGGGAGCATTTATCACAGGCGTCAATGGACAGTGTGTTGAAGAACAGTGACCCAGGGGTATGAGAGGGAGTCAGAAGGACTGTGTGTAGTCCTCCTGGATAAATTCCATTTACTCTGTTTGGAATAAGAAACCACTGAAAGGTTTTAAGCAACTTTAAATTGTTGCCACATACAGACTCATAGGGAGATGTGAGACTAGATGTAACGAGAAAAATTCATGGATGTATTAAGATATACACCTAACCCATACTTGAGAAAGACTTGCTGGAGGAGGCGACATATGAGTTTGAGTTTTGAAAGATTAACCATCGTTGGATAATTCAAGTGGGTAAACTGGCTGAAGAAGCAGAGCAGAAGGCAGCAAAGAGAGTGTAAAATATTATCAGTCATTCTGGGGCAGAAGATGAGGTCCAGGAGTATATAACCAGAAGTACAGTCATGAGAAGTCTTTTGTATTATACAAAGATATTTGGACTTCATCTTCAAAACAATAGAACATTGGAAGGACCCAAGTACAGGTAGAGCATGATTAAATTTGCCTTTTAATTTATTTTATTATTATTTTTTATTTTACTTTATTATTACTTTTTAGGATTGGTATAAATCATTCTTTTTTTAACATCTTTATTGGATAATAATTGCTTTACAATGGTGTGTTTGTTTCTGCTTTATAACAAAGTGAATCAGCTATACATATGCATATATCCCCTCCCTCTTGCGTCTCCCTCCCTCCCTCCCTATCCCACTCCTGTAGGTGGTCACAAAGCACCCAGCTGATCTCCCTGCACTAAACTGAAGCATAGGTGATTTACGATGTTGTGTTAGTTTCTGTTGTTCAGCAAAGTGATTCAGTTATATACATGTATGTCTATATTCTTTTTCTGATTCTTTTCCATTATAGTTTATTACAAGATATTAAATATAGTTCCCTGTGCTATACAGTAGATCCTTGTTGGTTATCTCTTTTATATACAGTAGTTTGTATCCGCTAAGCCCAAACTCCTACAAATTTGTGTTCTAGAGTGAGCCTTCCTGATAGCCTGGGGAGGATGGACTGAGTGTGTTTGACATGGAGAGTGGTTGTCTGCCTGAAAAGAGACAAGCACTTAAAGCCATAAGCTAAGGCCACGGCTGTATAGGTGGAAATATTAAACACCAGTGGAGAGAAACAGGAGATGTAGATGTCTAGAATATTTCCCAGTTTTCTGGTGGTTGTTGGCATTTTCCAAGATAGGGAATACAGGAAGAGAAGGAAACATGAGTTGAATGAGGAGAGAAAGAGGCTATAAAAGGGTAAAGGGCTTACAGTATGAAAGAGAAGTCTCATTTGTAATAAAAAATAAATTTCTAGGAGTGAATAATAGTATGGTAGTTGGAAAGTCACGCACACTAAAAGCTATTGAATTGTTTCTATCAACTTGGAATCTAAATATCTAAATAGTATAGTGTCAGGTACTTAACAGTTATTGTATTTATTTAAAAAGTGATTATATCTCATTAACAACATTTATAGATCTGCATATGAGGGTATTTTAATCAATAAACTAGTTGGCAAAGATTATACCTATTTGTTCAATATTATAATATTAACTTATTTTATTTATAACCACATAGAAAATAGCTAGCATGTATTGAATGCATGACCTGTCAGACACTGTGCTAAGTAATTTACATATATTAACTCACTTTATCTTAATCTTGATGTAAGAACAAATATTATCCCCATCTATCATATAATGAAGCTGAAGTTCAGAGAGGTTGTGTAATTTGCCCTTGATCACCAGTTAGTAAATGGCAGGGGCAGGAATCCTGTCCTTATTGTGAACTACAACACAGCACAACCTCCATCACATTGTTGTCAATGTAACGTAGTGATTCATTGAGCTGTCTTCTTGGGGCCTCTTATCATATGACAGGATGATTTAAGGCAAGCTATTAGCTTTGGAATTTAAAAAGTAAACTTGTTTTTTCATTTTCAGCAAAATCAGCATTGTCTTAATTAAAGACCCTAACAAAAGCAAAAGTCTTCAGGCCTGGTTTCTGTGGTGGAAAGGGCCAAGAGTTTCGAAGTCAGCAGGTCTGGATTCAAATTCTGCTCAGTTCTTATTGACTGGTTTGTCTCAAGCAAGTTTCTTTTCCTCTTAGAATTCACATCTACAAAATGAGGGCTCTACCCCACATCAGTACTGGTCACAGAGTAGGCCTTCAATAACCATTGTCAATACTTTTATAGATTAAGCACATTAACCATTGAGTTGGAAGCAGAAACATTAAACTGGCACTGTCTTCATCAAAAATGAAGCTAGCATGCTGGTTGCAGACTTTTTCCTTTCCTCTCTGTTTAAATCAAGATAAAACACTGTCTCTTTTCTGGTCTTGGTAACTTTGCCAGTCTTTTACTTGGTCCTTCTCTCATGCTGTGAAAAACAACTAAATTAATCCAGAGATGATGAGCCCAGGCCTTGAGAATCTTGGGGTGCCAGTGACTGGAATATGCCATCCGAGAGCATTCGTCCCCAGCTCCTTCTTACTTTCCACTTGGCTTTTTGCCCTTCTTTCCCATGTGTTGGCTGTTCTCATTTCCAGATCAGAGTTGACCTTTTTTGTAAGGTTAAAAAAAGCGTTAAAAGCCTCTGCCTTTTTACTGTCATACATTATTAGCTTTCTCATCCCATCAAATAAAAGAGCTGCATTTTCCGTTATCCAGCTCTTGTGACTGATGTAGTCAAAGAAGGGCTCTTTCCCCTCCATTTGCCTATAGTTTACAAAAAAAAAAAAAAAATCTAACATCATGAATTAATTTAACAAACATAGTAAAATATCCCTTTATCTCCATACAGAACTCCCCACCGGCCTACTATAACCAAAAATTAACACAGAGTTGACTTTGAGTCAATTACCCTAAAAATGCCAACATAAACACTAGAGCAGGATCTCTTTCATTGTCAAGTACATACAATTTAAATATTGCAGTGTATGTTGACATATTGAGGAAACTACAGATGGCAAAAAAGACATTACATTGGATAACACATTTTTTAAAACTTTTTTTTTGAGAAAACTGTAGATTCACATGCAGTTTTGAGCGATAATGCAGAGAGATCCCATATAACCTTTATCTAATTTTCCACAAATATTTTTAAATAAAGTCATTTCTATTTATGTGTGCCACTGTGTAGTACTTTGATAGGTCCAATATACTTGCTTTTGTTTGAAACCTGAAAAGAATTTCTTCAATGTCAATTCAGTTTTTGCCTTCTCAGCAGTCAGCCTCTCACAAATTTTAGTTTCTTTGTGCTCAGAGAGAATTCTTGGAAAAAAGAATATTAAAAACTCTCAATATCAAAACACCAGAATTATTTACTAAAAATGCAAGTTTAAAGTATCTAAAGCAGTTAAAAAATTCAAATAAAGTACTTTACCCCCTCTAAAGTATCCATGTTACTTATTATGCAAAACATACAGAAAGTTCTCAAATACCATTGTATCACAATTGATACTCATACTGTAGCTTATTGTATGCATGTGCTTGCATGCAAGTTTGAGTGTGTGTGTGTGTTTGGTTACTTTAATTTGTAGATCATAAATAGTGTGTGTGTTTAATGTGGTTGTCTCCGTTATTTTTATTGTGACATTTATTTTATTGAATTTTCTACAGGATTAGAAATCTCTCCATAGATGCAAATCTTTGGGGACAGACAAACTGAATGAAAGCTTTTTCAAGATAGAAGGGTTAAAAATCTCTTCAGAATTCTACAGCGTTTTCCATGATCTAATCATAAAACTAAATTATCATGGTGACAGCCTTCCATATCTGGTTCCTCTGAGTCTCTTTAAATTAATTCAACACCATTACAATTCTGGGAAGCTAGAGGCTGTGACTTAAGAGTCCAATTAAAAACATAACATAATTTAACTATTGATAAAAAGATAATCCTAGAAAGTTCATTTTCATGGGAATTGTTAAAAACTTGATATATTCCACATGGGAATAACAATTTTATTTTACCTCAGGTAAGGAAAATAAGTGGAAATAAATTCAATTGTAAGTACAACTAAAAAAATTGCTTCCCAAAATATATGTTTGGTTACTTAGACTAGTGTACTTGAGGATTGATAGGAAAAATTCATGCTTTTCTTTCTAAGTTAAAAGTGGGAAAACAACAAAACAAACAGTAAGCCCTGACATAACTTTAGCCCTCTGGGTTTAGCAAACCAAAACCACTGAATAGAAACTTCTCAGTTCAGATTGGAAAAAGCTATTAGATCAGTGAACAATGTTAGAGATGAATTTATAGAACACTTGAGTTCTCAGTCCTGTTAATAGTTGAATAGTATGTGCCATAATTTGGTCCAAGTATTAAAAAACTGACTCAATCTAACTAAATTAGGCAGACAATAAGTCACTTTAGTTACAACCTTAGTCAAAGCACTAGTTTATAATCTTTATTAACTATTATTTAAATTCTTAACTAGTGGGGTTACAAATTTCTGTGTTTTGACAGTAGATGTTATCAGGAAAGAGTAGCTCTTTCCCATTTTCTCCATTTGACCTGGAGATGGCTGGCTGCCCTCTGGGCTCTGGCATAAAGACAGAGAAACGGAGAAAGGAGAAAACAGTCGTGGGAAGATCCACTAGGCTGAAGGGGAAAACTGTGCCAATGTTTTTTTCTATTCAAAAAGTATAACTTTGGGGCTTCCCTGGTGGCGCAGTAGTTGAGAGTCCGCCTACCGATGCAGGGGACACAGGTTCGTGCCCCGGTCCGGGAAGATCCCACATGCCGCAGAGCGGCTGGGTGCGTGAGCCATGGCGGCTGAGCCTGCGCGTCCGGAGCCTGTGCTCCGCAACGGGAGAGGCCACAACAGTGAGAGGCCCGTGTACCGCAAAATAAATAAATAAAATAAATAAAAAGTATAACTTTTTGTTACTTTTGAATATTTCATGAATAAGCTGTTTGTCCAAAAATAACATGTAAACAAAAATAATGACCTGCTCAACATTCACAGTTTGTACTAACTTAGACCACTGTTTCTCATTATGATCTGTAAAAAGAGGTTTTGACAAGCGAGTTGTGCCAATACCTGCAATAAGCTGTATCTAGCAACACATGTTTCCAAATATCCATTTTAAGCCTCCCCTCATTTTTACCTCTGTTCTACTCCACTTCAGCACTACCATCCTGATTCACCTCCTATCTTCCTTTTCAAATTGTTAGCTCCAGGACAGCCTGAGTATTGAAGAAACTGATCCAGATACTTAAGCCTATTGGAGTGTCCAGGCTGGTGGGCAAAAGGGCGATACCCTAAAGCTAACACAGTTACTGGACTTGGTCTATCAGTCAGTAACAGAGTGCTGTAGAAGGAAGCTCCAGTAGAAACAAAACAAGAAGGGCAGACAGGTAAGCAATTAGCAGCAGAGAAAGTCACAAACAAGGAAGGAAGATTCCAAACACTGGTCTAGTGTAGTGGCAGGGCTCCCATAGCTGACATGAAGGTTCACAAGAATAAAACCATGTCATTCAGGGTCTAGACAGACAGTTGCAGTAAATCCTTCTGTACTAAAGATGGGTGCAGAAGACTATCGGGTTATATGGAACTAGTGCATTTGTGGTGGACTTGAGCACAAGACCCTCTTATCCCAATGATGCACCTTAAGATGAATACCTTAGGGAATATTCTAGAAGCCCTGAATATTACTCTAGAGGCCCTGAATGTTGCTCTGGGGCATTTTTTGTTGTTGTTGACTTAATGGTAAGGTCAGTGGGTAAAGAAGCTGAAACAATAAAAGAACTTTCTACATCAAATTAGGATTGATTTGAAAACTGGTACAGAGCATCTACCATTGAGGGGAAGTATGCTTTTTTGTGGAACACAGTGTTTGGAAGACGATATTTATTGGGGTGGGAGGAGAGTGAGAGGAAGGCTGACATTCAGGGCTTGCTATGAGAATCCAATGAGGTAATATTTTAGAGGGTTTTGTCAATTATAAATAACTATTTTAATGAGAGTTTATTGATACCTATTGCCCTAATACTTCTACTAACTCTAGTTACTTAGGTCAGTGAATTTAATACACAAAGATACATGATTGTCAAAGGCAGACAAACTGTAGAAGTATCAGTTTAACTTTGATATCCCATCCTTTCCCCCCTTGCACATACTAATCAGAAAATGCCAGATCCATTAACACCTTCTTGAAGATTGTGAAATTGTGTGTTCTGCAGTGTCAATATTTCTTTTAAGGTTTTGCTAATCTTTCTGGAAATTCCCAACACTACTCTTAATTCTCCAGCACTCTTTTTTTTTCATTATGTTCTTTGATTTTTACCTTTCAAAACACTGGGCTACTGCATGTTTTTGCTTCTATTCCAAAGTTTGTCTTTTCTGATTCCCTGCACCTGCTGCTGCAAGGATTTTGAATCTTTGCCTGTGTATCCCTCTCACTCCCTGTTCTCTCTCTGGACTCCTTCTTCTGCTCTCACCTTAAATGCAAATCCCATCCTCTCACTTTTAACGGTGTAGCTTTCACCTCCTTTAGTACTACTTCCTGAATCCCAGCTAAAACTACAGCCTGGTATAGAGAATGATTCTGAAATTCGGTTCCAATGTTTTCATGGTAGAGAGAGCAGGGAATATAGCAGAGGGAAAGCAAGGGTTATTGTGATATTTTGGGCCCCAGAACTGTTTGGGATCTAGTTAAAATTATTAGGAACACTCAAGAAAGAAAGTACCTATACATACATATTATTTCTCATGTAACTTTAGGATGTTTACCCCTGAAGCCATGTATGAATCTACTAGTTTTCCCAAAGGGATTTCTACCTCAGGTTGACTTCTTATAGAAAGGAAAAAACATTATGGGTTTTGCACATAATACAAAATATTATAGGCTTTTGTAGACCTGAGTGCAAGTCCTGATTTTGACTGTAAATAAACATTTCACTTAGTTGAAATTTCATCTTCTGTAAGATAAGATGAATGATATTTATTTTCTGAATTTTTGAGGATTAGAGATAATGTGGTAATATCGTGGCATAAAGAAGTCCTTCAGGGGCTTCCCTGGTGGTGCAGTGGTTGTGAGTCCGCCTGCCAATGTAAGGGATGCGGGTTCATGCCCCGGTCCAGGAGGGTCCCACATGCCGCGGAGCGGCTGGGCCCGTGAGCCATGGCCGCTGAGCCTGCGCGTCCGGAGCCTGTGCTCTGCAACGGGAGAGGCCACAACAGTGAGAGGCCACAACAGTAAGAGAACCGCATACCGCAAAAAAAAAGTCCTTCAATAAACATTGTATCATTATGAAAAACAATGCATCCCATCACTTTCTGATGGAACATCAAGTTCCACATCAAGATAACAGTACTGCATGTGTAGTAAACTAAATTAATATTATATACAAGAAATTGCCTTGCTGTCCCCTTTTTCTCTTTATATTTGAACTATGGGCTTTTGTTAATTTTTATTCATCATTACATCAATGCACATATGTGTTGGTTATGTAAATAATATTCAGTGTTGACTCAAGCCTTCTAAAAGTTTTAAGTTCTTTCTTGCAAAACTGAAGGAGGATTTCTTAACTGAGTCTAAAGCAGAGAATTTCTGCATCTAAACTTTGTTCTTTTAGGCTTTTAACTCTTAATTGCCGTTTATACATTAATTGAGAGTCATACAGATTTGGGTTCTAAACTTACAAATTAAGTGTCTTATGCCAATTTTTAAAGTTCAGATATCATTCCTATTCCAATTTACTAAATTAGCATCCAAAAGTGCTCAAGGATAAGATAACTGCTTACACACCTTGTAAAGTTTTATTACATATAAGGAGGGAATGGGCTGAAACTCATCTGGATTAGTGATGCTCAGATCTCAATAATCACGGTAACAGACCCTGATGTGTAAAGATTGTAAGCACACACTTCCTGACCTATGGTGGGAATACAGGAAAAAGAACAGTGAAGTTCATTTGCATCCACTTTGATACACACCCATATACTTCTGACCAGGAGGGAAAACAAAATTTTATTTTTAGCTGTTTATGTAGTTGGCGTATTCACTTTACCACTCCCTCACAAGCACTTCTTATAGACCAGTGTCTGTGTTTGACCCTAGAGATATAGAGGTCTATAACACATGGGTATCATTTTCAAAGATGACATGGAGAGTGAGTCCTTGACCTTTGTTTAATGGAAGACTGCAAATCATAGTATTTAAGCATACCAGCTGTACTATCTGACAGACCCATGTTGGCATCCTGCCTCGGAAACTTACTGTCATACCCACTTAGCCAAATTACCAAACCCTCAAGAGGGTCAATGATCTTACCTGTAAAGTGTGGGGATAGTATCTAAATTGCAAAGATTGTTACCTGTAAAGTGTGGTGATAGTATCTAAATTGCAAGATTGTTGATCCCTTAATTGGGATTAAGTAGAGGTACTAATGTATGTGGTGTGGTTAGCCAAATGGCTGGCACATAATAGTTACTCAATAAACAATGGTTATAATTATTTCCTCCTCACCACCTTAACTCCAGTAACTGACACAGCTTCACAGTGATGCTATGGTAGTCTGTGGGGTTTTATTTTATTGTTAAGTGAGTAGCCCAGGTATGAGCTCTCAGGCATCTGTTAATTGATAAATGCTATTAAAAACCAGCAAACTTATCATGTCAACCAAATGATCAGCTGCTTACAAAGAATCTCATCAGGTATGCTTTACTAGATATTTTCTGTCAGTAATCTAAGTCTGAGGCATTGCAATTAAAAGGATCCATTTTGTATTTTTCAATCCTATATCAAGAATAGGTACTACACAGAGAAAATTCAAAATTAATTTTAAATAAATTCTGCACAGTGTTTTGTTATCATAAGCTCTAGAACAAATCTACAGGCTACATTTTATTTGTAAAGTGCATTCAACTGTTTCTGTTTCATGAAACTACTGATTTATACTCATTTATATATATACACATACATGCATGCACACATACATAGGTATACATTTATCAATCAAGTGCCAAAAATCTCAAAAAGATATCTTATTAGATAGTAAATATAAAGTTATATTAGTCATTACATCATTTTCTTGGCTAGGCATTAGCACAGTTATGGGGAAAATTGCATAATGTCTGCAAGTTTTTTCTCACTATAGACTTTCTAATGATAGTAAATGAACACAAAATAATCTAAAAACTCAATATGAAAATACTTCTTCAGTTACCTGTCAGGAGCAATAGATCCAAAATGAGAACTCCTGATTTCACCAAATTGTTATTAAAAATAAGTTGTCCTATTTTCTGCTGTATTACCTTAATCAAATAATGTTACAAAATACTGTTGCATGATTCAAGGTGCATTATATAAAAATATGTAAAATGTAAGTGACCAATTCCCTGTTGAAACCTTAATATTTGTGTACTTTTTGTGATACCTTATCCAATAAACCCTTAAGTTCTGGAGTGCATTGGTAGACACAATTCCATTCTTTTTATACATGTAATGTGATCTTTTAAAAACATTATTATTATAAAACCACACAGTGCTTTTCCTTCTTCTGCTGTCGACTCTAAAGTTATTGGTAATTTCTTGACTATTTCCATGACACGTGACAAATATATCTGAGTATTTCCATAATGTCTATCAGAATGATATCTAGGTGCTCTGAAAGAAGTATTAAACTAAAACTGTGATGAATGAAGGATAGAGCAAAGCTCATTTGTTTCCACAACTCTGCTGGAGCTATTCAAGTCGTTATGGGTTAGAGAAAACTGTATAGGGTCAGTGCTTTTAGTTTATAATTGCCGTTTGTCTAGAGAAGCGAGAGGGTTGCTACTTCACTGTTGTGGTTCTAGGGTTTAGAAAGAGTTTTAACATTTGTGAATTTTTTAATCCGTAGTTCAAAATTTGATTTTTTAATTTTTAAAATTTCTAACATTAATTCTTTCCCAGATTTACCTTATGATACACAGGGTTTGCTAAGGGAAGGATGGTGATAAAGGCAGGATTCAAATTTAAAATAAAGTCATGTTAATGAAGAAAGTTTAGTAAACTGGATTGTCTAGTCTAGGCATATAAATATTAAAAATTAAAAAAACCAATAATAGTTGCTAAGCCTATAAATACTTATTTATTTGAAATTGTTCTGGGGCTGTAAGCTTAAGCTACCTTTGAATTTGTTTAAGCCCACTCTGCAGCATGCTTACCATAGTATGACAGAGGGGAAAAAAAATCAAGTAAAATTGGACTTACAGTTTACATCAGCATGAGGAAGTTGAGTTTGCTATAAAACAGAACTTCTAATAGTGAAGTTTATTAAGAATTAAAAAATATTGGCAAAGGATAAGAGAAAGTCCAGGGCTGAGAAGGTAGGAACTTAGCATTTAAGGTTGCAGAGAGAAAGAGCTAGTGAAGGAGACCAAAGAATTGCTTCTTAGGGTGGTGAATACCAGGAGTTTTGGGGGGTCATGGAAGCCAAGAGAAGAAAGTATTTTTTTTAATTTTTTTTTTTATTTTTGGCTGTGTTGGGTCTTTGTTGCTGTGTGCAGGCTTTCCCTAGTTGTGGTGTGCAGGCTTCTCATTGTGGTGGCTTCTCTTGTTGCAGAGCACGGGCTCTAGGCACCCAGGCTTCAGCAGTTATGACTCGCGGGCTCTGGAGCACAGGCTCAGTAGTTGTGGCACACGGGCTTAGCTGCTCCGCGGCATGTGGGATCTTCCCGGACCAGGGCTCGAACCCGTGTCCCCTGAATTGGCAGGCAGATTCTTAACCACTGCACCACCAGGGAAACCTGAAAGTATTTTTTAAATGAGGGAAAAATCAGTTTAGTCAGATTGAATAAGCTGAGAACCAAAAGGCTATTGGATCTGACAATTTGAAAGTGATGGAAAATCTTGATAAATGTCGTTTCACTGAAGCCAGGGGCAAATAATTTAGATATAGGAAGTAAAAATAGTTAAGATATAGATAAGGCAAGATAATAGACAAGGCAAATAAGTTAGATATAGTAGGTAAGAAGAGATAGAAAAGAAAATGGGAGGAAAAGAAATAGAGACATTATATTTAGTCCAATACTTCCAGAAGTTTCTGCAAAGAGAGGAATAATATACTTGAGTGTTGGCTGGAAAGAGATGTAGTGTTAAATGAGTGTTGATTCTTAAGGGAAAATCCTAAAGCAGGGTAGCATGCAGATGTGAATCCAGTAGAAATGGAGGAAGTTATAATAACTGCACAATCAAAATGATGAATAAGTCTAAAGGGATAATCAGCAAGATACAAAGAGTGTATAGATGAACATTGGTTTGTAGCTTTGATTTAGGAGAGTGAAGGACTCTAAGCTGCTTTTATTTTCTTAAAGAAATATGAGATGATGTCAATAGTTAAGTCTGAGGGATGGAAGAATTTATGTGAGGTTTGAGAAAAAAAAAAAGATAAGGTATGAAAGAGTCACTGTGGGGAGTTTAACAACTAGCCACATAGAGAAACCCAATATGATTATGTGGAAAAACTGAGCATCCAATTGAGGTTTTAATAATGAATCTACAGCAAACTAGTCAGCTTGGGTGGTTTACTCCAAATAACTTCAGCTACTCTGCTGCCAGCACTCAAGAAAAGGGTACGGTTCATGTAGTGTTGGGATCTGCCAGGGGAACATTACAAAGAGAGGGGAAAAGGAATTGAAGGTATTTTGAGGGAATGATTAAATGACAGAGCATGCAATCTCTACCGGACAATGAGACTAAAGATAAGCATGGACTTCTAGATGGTGAAATAGAGGTAGGGTAAACAAGTTGGAGTTCAAAAAAATAAAACACTAGGGTCTTCAGAGCAAGTTAATGTATGACTGTGTGTAGCGACACAGTGAAATGTTTACTACTGAGGTTTCAACAGAGACATAATTTCCAGTGATGATAATGCCTAGATGTGCCCATGGCAGTGAATGACTGAGATGGAGGGAGAAAATTATCCCTGGAGTTGAGGAGGTCAGGAACTCAGCGGCCAGAATGTAGGGGTGGATGGTAACATGGAGGTTAGGGTGTTGGGTCAACGCTGTATTGTGCTTGGTCTTCCTAAATACTTATGTGATCTTAGGATGCATTAATGAAGGTATAGTGAGTAGAACAAGGGAGATGACAGCTATGCTCTGAGGAACACTGGCAAACTTTTACTTTAGTATTATCTATTTTAAAGTGGGCCATACTTTAAAATAGATAATGCCAAACAGGGAAAGAATCCAAGGCAAAAGAAAAGAATAGTGAGGAAAGTGTACCATAAGAGGAACAGTTGAAGAGACTGGGGGCATTTAGACTGGATAAGAGAAAACCTTAGGGGAAACATGAGAGTTGTTTTCAAATATTTAAGGTGCTGTCATGTGGGGAAAAACCTAGATTCATTCTGTGTTGTTTCTGAGGGAGAACTGAAACAACATCCAAGAGTGGATGTTACAGGAAGGCATATTTCAGCACAATGTAAAGAAAGAACTTTCTTACAGTCAAAGTTGTCCGAAGGCAAAATATGTTTTCTTAGAAAACAGTGAAGTCTCATCACTGGAGGTGTTCAATTTGGTTGGCATATTGGCAGGGATCTTCAAGAATCAGAGGTTGATGTTCTTTCATTTGTGCATAGTCTATAAGGGCATCAACATCTAGAATATACTAGCATTCAAAATTTACAGTTTTAAATGTGGTGATGAATTCATCCTGGTCTATGTATTTAGTTGTATGATATCATTTTACTTTTTTTTTTTTTTTTTGCGGTATGTGGGCCTCTCACTGTTGTGGCCTCTCCCATTGTGGAGCACAGGGTCCGGATGCGCAGGCTCAGCGACCATGGCTCACAGGCCTAACCACTCCGCGGCATGTGGGATCTTCCCGGACTGGGGCACGAACCCGTGTCTCCTGCATGGGCAGGCGGACTCTCAACCACTGCGCCACCAGGGAAGCCCCTATTTTACTTACTTTTATTTCACTCTTTGAAATATCAGTGACAAAATGATTCTGGTAGAGCCTAAAAATGATCAGACCTAGAATTCAAAGTGCCATATTTGAACTCCAGCTATTCTGTTTATTAGTCCCTTAATTTCACTTAACTTGACTTTTACACATATGTAACATGAAAATAACTGCTTGGTTAAGGAGGCTATGAAAATATTTTTTTGAGGGAAGCAAGCCAAAAACAAGTTATTAAGGCCAAGAAAAAGTTATTAAGGTTTATACAGATTAGTGAATTCTCAAAAAGGGGTTGGTGCATACCAGATTTTCAGGATGGCATAGTGAAGTTCTAGAAGATTGTAAAAGCACTCTATGTTTTTCTGATATTACAACTGGTAAAGAAAAGAGGAAAAACATTTTTAAAAAAGGACTGTAGCCAAATAACACTATCATCCAAATTATAAATAATTGGTTCTTTTAATATTCCCAGTATCTGTTATAAATATTTTTGAATTCAAGATATCTAGCCTGAGAATGTTTTAGTTTTATGACAATTTACAAGCTGTGAAGTACCAAAGCGAGAGCAATGACACGGTTACATTTTCAGATTCAGAGCCACAAGGGACTTTTAAATACATAGAAGATGGTAGAACACTAACAGCCAGCCTTTACCACCCTGCAGTCTTTAGAAAATAATATGCAACTTTCTATGCCAATCTTTTATACTTTTTTACTTTGTCTCTGTTAGAGTTTTTTTTTACTGGTCTTGAGAAAATAGAGAAAAAAAATTAGATTTGCTGTACCACTAATCCAAAATAACTAAGAAAAAGGATATTTTGCATAATTTTGTTTCAGAGGTTTAATATTGATTATTTGGCTGGACAGAGCTTTGGGGTGAAGAGCCTTTGACTTGGAATTAGAAAGCTTGAATTTGAGTACTTTTCTGCTAAGTATTTGTGGATGTGTCCTTTAGTGTTCTTGAGTAGCAGTTCTCTTCTAACCTGTGGTAATAATTCCAGTCTCACCTCCCTCATGGTTTTGCTGTAAGGATCAAAGTAGAAGATGAGGGCTTCCCTGGTGGCGCAGTGGTTGAGAGTCCGCCTGCCGATTCAGGGGACACGGGTTCGTGCCCCGGTCCGGGAAGATCCTACATGCCGTGGAGCAGCTGGGCTCGTGAGCCATGGCTGCTGAGCCTGCGCGTCCGGAGCCTGTGCTCCACAACGGGAGAGGCCACAACAGTGAGAGGCCCGTGTACTGCAAGAAAAAAAAAAAAAGTAGAAGATGCTACACTTAGGGGAGAGAGCTACAGGTAGATCTGTACACGTATGTAATTCTTTTTATTCCTCATAGATATTCTTCAAGGAAGTTATCAATTTTCACGTTTCCACCCAGAAATTAATACCAAGGCTCAGAAATCTAAATAACCTACCAAAGGTCACAAGCAATAACGCAGCTAACACTGAATGCTACTTTACTAATTTCAAGTGCCAAGGCTTTTCCACAGTCCAAAATGAAGCAATGTGTGCCAGAGGTTGCAAATAGCAAAGCCTTTATTTATTCCAGGAAAAGGAAATTGTTACCCTAGAAAGGAGACTTATTCATAGTATACTACTTGGCTCTGAAGTGAATAAAATTGATATAATTATATTAATGAAAACCCTTGCTATTTATTTAACTAAAAATAGGTATATTGGGAGGACAGGAGTTTAGAGGATAATGAGTAAAATGAGTAAACCAAGATGCAATAGTAGTAGCACATTATTTAAAAATTCATAGCTAATTCCTAAAAGAAGCAGCTAAAACAAAGAAAATGGAAGTAAACAGTTATAGTAGGAGTGGGCAGCACAGGAATGGGGGGGTACTACTGCTTTCTATTATAAGCTTTGATTGCTACATGATTTTGAAACCCTGCTCCTGTGTTACATTGATAAACATGCAAGGTGAAAAATAGAGAAAACTTTGAAATGTTTAATGAGGCCACTTTGTAAGTATGCTGCATTTTATGTTGGGAGCCTTGTGGAATTGATCTTGCTCTTTATGTTCTCATATTATGACAATTTGGAATATTTGGTGTCTATTAAGTTGTTTTTTTTTTTTTTTTTTTTAAGTGAAGGGTGATTTTGTGCCTGTGAAGAGTATGATTATGTTTGCTAAGGTTAAAAAGCTGAATTCTTAGTCTGTGGCCAGTGTTTGTTTTAACTATCGTGTGTCATTAAAAAAGCGTGTTGTTTTTGCTGCTGCAGAATTTGGGTTAAGGTGAAAAGTCAGAACAGGATGAATGTGGAAATCTATAGTAAGGTTGCAAGAAATCCTGGTTATGATATATCCAGAAATACTCCCATAATCACACTTCCTTCAGTTAGGGTGCCCAAGTTCACTGGATATTCCTGGAGTTTAGGTACAACTAATGATGAAATGATGAGTGAATTCCTTGAGGGCTGAAGTTACCTGACCAGGAAAAGACAAGCCTTTCCTGAATCACCAGATGAATGTGACAGGTAAAGTATCGGGTCTTATGCCTGACCATACTTAAAAAACATAGGGGAAATAGGTATCTTTACCTAAAGGCATCTCTCTATTTTTAGTTGACAGATTGATAACATGAAAATATGTGACAATGAAGTTTATATTTCCTAACTTTTACAGAGGTTTTCCTCCATGGACATGTGTACCTATATATAAGCATGCCCATGCATATGTATGATACATTTATATTTAAAATATGAATATGTAAAAAATTATGACTGATTTTTTAACCTAACATACCAAAAGTTATATATCTAACTACATGTTGCTCTTTGGAGAATAGTTCTCTTGGAAAGCTTTATACTTATCTTAATATTCTCCCTAAGTTTAGAAGTCTATCTTTGTTTTAAATTTTCTCCTTTGATAATAACTTTTACCAAGCACCATTAAAGATAGATTTTGGAGAATCAATGATTTCTAGGAACAGCCAAAAGAATGTGGAGTGAAATCCTAGGAAGGTGAGTGAGTAACCTGAGTCACAGGGTTATGAGTTTGATGATCAAAGGTAAGATTACATTTCTTGTTGTTCAAGCTAAAAATCCCCAAAGGAAATCCAGAAGCTTTTAAAAATGTCATCATTGGGGGTATGCCTCGAGTCTTGAAAGCTGATCTTCTTCAGTTGAAAATTGTAATTTTGCTAAACACAACATTAAAAAGTCATTTTCTAGTCACACCCTATGCATGAATTCAGAAATATTGGCAAGAAAATGAATGCTATCAATATGAAAGTGAATTAGAGAGAAAAATAGATGGAGTTAATCAGCCAGGAGGCAGGCAGAAAGGGAAAATTTGGCCGATAGCATGCAATGAGCCCCTCTGGACCATTTCACCAGAGGACTTCCTAAGAAATCAAGACAGCACAGAGTCAAGAGAGGGAGAAAGAGCCTGTTTGATGATGCTCTCTGCCTTCTTTGATCCAGCTATTCCTGAACAAAGATATCCCTAAACTTTACGATTCAATGACCCATTAGTGCACTTTATTGTTATGATAATGATGCTGATGCTGATGCTGATGATGATTGGTGGTGGTAGAGGAAGAGGAGAAGGAGAGAGAAAGCAAAGGAGGATTAGGGATAAACAGGAATGAATGAAAAAGCAGACTCTACCCAGGGGAAACTATCGCTACCTTTGAGAAGGATGAGAGAGTTGGGAAAGCCAACAAGTTTGAGGAATTGGAGAAATGATTAATCCAATATTTACAGAAGCTTCATTTTGAGAGGAAAAACAATTTTTCAAGGAGCTCATGTTGGTGACTTAGCTTTTGCTTCTAGTGTCACCTCAATTCAAGAAGTTACAAGCTGAATAGTCTCTGCCTTAAAGTAGCTTGCTGTCTAACATCAAATATATATTTTATAATTCCACATGCCTTTTAAAATAAGTACTCTTTTTAGCTTCATTTTCTTGATGGGAAATCTGGGATTAGTGAATTTAAACTTGTTCAAACAGTAAGTTCCAGAGGTAGGATTTGACCCTGTCTTGATTTCAGAGTTTGTCCTGAGCGCCTGTTATAAGTATAGTTTCCAGATTTCTTGTTCTTTTTTTCAATGTAAACCTAATTATATATTTCCCATATTTATTGTAATGGAAAAATATACGAGAAAAGAAACCTAAGGCAGTTTTTAAGACTATAGATTTCAACTTAATAAACTTGATAAAACGAATAATGAAATATACACTTGTCCATATTGTCTTGAAATGAAATAAACTTAATGTTTCATATTTATTTATAAAACCCGAACTCATAGTACTTATAATTGTTATCAGCAAAGTGTTTCTGTAAATAAGAAGACATTCAGTTAATACTAGCTATAACATGAATAGTTAGAAATTATATCAGAAAAGTCTGTGTACTTCCAAGACACTCTATATACTATGTATTGTTCCTGACCTGTGTACCAAAAAAATCTTAATGTTATTGCTTTTGCTTATCACTTTTACTCATAGCATCTCTTTGAACTAAGCTAATAGTACTATCTACATGGTGCTTTCTACTTATTAAACACTTGAATTATTAAAGTCTTTCTTTATCTTTCTTAGTACTACTGGTGGCAATGTCAGCACTAATCTTTCTTTATCCCAGGTTATATTTACTACTCCTTTTGTTTTCCTAAAACAAAAACCATTTTGCACAGAACGAGTTAGGGGGAAGACATAAAATGTCAAGAGGTAGGTTAAGGGTTCTATAGACCCTCTTATGGGCAGATCTTATTTTCATGTATAACCTGGATGGATGATCTCAGAATTATGGAACCGTATAGCTGGAAGAAAACTGACAGATCATCCCTTCAATATTAGACTAACACAAGAAGCCCTTCCTCAGCAATCTGGAAATAAGTCAACAAAAACAATTGGAATTGGAGACTCTTTTCTTTTAAATGGCAGCTGTCACTTTTGAAGATTAATATTTATTTGAACATATTTCTTATGTGATTGGCAATCAGTTTCATTGATGTTTAACTTTTTAAAATAATAAGCTAAACTGAAAAAAAATAAATGCAATAGTTATCTCCTTTTGATTTTTTTCTTCTAGGGAAGATATTTTTAAAGAGATATTAATTATAGCTTGGGAAAACTCTTCACAATTGTTAAAAGCAGCTATTGGTAATTTATCACCTGCTCATCACCTTCATCATAATTATCTCAAAATCATAAAATTTATATTTCTAAGACCAATAGCATGCTATTTCAGAACTATACCCAAAAGATGGATTTTAAAAAATACTAAATGTGTACCCAATCTGACCTTTCATTGTAATGCTGTCAGAATTTCAAAGCTTTCTTACATGTTTAATGAACCCCCTACCATGATGTTTAACAGTTTTTCACATTTTTAAAAACGCTTCACAGATATTATGAAATTGACATGATTTGTTAAGAATTAATATAACAATTTTACATACTATTGAAATTTCAAGCATAGTCTAATTATTAAGCAAGTAAAAACCCCCTGAAGATTATGTAAAACTATTCCTAAACCTGAAAAGGGAGATTCTTTTTTATTTTTAATCAATTTTTATTGGAGTGTAGTTACTTTACAATGCCGTGTTAGTTTCTTGCTATAGAGCAAAGTGAATCAGTCATACCTGTACATATATCCACTCGTCTCTAGATTTCCTTCCCATTCAGGTCACCACAGAGCACTGAGTTCCCTGTGCTCTACAGTAGATTCTCATTAGTTTTCTATTTTATACACAGTAGTGTATTTATGTCAGCCCCAATCTCCCAGTTCATCCACCACCCCTTCCCCCTTTGGTAACCATAAGTTGGAGATTCTTAAGTATTATTTCAATATGCTAGTTTTCGTTTCCATAAGCCTGAAGAAAAGTGTTGTCATTGTCCTCTAATCTGTGAATGTTTCCGTTGACCTGGACAATGGGATGCAGAATGAATTAGCTGCTCTGTGGACTTGCCAGCATTGGTTTTAAGGTCAATGTGGATCACTTGAACAAACAGGGAAAACAATAACAAATTATAGATATCATTTTTGTTGTTCTACACTTCGTGTGTGTGTGTGTGTGTGTGTGTGTGTGTGTTTAAATAAGCAGTAGTGGCTTCAAGCTGCAATGGGAAAAGTTGGGAATGATAAAGCTAATTGGATCAAAGTGACAACCAATCTGGATGATATTGCCTCCTATAAGCGTTTCTTGCCCTGAATCATCTGGCTTGTCTGTCTGATGACTAATCTCTCCCTCTTTCTACACGGTTTGCTCCTAGACCCAGACAGACTCACCATACAGTTGGCTGTAGTTTTGCCTCAGAAATACTGCTTTAGTCATGCTAGTATAGTGAGCATAAAAGGTTTTGTGGGAGACCGAATTTTCAGTTCTAAAACTGGGATCATTCTGGAAAAACTGGGAGGCTTGTCATCCTAGATAAGCACAACGTCAGAAGCCAAGCATATTAGCTACCTTTTATTGTACTTGTGTCAGATCTGTTGTTCTGAATTATATAATTTCAACTGCAGCCAATGCTTTACTTTACTGAAAAATATGTTATCTTACACTAAGAATGAATGAGTACCTTCTCTATCTAAAAGGAAACAGAGAAAGGGAGACGCTGAGGAAGAATCCGTGTTTCATCCAGTAATCTTTTTCCCTTGGAAAACTAGTGGATCTTGAGGCAGAGGTCATTATTCTGTTTTTCTGATGCAGTACTGGATCAAACAAATAATGCTCAGGTTAGGTTGTGAACCCACTAAAATCGTAGAGCAGAACCGACACATCTAACCGCATTGTGACATGCATGTCCAGTCTCAATCGCCCAGTCCTAGCTCAATATTCTAGTTTCTGCTTTAAATAGTTAGCCTGTAAATAAACCAAAGGATACAGCTGCTATATGTGAGAAAAATAAAATTAAAAAAAAAACCTTATCAGGGTTTATTTGTATCCTTCTTTTTCTTATTTTCTTCCCTCCTTTAAATAGGTAGTTCATTTTGTTTTAATGGTCCTGTCTTGGATCCAGCGAGCAAACCTTTCTTACTGAAGGGGTCTCTACTTAACTGGTGTCTCTGTCATCAGCCTGACCTTGTAGCTTTCTCTAGTGCCATTATACCCTGGGTGCTGGCTTATTTTCATACAGCAGCCCTTCTGCTTGATCCCACTTTATCTACTTCAGGGACACAGACATTTGTTGGGCTTATTAGCTCAGCAGGAGTCTTATCATATTTTGTATCTGAGGCTGTTGGAGATGTCAGGAGATGGAAATGCTATGTAGCTTTTTATCCTCCTTTCTTTTACTTTCTCCTAGAGCCCAGCACTGCATTTGGATTCAGCATTCTCTTACTACTAGCTGCTGAGATCACTTTAAATATGTCTAGCTTTGCCATCTGTACCAATAACACGGCAAAGGCTTAGCCATGATTAGGCTGTCAAGATATATTAAGTTAAAAAGTATCAAAGTTTCTTGCTTTTAAGAGTCTACCTTCTTTGGAATCCCTTCCCCCCTCGTCTCTAACGTTATAGTCACCATGCTTTGCTTGACCTTGACCAACATCTGCACCCAGGGAACACTAATGAATTTGGTCCAATTCATCTCCAAACTCCAAATTTAATCAAGCTGACATGCAGGGGAAAGCAGACTATAATTAACTTCTAGCATTTTAGGTAATCTGTAAATTTTCATAAATTTTATCTGATGGGCCATGCTTAATATTTCAGTTTTCTTTAAAAAGACACAATGTTAAACGAATACATGCATATTGAGTAGCTAATTTTCTACATTAAAGATTATGTGTGTGTGTGTCTTTAATTTTGAAAGCACAGTGAAATTAAATATAACAGTCTTTACTATGTAATAAAACTTCACACAAACTGCAAAGCTGTTGCAAATTTATTTCCTTGTTTTGTTTGTTTTTTTGGGACCGTTGTAATCATTTTAATAAATTTACACATCAATGGCTGTGCATGATGATAAATAAGTTCTAGAAGCCTGTGCTTAACCATTTTTATGTGGCCATCACTCTATTAGAGAATGGGTAGTACCCTTCCGGTAAGACGATACTTTATTTTTTGTTACCTAAACAGGAAAATCTCTAATTTGACAGAAACTCCCACGTTCCCAGATGAATTGAACAGCTTCCATGTACTCATTTATAAATGTCATTAATTATTATCAGCTCAAATCATAATCCAATTTGTCCTTAATAAACCTGTAAATGATGTCTTTGCAAGTTTGTTAGAGAAGGTAAGTCTGCATGTGTCACTAAACTAGAATGATGCGATCTTTGAAAAGGTTGTCATTACTTCACTTCTAATATTTCTATACTGGTGTTGTGTTTGAAATCGAGAACAGTAGCATTATAAAACAAAGTCTTTCATTTCCAGAGTACTCTGCATTACAAAAAAAGGTATAATAACATTATTTATAGTGTTATGTAATATTACATTTCCTATATGCAAATCCAAACTTTGTGTGCTTTATTATGAATGAGAGATGGTAAGCATTTAATTATTTAAACATATCTGGTGCTATGATCAACAAAAAGAAAAATTTGGGCAAATTTTGCAAGCGCAGCTTGGAAAAAAATAAAGGAAATTAAACCTGAATTCAAGGAAAACGTTTATAAATATCCTATTCTTCAGTGAAGAAATTTCCAATGTGTACTTTGAAAACTCTATTGATCACATATTTTTAAACATACACATAAAGGCCAATCTCACATGTTTATACTGGCCGAGTAGAGTTAAAATTTTAATTCAATATTTGTATACTATTTATTATAATATCAATTGAAATGCATTCTGTCCTTAGTGATGTACTTTTTACATGATGGAAAATTCTTTTAGAACTTATTTGAGAACCATAACATGTCCAACTATTAACCTTGTATGACAAAATTTTGGTCGTTTGAAAATACTTGGAAGAAATAGAAGTTTAAATGATACTAATTAAATAATGTATTCCAATAAAAAATATTTGTTTTTTTTTTTAAAGATAATTTTTGGAGATAAAACTAATTATGACATTTTAAAAAATCTGGTATACTTCTTTCTGCTTTTAGCATCTGTTAAGTTCCTCTCAATTTTAATTTTAAAGGTCAACATTTGTTTTCTTTCAATAAAAATATTATTTTTCTTTAGTTTTGAAAACAGGTCTGTCAAAAATAGAATTTTCCACCAACAATTCATCCTCACATCATTCATGAGTTCCTTTAATCAAGATCCCAGTAATTAAATTTTATCTTGTGGCAATGGATATCAAATAACAACTAAAAAACTATCATGTACTTCATTTTATTCCTTTTAACTAGTTAGGTTGGTAATATCAAAATGAAAAAAATCCTTTATTTAATGTTCTTCCTCATATAAAGAGTTTCAGGTAAATGCATTTACTAATTGTATATGAGAAATTGAAAAATGGGACAACAAATTTTGGCAAATCTTCCTTCATATTGAATCATAAATTTGTGTTGTATTAGCAATGGAGATAATAATTTTTTTTATTCCTACTCCTATCACTTTGTCCATAAAATTACGTTGTTCTATTAAAGGTACACAGAATACAAATGGTAGGAATGATATAAAGAAGGCAAAGCTGAGAGATGGAGGGTTTCTTTGTTCATTTATTTTCATTTTGTTCCTTTTTGTTACACGTTTTGGTTTTAAAGCCCCGGTTTGGGATAAAAATATAAAAATTGTGTGTAAGAGGAAAATTCGGTGTTATATGGCATAAATGTTAAATTAGAGAATCTGATTGAATTAAAAGAAAACATTTTAAATTTATAAGTTCTGCAAGTGCTATACTAATGTCATCATTCTCACTTAATTGGTGGATAACCCTAAAATGCCTAAAGAATTAATAAGATGTTCCAGGTCTAATGTAAACAGTAGACTTGTGCTTTTCAGAGATTTTCATATGTAGAAAAATGTCTTACTTGGGTTTGTATTTGTTTAATATTCACTGAGGAGCCATGTACAACTGACTTAGAAACACTGATAAGGAATCTCTGATAATGTTTCTATTAATATAGACAGAATTTTCTTTTTCGTCTGTGGGTGCCATTTACCTGGGATGGTCCAAATGATCTGAGTGGGGATTATTAAGGCTGAAAGTGATTTGAGCAAAAATCTTGTTATTTTCGTGTTAATGGTAATGCCAACAGATATTCACGGAGTACATTACAGTTGATAACACTTTTTGTCACATGTTTTTTCTCATTTGACCCTCACTTAAAATTTGTAAAATGTTAAAAAAATAAAAAAAGTTCTTTGAGATGTCCTACAAAATCCTGAGCAGGAAATTCAGCATCAGATGGACCTGGGTTCAGGTCTTGTCTCTCCCACGAATTTATGGAACTACTTTAAGGTTTGGTATCATACTTCATACTAAGGATAAATGTTCCCAGGATTAAATGTGATAAATAGTATAAAGCATTTACATAGTGCCTGGCACAAACACTAGCTGCTGTCATTGCTTGAAGATGAAGACCCCGAATTTTTAACTTTGTCCCCTCAGCTCACTATTTAGTACCTAGTGGTGTGCATAGGAGCCCAGCTGATGTTTGTTGAGCAAATAAATAAAAAGAAAAAGTTAGAACTGAGAGTAGTAGAGTCAAATGATTTGTTTAAGGTGATGCGCCTGGGAAGCAGTAGAGCTGAGGACCAAGTCCATATTTCCTGACTCTCCAGTCCAAGGTTTTCCCCGATGGTTTCTCCTGCTGAGGAATGTAACCACCGCCCTGCATTCCTATCTCAGGGGATTGGCTCTTTATCTGCCAATCCACTGATGGTTGCACTAACCTTTTCACTGCCCGAGCATCTCCACCATGGATATCTAGTAGCTATTTGTTGTTTCAATTCTTCAGCAAAGAAAAAAATCTGGCAGGATATTATAAACATTCAAGCAAGTAGTCCAAAGAAATTGCTCAAACTTATGCCATGGTAATGCACACACCACCAGCTTTATTTCCATCTTCCTGCAGCTGATCAGAGATGTGTTATGAGGATTTTTCAAAATCATCATTTTCATATAACACATCATGCTCTTAAAGAATAAGAGAACAGAATCTCTCTTTGGTTGTAAAACTGCAAGAGCCAGAAACATGCATATTTCCCCTTGTGTGAAAAGCTGAAGATGCACCATGCCATTGTGCCTAAAACCCCACCTACAGAATCCAAAACCTTAAGGAGGATATGGAAGACACAATTCTATAAACATAAACACAGCATCAAGATATTAGCTACTTGGGCTTCCCTGGTGGCACAGTGGTTGAGAGTCCGCCTGCCGATGCAGGGGACGTGGGTTCGTGCCCCAGTCCAGGAAGATCCCACGTGCCATGGAGCAGCTGAGCCCGTGAGCCATGGCCGCTGAGCCTGCGCGTCCGGAGCCTGTGCTCCACAACAGGAGAGGCCACAGCACTGAGAGGCCCGCGTAACGCAAAAAAAAAAAAAAAAAAAAGATATTAGCTACTTTAAAGCCAGTCTCCCTCAGGATAGGCATACAACAAAAGTCAGCAACAACGTTAACAACAAAAAAACCTCAGTGCCCTTCACAGCAGCAAAACCAAAAAATAAAACAAAACCACACAACAAGAAAGAAAATAGAGAGGCAAGGAGGCTTAAAATGCCAGTCATTTCAGTCTCTTTAAGATGATTTTCCCCTTAATGGTCATCCGATTTATTTGGGAAAAATAATTTTATTCCTAATTCTTTTCAGTATTTCTAAAAGCTAAACTTCATACAGTCAAGAAGTCGGAAAATGATCACTTGTGTAGAGATGAATAGCTCTTATGGAATTCTCAATATATGACATAACTTTTTTTTTTTTTTTACTGTAGTCATAAAATTCTAGCAGAGAACCTATAGTGCTGACTAAATCAACAAGGGATTAAAGCATATAGAAGAAATATCTACTTTTTATATATAAGATGAATATAAACTGCTAGATTTGCAACTTTTATAGGAAGAAAGGGAAAGGCATGTTTTTACGGTTACTACATCTTTTATTCAAAGATGGGAGCCAGCCAGATAGTGAGACAGGAAGAAAGAAAGAATTGACTCCGTGCTATGTGTTCAGTAAAAAGTGCTTTGGATAAAAATAATAAAGGGTCACAGTTCAAATTAAACTGCCAGGCAGTCTATACGTGTCCTGCTCATTATATATTTATTGTTTCTTGACTATGGAAAAATGATCATTATCACCATGGTTTTCACCTGACTTTCAAAAATGAATGCACATAATCTTTTGCATTATCTAAATAGAATAGGCTATGCTCTGTGAAGTTGCCAAACTTAAAATGATAGAATGTCCATTTAGCCCGTCTGTCTTACCCATCTCATCTCCCCCTCCTTTGATGGGGAGGGGAGGGAAGGAGAGACAGTCTTTTGCTTTGGCAGGAGGGCAAGCAGGCCATTGTTTCTGCAGTCAATGCCAGCGTCATCTTATGAGTCAGCAAGACGTGTTTAAGGCTCTCTTGGTTAGGGCCTAACTCTATAATTCCCCAAGGCGGTCACCTCCTCTGGCCCAGTGCCAAAGGAGTTGGAGCAGGGCCCCAAACCTCAGACCAGGGTCCCATCTCATGACTCTGCAGAGCCTCCTGTGGTGTCTACATTATTTCCATACATAACGTTTGTTTATGTGGGTAAAACATGGTCTCTCATTTCCCACATAGCGCCGATGTTAAAAAAAAACAAAAAAACGTTTTTTTTAAAAAAAAGAAACTTCTAATTTCCCAAGCACGTACTAAAAAGGAAAGCAACAAATTACATATAACTTTAAGCTACTTCATTGTACACTTTCATCTATTGTCTTCCACCCAGATTGGAAAAAGCACAGGTGTTTTGCCATGTGCAGCTGAGATCTGACAACTAGTTTTTGATGTTCAGGGTTAAATTTAAATCCACATGGCCTGGTTACCAATCTCCACAGTTGCACCCAGGCAGGACTAGGAAAGATTGATGATTGTGATTGTGAGATTAATCCTGTAATGTTTACAAGACTCCTGAGCTGAAACCTGGTTTGTCGTATCATGCTACCCAGAGAAGGCCGCTTGGCTTGCCAGGGTAATTTCTTCTGATGCAGTAAATAACTAGGCATAATGAAAATACTCTGATGTATTCCACTGCCTGATTGATGCTCTGCATGTGATACGGTAAAAGCAGTGCCCTTCCTATCACAAATTTACATATACAAACCAGCAGAAGACGCATGATAATGTCAGCCTCCTGCAGAAGCCCTGGGATGCTACACAATTTTATAGCAGTTATGAATTACTGTTGACCTTTCTGGCCTCTTATACCAGTATGCTAGACTTGAGCATATTGAAAGTCATCAGTCTGAAGCAGTCATTCTTTACATAATTATGGCTATTTGTGTGGGGGGAGGGTAGTGTTTCTTTTATTGTTGAGAATTAGCATTAAGGGATAACACTGCTGTGACCTAGGACAGTCTCTGTTGCTTTATACACATTTTAATAAAAGCAGGGAAAAGGACACTAAAAATACTTCAGCAGATTTTTCAATGCACCATTGCACGGAAAGAAAAATGCTAACTGCTTTTCAGTATTTTTTAAACATAGGAAAAAAAGGATCCCAGTAGATTGCATTCATTTTTTTTTTTTTAATGTGGTGGTTTAAAATAATTTTTTAGTATTTCTCTGTAATCGTTAAGCCAAATTTTCTTGTATAATTTTATGTGTCTCTGGACTGGAAAAAGAGTTGGAAGGACCAAAGAAGAGTCTGGGGTCCACATACAGATTACATTTTTAAATTCACGTGGATGCATTACTGAAGGCACCTCTATACTTCATACAAAATATCTGAATAATCAGGCTTTCAGAAGATCACTAAACACAGTTCCTTATTGTCATTTGTATTTTAATGTCCTTAAAATTATTACACTAAGGGAAATGTTTTTGATACATTACAGCATTTCCTCTAAATGTGTGATTATGTTAATGAGTTTTCAATCAGTATCCTAGCCTGACACCATAAGAAAATTTATGCAAAGTTCATACCCTGTCAGGGCCTTTAATCAGGACCGTTTATTAGAGCCCTGCCTTCTTTGATGGTTGCTGCTTGCCTTTATTAAATATACTGACTTGGCCATCTGAAGAAAAGGACAATAAAAGGTTACTGGGGATGAAAGCATGAATGCTATTTGCTCATGTTTCCTTTACAGACACCTCTTCAATAATTAAGGAAGGGCTTTCTTTGGCCTTTTAGGCTTTTGAAGTGCATATCAAACATAACAGTTCTTGTTTTTATGGAATGCTTAATACTTACATTTAGTCTTAAACACAAGTAAACTAACTTAGATGTTGTAAGCACAGGGATACACACACACGTGCATGCACACACATAATTTTTTTTTTCTCTACCAGGAACAAAAATCACAACCTGTTCAAATATGTGATATTATGTTACTGGATTTTTCTCTAAGGAGACCAGTTATGCTTTAAATCACATAGAAAATACTTAAGTTAAAAATGTTCCCCCTGCTTTTCATTATTAAATGTAGATATCTTTTCCTTTCCTGATTCTTCCATATGGGGACTTAAGCTGGACTGTGGCTCTAGTATATTAACGAATTTGACAAAGCAGCCTTTAGTGAAAGAGGTGTGTTTTTCAGCTTCTGCCATTAACACCAGTAACTTTAAACAATTAATTTATGCACTGCCTATAAAATTATACAAGGCTTGAAATTGGCATGAACAGCACCATTTTTTTCTGGATTACATGCAGAGAAAAACAAAACTAACAGAAGCCCTAGCTAAGCAGTATTGACAACCTGGGGTTTGGATACAAATTCAATATGAGAAAACAGACTCACTTCAATGAAATACAAATAAACAACAAATTCTGTTTTAACATGTCTAAATAGGAAGTAGGTGACTGACAGGCTTTGGTCTCCTAGGAAAACCATTAGTTGAGAACTTGATAGGAAAACGTTTGATTTAAATGCACGTGGCGTTTCCCCTCAGGGGGTGAGCTGAGTGGTACAGGGGGATTCAGAGGCACCCCTTTCCCTGAACATGCCTGCTGGGCTATATTTTAGAAAATGAAATCTGTAGGGTCCCCTAATACTAACAAGTGTATAACTGTATCATCAATTTAGAAGGCATAGTAATTATAGTAGTCTGCTGATTGCTCTTTTGCTTATTTCCCGTAAATCACACTCTTTTTGCCTTCTATCCAAATTCTCAAGGCAATTTTACAGCTAGAATTTTGTCTATCCTTTAGTAAGAATTAGTTTTCAGGTTAATATTATTTGTTGATTATAAAAATTATTCATGCCCCTCCTCAGATAACTTCTAAAATGTTTATTTAAAAGAAGATGGCTGATTGTCTAAGATTTGATAAATGAATTAATCATCACCTACTTGCCGAATTTTTTCTCTCCCCAATTAGCATGGCTACCCACACATGTCTATTCAAGTCTATAAACAGCAACTGCTAAGCTTATAATATCATACTTTGAATTGCTCTGATTTGTTTTTTTGATTAGTGATGCCTGTTGTTATATTTTCCTTCTGAAAAAATAATTCTTATATAGACAGGTTGCTAATTTGCTCATTTGGATTTCTAAAAATGCAAAAAATAAATTGTTGGCTATTTTGATGACATTTTGGACCCAGAAATTCATAATAACAAAACTTATAACATTAGTCATGCTATAAATTTAAATGTTGGTGCACAAAAGAATTGACATTTATCAAAGCTCTGAGTTAATCATATTTATGTAAAGAAAATCTTAGTAAATGAACCCTTTGACAGCAGCATTGTGTTTAATTTTATGCCTGTATTTCCGACCTACTGCATCATGTAACAGTCATTTTCTCTGATTGCTGGTCCATCTTTAGCCCCTTCCCCGCTTCCCTTCAGCCTGATAACCCACACGTGTGCACGTGCATGGCCACATAGACACACACACACACACACACACACAAAACCACACCAGGCAGACCAAATGAATCAAGTAGTGTCTACTGGATTGAAGAAAGAAATATATAGAATGCATCTCTAAGCATATCAAAACAGCCTATAGCACATCTTTGTTATTATCTTCAATATATTATTACAGAGAACTGAATTATTATTTCACACTTTTTGGAGTTAGGAATATATATATATATATATATATGTATCTTTGCTTTTATCAAATAAAAAGGAATATGGCGCTTCAATTCACAGGGAAGAATGCAGAAAGCATACATGAATATTAAAACTAATAAACCTTGCTGACAAGATCTATATTTTTGGCATTAGGTATTTATTCCTACCACTCTGTATATCTGGGCAAATGTTCAGAATATTTCTAAATGTGTATATATATAGGGAATGCATGTACACATAGCTGCTCTGCTCACTTCCCCCTCCCATAGGTTGGAGTCTTATGAGGTGAACAATAAGAATGAAAATCAGCTTCTGCAAAAGGCAGCAGCAATCCCATGATTCCACCGGAGCCAATCACTTAACATATCATTCATAATGCTAGCCTGCTCCCATCATCCTTGCCCTGTCAGTAGTATCTTTCTTCATTTTCTTCTACTACTCAGTTCCAAGAAAGTGGAACCACTGTATCATTTACTGTTCACAACCTGAGCTGCTGATTTAAGGGTTGATTTGTTATTTTCCATAATGTCCTGTACAATTCTTTTTGATTTCAATGCAAAATTTAAGTTGAAGAAAAGCTTTAGATAATTTTGACAGTGGAAGGTTTGGATAAGATTAAATTTATCTTTCCCTTTGAATGGCTCTATATAGTTTTAAGCATTTTAAAAGATTTAAATAAGTATTTTATGGTAAGTCATCCTTTTTTTAATTTTCTTTCAATACTATTCTACACTAAATGGACAAAACAAATGACTTAAGATATCTTTAACATGAGTTAAAGAAAATCTTTCTTATCACTGAAAATTGGTGATTCAAAAATGTCTATAATGAGAAGGAAAAACATTTATTCACAGTCTCCTGAAGCAGTTATGGTCCCATTATGTCTAACAAGGCCTCCTGAAGGCAAATTTGTTATAATTTGTATTTTTTCTTATTGTTTTGTACAGTGGACAGTGATGACTCTCTGACTTCAAACCTAATCACCAGTGCCTATTAAATTTGGGTTTACATGTGGCTGAAGTTAGAACTGATTATCATAGCGAATGAAATACTTGTTTCGTTTATTCCCAGAGGCCAAAAAGTCATTCTTCAAGGGGATGCATCTCATTTGAGGAATACATTAACAACTGAAGGCAGTTAAAAATACACGTGAACTCCCAGTGAGGCAAATCTGAGGTTGACCACATATATTTACTGGCTGACTCTTGCCTCATTCGGAGAGGAAAACTGTGATATGGAAGGCTGATTTCTGCAACACAACAGACCTTAATTTACAACCCTAATGTAGCACGTGGATCATATATGCTTAGAAAATATTTATATTCTTAACATTCTGTACAGGCTTTGTATGTTTTTGTATATTACTAAAGTTATAGGAAAAAGTTGTATTAGAAAAGATAAGTCCCAACAGCATTAAAGTCAAAAATTTTAATTAAAATTAACCTCTCATTTCCAAGATGTACTATGACTTAAACAGTATCAATGCCATTGTAAATGCATGGATCCAAAAGCTTACCAAAAAATGCACTAGGTCTGAATTATTTAAAAGACAGAATTATTGGTAACATAGAACAAGTTAGATAATGATTTTCTAATTAGATTGACATCCACAGTCAGATAAAATACAGTATGATTAAAAACTACCAATGTCTGTTAACATGTTTTGCATTTTCACTTTGCTATGTTTTTCTTTGCAAAAAATATCAGGGGTATTTAAAAGTGAAATTACAGTTCACTGAAGAAAAATGAAGACATAATTCAAGCCTAAGCATATACTTTTCAATCTTTATCACTCCTAAAATATAACATGTCCAAAGAAACGCCAAAAATATTCATCCATTTTAGATAAATGTATTGTTTTAAATAGCAATAAACTACAAAGAAATACCAGGACTAGTTTACTGGTAAGTAAATTCAAGAAAAGTAAAGATTTGTAAATTTGTAGAGTAAAAAAAGTAAAACTGTTTATTTATTTGTAGAGTTCTGAGCCTCCCATTGCAAAAAATTCCTCTTATGTATAGCAATTTTTCAGAATGTTTTCTTATGAATTAGCTCAACTCATTACCACAAGGACTGTGAGATGTGGACAGAGATGTCCCATTGGTGTGAAAATGGAATTGCAGAGAGGAGATGCAACTCACCCAATATCCGGAATCCAGAAAGTGGCAGGGCTGGGACTCAAGTTTGAATCTTTGGACTGCTGGTTCAGTGCTCACTCTTCTAAACCACACTGCTCCTTTTTTCATTAAGTAAAGAGACTGTGAAAGTATTTCACTCTGCATGATGTATAGGTTTATTGGGAGAGTGACACAACAGAGCAGTGAAGTGTAAACCATAGAAATGAAGTCATGCATAAAGCTATATAAGAAATATGTATATTGAAGTCCCATTTCAGGAAGGTACCGGGGGCCATGTGGTTTCCTGTGTTATTTGTGGACACATTGTTATTCCTCTATTGTTAGTATTGTTTACCTTCTCTGATATAACTTACTGTTCTTTTTTATTTTTATTTTTTGTTGTGCGCAGGCCTCTCACTGTTGTGGCCTCTCCCGTTGCGGAGCACAGGCTCTGGATGCACAGGCTCAGCGGCCATGGTTCACGGGCCCAGCCGCTCCGCGGCATGTGGGATCTTCCCAGACCGGGGCACGAACCCGTGTCCCCTGCATCAGCAGGCGGACTCTCAACCACTGTGCCACCAGGAAAGCCCCTACTTTACTGTTTTAAATAAATGGTGTCACAGGCAGTAGGGAGCATGAATGGTGCACTTTGATTAAGGAGAAAAAAACAAAAAAACAACGCCGTCTAGGTTCAAGTGCTAAACTCCTTCCTTGCCACACCTGAGGGTATTTCAGGTTCATCATGGAAGGAATGCATTTCTCTCTCTGAGAAGGGCCTCCTTTTCAGCTGTGCTGTGACCGCTGAGATCAGAAATGGCAGTGATTGAGGATTCTCAAAAGTGAGGGAGAAAGAGGAAACAACCGAAGGAGCTCCCACGGCCCTGAATGAAACCTACTGGTTTGACATTCCATTTGAATAGATTTTATAAAGGCTGACATTCCCTAATTTATTTCAAAGTCATTAAAAAATATAAAAATTTAAAAATAAAAGCAAGACTACTAGAAAGAATATGTAAAATATTCTCAAAGATGATATTATTTGCCATTTCTATTTTTCAACGTGTATTCAAATCTGATTCTTATAATATTTCAATTTACTTTTAATAACCAGATGTTGGATGTTTCACCATTTCACCTGTATTAATTTATAATATTAAATTGTTTTATTTAATAATTAATTTTTCATTTAAAAGGCCATTAGGAAAATTGATCATTCTATTTTACTTCCTAAGTTAATTTCTAAAGCAATATTATAGTAATAACATGACCTTATTATTTTTAAAAATAAAATTAGAAGTCCTTAGACAGGATTCTCTCTGAAACAATTTAACTGAAGATGATATTTAAAGATAAAGAAAAGCAATATGGCTCGCTACTTAATAATATGAGCTTTGGATTCCAACGCCTATGTTCAAAGCCTCGCATCTGATAACACTCTCAGTGCTCCAATTTCCTGATCTATAAAATGGGAGAAAGTATAAAATCCTGTTTCATAGAATTGTTGTGAGGATTACATACAAATGCTTAGAACAGTGCCTGGCAAATATAAAATATTCAATATGTGTTAGCTATGTTTTCAAGAAAGATGTGTCTAAATAGTGTTATTACAATTCAGCCTAAAGTAGTCCTGTCCTGTGAAAGAGTAAGAGTTTCAGGGAGTCTAGAAAAAAGTGTAGTTAAGGCAATATATAATGAAAGAAGTAGGGAAATAGTTATAGCTTTGGAGTCAGGCAAACATTGTCAAGCCTTACCTCTTATGAGATGTATAACTTTGAGTTTGTCTGTTCTTAAGCCTACTTCTTCATCTGTAAAATATATACTACCATACAGGGTTTTTTTCTCAATTAGATAAGAGAGAGAGATTATTATAAATAATTAAGCAGTGCCTGGAGACAGTAACCCTTCAAGATATGGTTGTGGTAGTGTTGGTGGTGATGCTGAAGGAAGGACGTGGTGCATGTGAGGCAAAGGGAGAGGGTGGTAGAGATACAGGGCTTGGAACACAGCACAGTCACTTGCAGAGCTGAAATGAGGGGTTCAGTCAGCTCCAGTAGCTCCACCAGCTGAGACTTAATCTATCTCAGGTCACTGGTGGACTTTTACTGGGGCCAAACAACCCAAAGTCAGTGTTAGAAGGATTGATTCTGGGGCAGCACCAGGGATAGCTCCCAGTAGCCCTCCAGAAAAGCAGACCACTTGTTTCTTGTCCCAGTCTCTGCTCAGGCTTTCAAAGGTCAGGTTCCTTTCAAGATAGTTTCCAACACTTCTTGACAAAGACCAGGTCGAGTCCTTCATCCACCCAGGAGCCTCAGTGATGCGGGGATGGCCAGGCTGTGGCCTGTATTAGATGGGAGACAAGACGGCTAAGTTTCTCTCTGGCTGGATGAGAACTGTTTCTGAAGCATGGCCATATTCTTTTGGTTGTCTTAATACTTTAGGCTGATGGATTCTCAAGGCCAGTGTCACAGGGCACGGTTTTGTCAAGGTCTGTTTTGAGGTATTTTACAAGTAATATGTCACCAATAATAAAATCAACCAATGCTGAAGTATGCCAATGGTTTACATTTTAAAATAAACAAAGCATGTTTCAACCGGAATTTTGAATTCAGAAAGCAAATCAGAGAAAACTGTATATATTATGATTGAATTTTAAAAACAAAATTCAGAAAAAGAACAATAAAATAACATACTGCTTAGTAATACATAGCTATGTGGTATGAGTACAAAAAAGCAAGAGAATGATTAACACAAAATTCAAGATAGAGGTCTCTCTATTTGATGGCCGGTAGATCAAATCAGGGAGGAATTTACTGATAGCTTCAACTGCACCAATAATATTTTATTTCTTACATTAGGTTATACGTTTATTAGATAGGGAAATTTCCAGAATTACTGAGGTTATCCCATGCAACTCCCTCCTTCCTTGCCTGATCATAAGTTGAAACTTATTTACCCCAGTCACTCCATGTAAGACATTATAAGACAGAGGCATTGTGACTAGGTACTGAGCCATGAAGGCAGACACCTTTCCACCTAAATTCCATTAAGCTAGCTCCAGGTGCATCAATTTGTTCTCATGTCATTCACTGTTTCAAAAATACTTATGAATAATTATGCTAATGTTAAAAAGGCTTATATTGTTTAACACTGTTTACTGTATAAGAAACTCATCAGCACATATGCCTGACATTAACGCTTTGGATACCTGGAATTTGAACCTGCTGCTTCAGAGAGGCATTAGCTTCTATTGTTATTATTCCACAACTTTGGTGACATACCATTTAGGTACAATTTAACCAGGTCCAACCATGATTTCTTTTAGAGGTGATTGTGGGGCAAAAATGTTCTCCGCTTTCCTTTTTCTCTTTGTTTTGTTTTCCTCTCATTCTTGAATGCTGTGTGGCTGTGGCCTTGCCTTTCTTTGCTTTGAAGTTCCTGCCAAATCAATTGGGCCCCTTGCCCAGTGAGATTAGAATTGAGAGGTGAGTAGATAAATTAGTACCCAGTGCTGATCCAAGGGCCTTTTCAGGGACTAGCTTCTCATAAAAGGGCAGATGGGTGATTTTCAATAGAAAGCATCCTCAACTTGAAGAGAAAATTCCTGAGTTCAAGTACAAGCTCCAAATAGTAACAGCTGCTTAAGACCCTGGTTAGGTCACTTAGCTTCTTTCAGTCTCTGTTTATTCCTCAGTAAAATTGAGAGTAATTACAACTGTCATTCTTTCTATAGTGTCAGGATTGAGTGAAAGAAATAGGAAATGTTTTGTGAATAGCAAACATACAATATGGATTATTACCCTCAACTTCTCCCCATTTCTATTCCCCTTATCTAATCTCTCACAAAGTCCTGTCAGTTTTACTTTGGAGATAACTTGAGTATGTGTCCATTTCTCTGCTTTCCCCACAACCTAGTTGAAGCCACTTTTTTCTCCCTACTTTCTTATCTGTCCTTCCTTCTCCTTATTGTCATGCAATTCATTTTCCTAACTGGAGCCAGAGAGATCTTTTAAGAAATACAAACCTGATTATAACACATTTCTGCTTAAAGCCCTTCACTGTCATCCCATCATTATCAAGATGAAGACCAAAACCTTAAGTTGGTCTAAAAACTCTGCATGATCTGCCCCAAATTACTACTCCTGCTTCAACTCACTCTTTACTTCTCCTCAACTTTTAAGTCACAACCACATGGATATGTAGACAAGCTTTTTTTTTTCTTCTTTTTACCCTACTTGCTTGAGTATTACACAGTTTGATGCATTAACCTCACCTTATGCGCCACACACCCTAATTCAGGAAGGCAAGGTTTAAAAATGAAACATAAAACACAGAAAGAGAAAGTTGAGATTATGTATACTGGGAACATTGATGGGTCTCTGAATGTAGTCATTTTACTATTCCCTTCTTTTCTTGAATTCAAAAGCATTTCAAAGGTAATTCACAAGGTAATACATTTGGGGGTAGTATTTGAGAGTGAAGTGAAGGCGTCTTGATGGATGGGGTTGGGAAACCATAAGCTCACGGATATTGACAGAATGACATTTTACTTTTCTGAATACTACTTACTTCTAGGTAATGGGTAGGGAAATTTAGTATGTTGCCTGTCTTTTCTAAAACATTTTTTTATGCTTTGACATGTTGAGTTCGATTGATTCACCTGTGTAATTGAAAAGTATAATTTGGACTTAGTGTAATTGGTCTTCTCTTGGAATGCTTATCTGACGGGACAGATCAATTATTAGGTTGATTCTGTCTTCTACCTACATACAGATCAGAACACATGTAAATTTTTCTTGTAAATTCGCTTATTAATGATATCCATATATAAATACACATGCAAAGCTTACATTATATTTAACTACTACTTTCTCCCTCTCTCTTTCTCTCTGCACATATGTGTATGTGTATCAATGCTCACATATACATTGTTTTCTTTCATATTTATTACTTCTGTTAATAATTATTTTACTACCTTTCATAGGGGTTCCACTAATGTTTTTTATATGTAAATCCAGAATAAGAAAGAAAACTAGTTAAGATTGGTTTTCTTGTATATACTTAATAATTAATTAACCAGTATGAAAAATGTATGCCTGCCTGTTCGTTACACACTATCCAGGAAGTTAATATTAGCATTGCTCCCACACATCTCTCCCTCCGTTTCAAACCGCCATCAGAGTTAACTTCCTAAGAAACAAATCTGATGGTGTCACTCTCCTGTTTATGAATCTTGTGGGTTCCCCATTACCTAAAAGAAAAAGGCCAGACTTATTTGCTGCCAGAATTTCACTCAGCTCAGCATCTGTTGCCTTTCTTCCCTTATATAACTCAAATGTCAGTCACAATGAGCTTTTCAATATTCTCAATGCAAGACACGTCTTGTCACGACTTGAGAATTTTTACATTTGATTTTTTTTTTTTTTTTTTTCGTTACGCAGGTCTCTCACTGTTGTGGCCTCTCCCGTTGCGGAGCTTAGGCTCTGGACGCGCAGACTCAGCGGCCATGGCTCATGGACCCAGCTGCTCCGCGGCATGTGGGATCTTCCCGGACCGGGGCACGAACCCGTGTCCCCTGCAGCGGCAGGCGGACTCAACCACTGCGCCACCAGGGAAGCCCCTTATCTTCTTTTATATCTAGAAACATACTATTCATCCTTTAAGACTCAGCTAAAGGTCATTTTTCTTTCTGTAAATATTTTCTTGATTTTCTTAATCAGGGTGAGTTGATCTTTCTTCCCTGGAATACTCAGTCTATACTATTATTAAAGGACTTGCCAATTACTGTTACAATCATTTATTAACATGTTCCTCTCTCTTTTAAGTATGACTTCCTTCGGTACAGGAAGCCTATATTACTTAAGATACAATTAAGTTGTTATAACAACAACAACAAAAAGAAATAAAGTGGTTTAAACAAGATAGGTTTTCTCTATCTTATCTTCAGCAATTCACGATTGACATGGCAACTCCACAATGTCGGGACACATGCTTTACCACTACTAGCCTCCAAATATCACTTCCATCCTGTCATCTAAGACAGTTGATCTAGTTTCTGCAATTACATCTACACTTCAGATATAGAGTGAAAAGGAGAAAGTTGAAGAGGAGGTGCAAGACCCAGAATTTGACTATCTATCAATACATCACTTCTAGTAACATCGGTTTGGAGGCTTGGAGATGGAGTCTTAGATTGACTGTCAACTTCGCCCATTCAAAACACTACAAAATCACAAAATACTGCAATAGCTGGTATGGTGAGAAGCTCATTAGCAAAAAAATCTTTTTAAAGCAGTAAAATTACCCTGACAATTCTAAGGGATCTTTAATAGAAAAATACGCTTTTTAAAAGGGAGATTAGATCTCTGTAGTATTGCACTGAAAGCCTTTCTGTAAATATGCTCCTTGATCTTCAAAGAGGTCAGTGGGAAATCAGAACAAAATTAAGCAAGTTTGGACTGAATCTCTATAATGACACATTAAAAATAATTAATTTTTAAATATTTTAAAAAACTAGTAATTTTTTTCTTAAATGTAATAAAGTACATGACACAAAATTGATAAGGTACGAAATGATAGCTCAAACGTTAAATGCTCTTCCCTCTGCAGCCATCCAATTTCCTTCCTTGGGGCAACAGTGTTATCAGTTTCTTATGTATCATTCCAGAATATTCTATACATGTAAAGATGGATGATGGCATGCAGTTTTGCATCTTGCTTTTTTTCACTTCATTTATTTTGGAGATCTGATAAGGCATATTTTAAATAAGAAAAGGCATAAATGTGGAAATATGGTCTTATTTTATGTAACAAAATCCTTCTTAATTCAAAAGACAATCTTCAAAATATACTATGTTTCCTTCAAACAGCCCTGAGGTTTGTCTTTCCACCTGTAGCTATCACCCCATTTTTTTTGTCTGTGCTCTTGATACTTTCTGCTGTTTCCAAGAGCAGGCCAGGCCCTTCACAACTTTCCTCTTTCCTCTTCCTGTTTTTCTGCCTTGAACTTATGTCCCTGGCAGTCTGCATGTGAGACTCCTCATTTTTCAGGCTTCAGCTTAAATGTTGACTCTTCAGAAAGGCCTTCCAGACCATTCTCTCTAGCTCACAGTTCACCCTGAGCCCCTTTTGCTATTTCTGCAAGCATGTTGGGTATATACTTCATTGTACTCACCCAATCTGTAGTTGTGTTGTTTGTTTACTTGTTTACTGTCTTAAGCGCTCCTCTGAGACACAACCTCTGCTGAAGCAGGAGGAGTATCTTCTGTCTTGTTCTTTTGTATATTCATCCAGCATCTTGCTTGGCACATGGTCAGGATCAGTGAGTATTTGGTAAATGAAGAAAAACCAAATGAACAATAATAAACAAATTCCTCTTTGGAGCCTGTTAATTAACTAATCTGTGCCCCACCTTTATTTCAGTGAGCTATTTTCAAACGCTTACAACTGAAAATGTGTAAAATATAAAATATGTAAAAAAGGTCTGAGGAAATATGTAGTGCTTCTTTACTTTTGTCCTGATAAATAACTCTAAAGATATTTCCTCTATGGAATCCTTCCACTTCCTTGTGATTTCCCATAGCATCATACATTTTTAAAAGGCCATATTCCCAGTACATATAAAAGTTATGTTTGCACTATACTGTACTCTATTAAGTGTGTAATAGCCTTATGTCTAAAACAACAATTAAGATGCATACCTTAATTAAAAAAATACTTAATTGCTAAAAAGTGCTAACCATCATCTGAGCCACCAGTTAATTGTAATCGTTTTGCAGGTGGAGGGTTTGAAATACTTTTTTCCTTTCACCCCCCCCCCCAACAAACATTAATTAGGCACTTGGAAAGTATCAGGTGCTGTGGGGACGTGGGATGTGGGGTGTGGTAAGAATAGCTAAGAGTAAAGTTGCTTTTGTTTTCTCCTTTTAAAATCCATGAAAGGAATTTCAAATCCTCATTTTCCTGCCAAAAAGTAACCTGTAAAACGTATTTATTTGAATTATCATTTTAAAATGAGATATAGTAATATAGGTTCATGGGAGTAAAATTTAAAAGTACAAACAAGAAAAATAAAAAATAAAAATGGCACATAAAATGTGACTAATGAGAAATCTCTCTCACCCTTGCTCTATCCTTCCAATTATTTTCCTAAGTGTAGGTATATGAATATATATAACTATAATATTTGTTTACAAAATGATTTTATAGTATATATGCAATTTGTAAATATTTTTTATATATAACCATCTACTGTGGACATATTTAAATAAGTAAATAAACATATTTATTAGGAACACATATTATTACCTCTCTTATTACCATTATTTATTTAACCAATCCTTGTTGTGCATTATGATTGTTTCTTTTTTTTTCAATCTATTATACAAATCAGTATGGCAAATATGCATGTGCATAGATTTTTCTTTAATTATGTCTGAGGCTAGGTTTTCTTAAAGTATAATGGCAGAATGATAATAGTTTACAAATGCGTACTTACTCAATACATGCTTTATATGTTTTTATTCATCTACCCCTCAGAACAACTCTATGAGGTAGTTATTAAGATACTGATGCATAAAAAAGTTAAGACCACATTTGACTGAATGGCCATCAACTGTAGGAAACACCACTATTATACGCAATTAAAAAAGGAAACAAGTACTGCCAATTAATTTCTGAGAAATATTTAAATATGCACATTAGAATTAATAGAGTATCGTGACTTGCTCAAGATTAGGTAGTTTTTAAGTGCAGAGGTGACATTTAAAACTTAGCCAAGTGGCCGCAGAGTCTACACTCTTAACCATATAGCTCTGTTTTTTGGCCAGAAAGAACTCATGTTTTTAAGGCTTTTAAAAGTTGTAGCTATTTGCATTTCCACCAGCAGGGTTAAAAAATTTAAAAACAAAACCTGTTTCTGAGAGTTTTTGCCAATATGGTTTGCTATCTTTATACTTTCTATCAATGTGAAAGGTTAAAAACTATAATTTAATTTGCATCTATTTGCCTATGCATGAGGTAAGTATTTTTGTCAAATATTTATTGACCAATTATATTTCATCATTTAAAAATTGTAGTTATTTGTTCATTTATCTCTTTGTATATTAAGGATATTAATTAACAATTTGTTCATTGCAGGTATTTTCTGTGTGTTGTTTTCTTTCTAACTTTTTTATAATATGTTTTTAATTACAAAGTCAAATCTACCAAAATTTTCCTTCATAATTACCACTGTTAGTGTAACACATCCCCATTTAAATATTCTGTTAAATTTTCGCAAGTAGCTGCTGAAAAAGCAGACAGGATACCACTGAGAATACAGAAGAACTGAGATCAGAAAAACATGATTAAAATTTTTGACTTAATTGAATGATATATAAACTGCACCCAACAGTGACAGAATATACACATTCTTTTCAAATGCAGATTAAGCACAAAACAAAAATTTCAAAAACTGAAATAATTCAATGTATGCTTTCTGAACACAGTTAAAACAAGTAAGAAATTAATAGGAATTTGTAACAAAATTTTTTTAAAAGTCAAAAGATATGCCAATGTTTGGAAATTACCAATATACGTCTAAATAGTTCTTAGGTCAAATAAGAAATCACAATAAAATTTTAAAAGATTTTGGACTGATTGTCAACAAAGATATAATATATTAAATCTTGTGAGGTTTAGCTAAAGCAGTACTTAGAAGGATATTTTGTAGTATTAAATGAATATATTTAAAAATGTAAGACTGAAAATCAATAATCCAAGGTTCCATATCAAGAAACTGGAGAAGCAAATGAAACCTAAAGAAGGTAGAATTAAGGGCACAAGATGGAGTAGGAATCAATAATATAGAAAAGAAATTCACAGAAGAGAAAAATCAACAAACTAAACACTTTGTCCTTTGAAATGATTAATAAAATTGATGATCCCTAGAAAGACTGAATAAGAAAAAAAGATAACAAATTTTCAATATCAGAAGTAAAAAGAGGACTTCAAAAATTTCCCATAAACATTAAAATGATAGAGTATCAACTACTTTATGCCAATAAATCTAAAAATTTTAGATAAAATGGACAAAGATCTTAGAAAGCATGACTTAAAATCCTACCTAATGAAAATATAAATATTATATTTGTATTAAAGAGTTAAATCTATTGTTACATATTTTCATAAAGGAAACTCTAGGCACAATTGAATTTATCAGTGAATTCAAAAAAATTTTAGTGCAAAAAGAATTCCAATCTTACTCAAACTCAGAGACAAAAAGGACTATTTCCCTCTTCATTTTATGGGGCCATCTTTATTCAAATTATTACCAACACTGTGGTGCCATTTATGTTCCAAAATTTTCTATGGGATTAGATTAAGGCTAGACTTCACCTGAGACCACATTTGTGCTTAGTTCCTTCTGATACAGTATCCTTCTTCCTTCACTCCATTTCTCCTGAGAGTGTGCCCTTAATAAAGCATATGTACATGAATCTCTGCCTCAGGCTCTCTGCTTCTAGGGTACCCAACCCAAGGCAGTTGATACTAGCAGCAATTTTTTTTGTTTATTGAAGTATAATTGACAAATAAAATTTTGATACATTTAAAGTGTACAATGCAATGATTTGATATATGTATACATTGTGAAAGGATTCCTTCCATCAAGTTATCACATCCATCATATCATATATTTAAACTCCCCTTTCTATTTTGGTGAGAAGACTTAAGTTCTACTTTTGTAGCAAATTTCAACTCTACACTACTGTATTATCAACTATAGTCACCATGCTATACCTTAGATCCTCAGACCTTATTTATCTTATAACTGAAAATTTGTATCATTTCACCAACCTTCCCCCAGCCCCAGGTGGCCACTATTCTACTCTCTGTTTCTGAGTTTAACATATATATATTTATATATATATATATATATATATATATATATATATATATATATATATATATATGCAATGAACACTATCTTTAAGATAGTGATTTCATTTCCTTTGCATATATACCCAGAAGTGGGATTGCTGGATAATATGGTAGTTCTATTTTTAATTTCTTGAAAAACCTCCATACCATTTTCTATTGGCTGTACCAGTTTACATTTCTACCAGCCATGCACATGGGTTCCCTTTTCTCCACAACTTCACTAACACTTGTTATCTCTTGTTTTCCTGATAGTAACCGTTCTGACAGGTATGACGTGATATCTTATCGTGGTTTGGATTTGAATTTCCTTGATGATTAGTGATGTTGATCACCTTTTCATGTATTTGTTGGCCATTTGTATGTCTTCTTTGGAAACGTGTCTATTCAGATCCTTTGCCCATTTTAAAATTGGTTTATTCGTTTTTTGTTTGTTTTTGTTTGTTTTGTTTTTTTGTGTGTTTGTTTTTTCATTTGTTTGTTTTTGTTTTTGCTATTGAGTTGTATGAGTTCCTTGTCTATTTTTAAATTAACCCTTTATTGGATATGTGATTTGTGAATATTTTGTCCCATTCCATAGGTTGCCTTTTCATTTTGTTTATGGTTTCCTTTGTTGTGCAGAACTTTTTAGTTTGATGCAGTATCACTCACTTATTTTTGATTTTGTTGCCTTTGCTTTTGAGACTAAATCCAAAAAATCATTGTCAAGAAAAACTTCAAGGAGCTTACCCCCTTCAGGTCTTACATTCAAATCTTTAATCCAATTTGAATTGATTTTTGTATATATCATAAAATAGGGGTCCAGTTTCATTATCGTGCATGTGGCTGTCTAGTTTTCCCAATATCATTTATTGAAAAGATTATCCTTCCATCATTGTATATTCATGGCTCCTCTGTTGAAAATTAATTGACCTTATGTACATGGGTTCATTTCTGGGCTCTCCACTGATCCATGTGTCTGCTTTTAGTTTTTATACCAGTAACATTCTGTTTTGATCACTAGGGCTTTTTAATATAGTTTGAAATCAAGAAGTATGATACCTCCCAGCTTTATTTTTTCTCAAGATTACTTTGGCTATTTGTGATTTTTTGTGATTTTGTACAAATTTTAGCAGTTTTTTTTTTTTTCTTCCTCTTTTGTACCAGAAGAAAATACTAAGAATAGTATTTGGAAGTTGGATCACTAGCTGGTCAGTTGACAATGAAGACTCTATCAGTAGTGCTAGGGTGGAGTGTTGAAATTCCCTGACATGCTATAGTAAAGCACCTGCTAAGACTTTCTTTCATCAGTGCTGAATTGGAATAGCATAAAAGAGAAAGGGGATGCACTGGCATGTGTAATATTTCTAGTGTTTGAGAGTGTTGAGAAATATATTTCTAATATTTGGGGGAAGTAGCAATAAGAACTATGTACTTGGTTGGTATTAATGAATTCCACTGATGCTTTGAAGAGAGAAAATGACAGGTGTGGGGCAATCTATCACAAATTAAAACCCACAAGTGAAAGTCAGATGAGACGAGGGGGTCAAATTCGTAGCATTAAAAAATCCTTTCATCTCCTAAAGCTGGAGATCAGGCCAAACTGAAAATCAGTCTCAGGATCTATCTGTAAAGAGACTGAAATCAGTTCCAACAAATCCTTTATGTTAGAGTCTTAACAAGGTAAGAGCTGTATTCTGAGACTTTGTATAAGGATATCTGGGATATCTGGTTTGAGAAGCTTGAACCACAGACAACCTGGAACACTCTGAATATACGGCATTGACTTACTCTCCTGTTTTTGAGGATAACGGTTGTCTTTTGTTTGAAAATTATGTAATGTAGCAAATAAAGTAGGTTTCTTATAAGACAATAATTGTCCTCTATGAAATTTGCCTACACCTCCCCTCTAGCCACCAGGTCGATAATAAGCAGGACATGACTGGGGAAGTGCTATACTCTCCAAGTTGGAGGAGGGGTTATATGCCCAAAGAATACTAAAACGTATATACTTTAAAAGAAAATCTACTGGTTAATCTTCAGGATGACAAGGAGGACACTGATTAACAAAGCAATAAGAAGTGCATTGGTTAAGGGGCACAAAAAATATCTAATACTCAGTAGTGGCTTTCCTCTGTAGGCTTGGGTTGCAGGGGAGGTGATTTTATAGATCTGGGATTCTACTAGAAATTGAGATGATAGGATAATACAATAGTAAATGCGGCACTTGACCATAAGAACTAAGATGAACAAAATTACTGTAATGGGTAACAGAGTGAGAATAGCAGCCATGGGGTATAACTGATATGAAAAGGACTATTATAACATGGTGTCCTAGCAGAATGACAGATAAGCAACTAACAAAGTGCTTGCTTACTAGATATAATCAAGAGTTAAGAAATGAATAAGTAAAAGGCTGAGATTAATTACTCCAATGGATATTCATGAATCCTTGTCTAGTTTCCAAACCTGAATCAATTCTCAGACCCAGAGATTATAGCTATTTACTTAGGTAACCATATACTAGGGGAAGGGAAAGGCTTATATCTTTCAAGAGTTGTGAGATTCTAGGTTCAAATTGTCTCTGATACCTGGGAACCCAAAGTATAAGTGCAGACCCCTGTTAGAGTAAGGTCACATGTGAATCAGGTAACAAATGGAGTGCTCATTCAGGTACAGCTCACAGTGGGAAATTTGGTGGCCATTTCCAATTTCCCAAATGCATCATTGAAATAGACACTCTTAGCTGTTGTCAAAATTCTCATACTGGTTCTTTGAATTAGGATTAAGAAGTATGCAATAGAGTAAAAGATATTATGGTAGGAAAGGCCACATAAAAGTCCCTGAAACTTCCCTAACCTTCTCAGCCAAGATAAGTCAAAGAAAGTATCATCCCCTTGGGGAAATGACAGAGTTTAACGCTACCCTCAAAGATGCCGGAGTGTTTCTCCCCATCATATTCTCACTTAATTTACCAGTTTGGCTCCTGCCAAAATAAGATGGATCGCTTCACATGACAATGGACTACTATCGACTTAATTAATTAGCCTCAGTTTCAGCTACTGTGCTAGATGTTGTATCTTTACTAGAGAAGGTCAACATAGCCTATGGTATGTGGTAAGTGAGTAGCAATCACGTTAATGTGTTCTTTTTAATACCTATCGAGAATTATCAGAAACAGCTCATATTCACAGAATTTCTTCATGGTCTTACCCAAAGGGACTTGGACTGTATTTAAACATTCTGCAGAGCAACACATTGGTGTCATCAATGACAATACATCAACTGGAGAAGATGAGCAAGAAGTGGCAAGTACTCTAGATGCTACACTGCAGTTACTTGTGTGGCCGAGAGAGAGGTTGGTAGTGGAAATCTTGTCAATGCATCAAATTGCAGATGGGGCATCTACTTTGTGTGAAGAGAGAAGTGGCCTGAGGCAAGGATATTCACAGACTCACGGGCAAGAGCAAATAACTTAGTTAGTCAGGGGCCTTGATGAAGATGCAAGGAAGTCTGGGAAGGTGGTATCTAAGTAGACCTATGGAAATGAGCAAACTGTCTGTTAATTTTATTAGAGTAGAGGGAATCCACTGTGGAGGAGACACTAACAGCCAAGTGATCAGGATGAAACCAATAGTTCTAGCTGGAGGGAAGGGAATCTCTAATGGGTGGGGTAGGAAAGACATAATGACTATCAGTTTGGCCTCAGGACCAACTACAATAATGGTAGCCAGAGTTTGCCCAACTAACCCTCCTCTCATAAATTCCCCCCAAATTTTGAACAATCAGAAATTATTCCATGTTCCAAGTCCTATAAATGTGTAAAGTGCACACAAAATTACTATGGTATATTATAAACTACTATTATATGTTCATTCATGTTCTATGCTAACTACAAAAGACATGACATGATTAATGGTCACTCTTTTTGTTTATCTTCTTGAATTTTATATGTATTTGGAGGGATAATTTACTGGACTAGTTTTTAAAAATCATACTTTGCCAATTTTCAAATACAATATGAGGTAGCTTTATAAAATAGAAACATACTTAGAAGAAGATATTTGAAATAAAGATTGCCACTATGTTTCTTTCTGAAAGTGTGACATACCTGACAATTAGGCCCTAAAGGGAAATAAAATAATGAGGAAATTTTATGATACCAGAAATCATGCATTTGTTTGAAATCTTAAAAACGTATTTCTTAAACTATATTCTTTAGGAAGAGTCCATTATGATAATTATATAGGGAACACTGAGCAAACATAATGGAGTTTGTCTTAAGTGGCAGATCTAGGGGGGCGAGGATAGACCTAATTTTTATTGAATGATTAGTATTTTTAAAGCATGTTTTATAAGTGACCCTATAGAGATTTAGAGGAATAACATAATTTATCCAAGGTTATATAAGTAATATGCTGTGATCAGAACTTGAAATCAATCTGTCTTCCAAAGCTTACATGTGTTCTTTCTACTATATCAAGCTGTAGAATATAGATCATGTTCTTGACATGACCCTACTGTATATTGATTCTTTATTAAAAATGGCATCCATAATTTAAATTTTGTAATATAACAAAGACATACTTGGTGTATTTTAAACTAATGTAGACTAAGTATAACACCCTTTAGATCTAAGTTGATGTAGGTTGTACTATATGAAATTGTCAATATCGATCATTTTTGATGCACATAAACGGTTATACCATGTCTCAAGCTAATAGAAGGATAGAGCTCTGAAAAGGAGAAAAGCAATCCCTAATAGCCAGGCTTAATATATCTACCTTGAGGTTGCTAGGAGCTGGCCAGGTGCTTACAGGTTGGCTACGGAGTTTATCTGTGGAACATAAACTATCTTAAAGATCACCAACATCAGACAAGGTTGCTCTATGAACATGGTGAATTGAGACAAAAACAAGCCTACTTTTGTATTTGAGCACAAACAAATAGCAGTTTGCTGTGCAAACCTCAAAAATTACCAAATATCTCCCTCTACCAACTAACAGGACAGAATGCTGCTTCCTCACTCATCACAGCTTCATCACTGCTATATTCCTCTCTCTTCTTGATAAATATTCTTAAGATACCTAATCACAGTATTGTCCCCTTTCTGAGAGCACCCAAACTAGAGCAAACCCCTGATTCCTTGAACACTCCCCCAAAATCACCTAATGTGAGCCCAAACCCTCAGAGTCCCTTCCAACTCAAGCTTACAGGGACATCCTGCAGTTTCCCCATAGTGTGTTGTTTCTATTGTTCAGAGGAGGGAATACATCTAACTTTGTCTGACTTGCATGTGTTGTTGGCAGTCTTAGGCTTCAGGGTGTTGGCTTAAGTAGAGGTTCCTGAGACTTGCTGCTTTGGGCCAGGTTCCCGACTGAGCAATGGTGTACATATCTGAGACTCCTTGGATCTCCAGCTGTTTGGGACACCTCTCTGTTCCTGATGATTTCATCTTGATTACTGGTCATCATTAGCTCAGAGAATCTGTAAAAAGGTGCTCTTTAAAATAGGCTATTTCCATCATCCTTCTGCTGTATATTGGTTAATTCAAAGCTGACCTCTTTGACAAATGCCTCAAATCATCATGCTTTCGAGTTGAATACTGGAAGATCCTATACTTTAAAACCAATGTAAATAGGTGCCAAGATGACATGTGGTGTTAAAATTAGGGAGCCTGAGACATTCAAGCTGAGGCCAAGGGCCATCCCACCCCCGTAGGAATATAGGCTGTGAGTATATGTGTGGACAGGCCCAAATTGAGGAAGTATAATTTTCTTATCTACAGGGACACATATATAAATGAAATGTTGATGTACTGCCTTAAAAAGCAGGAATATTTTATTTTGGCTCACAAATAATTTAAAGGTGGATATTATTAACTAGCCATTTGACCATAAGATGATTTCATTATGAAATATTTAAAACATTAGATTTGGAGTATATGTCCTCAATAGCTGTGAAAGCAGCTGAAAGCAGTGAATTATTATGACTGCTTTAGCATCTGATAATAATTTGAAATATTCTAAACTGGGGACTTTTTAAAAAATAATTTGTTATAAAGCATCTCAAACATAACAGAGAAGTAGGAAGAACTATATATGGAACCCCCCAAAAGCGGTAGCTATCACTCAACTTCAGCATTTTGCCATGTTGTTTTATCTATTCTCCCATCCTTTTTTCCCTCCCTGATGGATTAATTTAACACAAATCCAAGGAATAATATAAGTTTAGCTTTACTTCTGAGGTGGACTATGTGAAGATATCTCTGAAGATAATTAGCTAAATGTCTCCATGTATTTTTAGGATGCTTATTGCCATATGTTACTAAAATGATTTCATTAGTCTAGAAAATGCTTTTATGTTTTTCCCTATGCCTCTCTGTTAGGGCAGGCAATTAGACAGTCAAGTTATTTAGGTATAAACTTTAGAAGAAGTAATTATGTTATTTTTCTGTAAATATTATTTCTTACTTAATTTACAAAAAAACAAAATTTTTACCTGGGTAAGTAGCAATATGACACAGGATTTGAAAAAAAAATACAACTCTTGAATTGATTCCCTAATATATAGCTTGGCCCCATAGATATTGTCTGACTAAATAATCAAAGAACATAAAATGTATGTTCAAAGTTCTAGAATTTAATTTTCTGTACACTGGAACAGTGCTGATTTTGGAAGGTACTTAAGCTTAATATCTTTGATGCATTAAGGCAATTTTGTTTATAATTTTGAGCTTCAGGTCTATTGATTGGTAGTCTTTCCCATAGATCAACAACGCATGAGTCCCAGGCATGAAAACACAGGAAAACTATCTCCTTTTTCTTTGCAACCTTACCAATTTTAGGTGAAATTTCTTAACATTTGTTTGGTTCCAATAAAAATCAAAAGGAGGCAGACCTGAGGCAGTCAACTGCCTGATCATTGTGAAGCACCTTGAAGGGTCTGAGATTTTATTTTACTTGCAACTAATAAGTAAACCTGCCACAGTTTTACGCATGCTGGCAGAAGACATGAGACTCCTGGGTCAGAGACAAATGATTTTATTATTAGCAGCAGTCGCAGTAGTCAATGTCTCAGCCTGTGCCAGTTCTGTGAGCCCCATTTCCCAAAAGGTGAAACAAACAGTATTGAGTGATACCTGCACACACAGTAGATTATGTTACAAGAGAGAAGCCTGAGCCCTGGGAACCCGAATCTTTTATAATGAGCAGTAAACCTGCCTAATCTGTGCCCCAGAGGGAGACACTGTTTATTGCAATGAACAGTAAGCAGAGCTGCCCTTTCTTCCTGGGAGAGACACTGTCTCTAACTTTTATCTGTCTGTTATGCAAACACATCCTTGAAATGATAATCCAGAGCAAAGTCAGTCCATGCCTCTGCTCACAAGATGTGCAGAAATGCAAGAGACTCATTGTAAATTGCCTCTTCACAGATCCAAAAAGAAAAATATTAAAATCGAAAATGTTTGTAGAGAAGTGATGAAATGTGAGCCTTGCACCAGGCAATGGGCAAGGTCCTGAGAAAGACTGTGAACATTCTGTCTCCTCCAAAGTTTCATGTTGTTTTCAGAGCGGCAGAAATGAGCTGAATGAAACAAGCCAAACCTTCGCCATAGCAAGAAAGTAAAGAATGTGGTATCCTTTAGGAAAAGAATTTTGCATAGGGAAATGGGAAAGGTGTCAAAAACCATAGCCATTTTATGTACTTGATTATGGATAGGTTTTCTGCACTTAGAGAAAATGAATGAAAGTCATTCCAGGGAGAATAAACCAATGTAATTTAATGACACTTTTCTTTAAAAAAATGTTTGTAGAATGGTATGGTGAAGAGAAGTAGAAGGTGATGTTATTTTAATGTAAATTTTAGAGTCAAATTGTGGAAGTTAGTTTCATGAATCAAAGGTCATAACTGGGCTGTGTGGAATTTTCAGGTTTTATGTGGAGTTTATAGATAGAGGAAAGAGAGATTGAGTTGCTTAAAGAAAAATAAAATTGTAGTGTTTCTGATAAATCTATTAAACCTGCCCTGTATGAAACTTGAAAACAATTTTTTGGTTTAGATTATTTAAAACTTGTTCTTTAAACAATGCAAAGCCCTCAGTGATATTTTATGCAGGATCAAATATGTTTTTAAATACTCATTAGTTGTAATAGGAAGGGATTAGAAAAGGGAGACTGGGATTCTGTAGACAGTTTGGAATCCGCTTCTGTAGGTGAGATAAAGTGGATGAGAAGTCTCACCTGGAATATGGCTGAGTAGGAAGACCCTGAGCTCACCTCCTCCCAGGAGCACACCAAAATTTACAACTATTCACAGGGCAACTATTGATGAGAATGCCCTGAGGACTAGCAGAAAAGATCTTCTACAATTAAAGATATAATGAAGGAACCACATAAAATGAGTAGGAGGGGTGAGGATTCAGTACAGCCAAGACCGAGCCACAAACAGGAGGATAATTACAATTGCAGAAATTCTCCCCAAGGAGTGAGTGGTCCAAGCCCAATATCGACCTCCCCAGCACTGGGTCCTGTACCAGGAAGATGAGCCCCCAGAACATTTGGCTTTGAAGGCCAGAGGGATTTATTTTGGGAGAGCCAGATGGCTGTGGGAAATTGAGACTCCACCCTTAAAAGGTGCACACAAAATCTCACATGCTCTGGGACCCAGGGCAGAAGCAGTAATATGAAAGGAGCCTGGGTCAGACCTACCTGCTGATCTTGGAGAACCACCCAGAGAGGCAGGAGGCAACTGGAGCTCACCCTGAGGACACAGACACTGGTGGCAGACATTTAGAGGAGCTCATTCTACCATAAGGGATCCTCCCTCTAGCTCATTAGCACTGGGGCTTGGTCCCATACAGTAGCACCAGTACTGGGATGCCTCGGGCCAAGTGACTAGCCAGGTGGAGACGCAGTCCTACCCACTGGCAGGCCAGCTGCTTGAAGACCCCCTGAGCTGACAGCTGCTCCAGGACCTGGCTCTGACAACCAGCCAGCCCAGGACCTGGCCCCACCCACCAGCAGACCAACACTAGATTCAAGACTCCCAGCTCCAGAGCCGCCCACCTCAAACCCAGCTTAACACATCAGTGGATCAGCATTAGCCACAGGATCCCCTGGGCCCCCACAGCTAGCTGCCTCATGACCTGACCCCAGACACTAGCAGCTAGCAGCCTCTGAGCAAAGCAGTGTTGGCAACCAACTGGACTGGGACCAGCCACACCTATCAGACCACCCACAGTAGTCAGCAAGCCACAGCAGAAGGACCCACTGGGCCCACATAGGGCGCACCCCTAGAGCATATAGCCCTGGTGACCAGAGGGGAGTGTGCTGTTGGGACACATAGGGCTCCTCATACAAAACGTCACTTCTCCAAGGTCAGGAAAAATAACCAACCTACCAAGTACATACAAATAAAAACACCATTAGGCAAAATGAGGCAACAGAGGACTATGCTCCAAAGGAAGAAACAAGATAAAACCCCAGAAGAAGAACTAAGTGAAGTGAAGATAGGAAATTTACCCAATAAAGGATTCAAGGTAATGATCATAAACATGCTCAAAAAACTCAGGAGAAGATTGGATGAACAGAGTGAGAAGTTAGAAGTTTTTAACAAAGAGGAAATATATAGTGTTGCAGGTCAATTATACTTCTAAAACAAAGAAACTCATGGAAAAAGAGATCAGGTATGTGGTTTTCAGAGGCAGGGGGTGAGGAGAGGGAGAACTGGATGAAGGCAGGCAAAAGGTACAAACTTTCGTTTATAAGATAAATACATACTAAGGGTGTAATGTACCACATTATAACTATAATGAATGTTACAGATAAAAGTTATTAAGAGAGCAAATCCTAAGAGTTCTCATCAGAAGAAAAACATTTTTTTTTCTATTTCTTCAATTCTGTATCTATATGAGATGATGGATGTTCACTAAACTTATTGTGATAATTATTTCATGATGTATGTACATCCAATCATTATGCTGTACACCTGAAATTTATACAGTGCTGTATGTCAATTATTTCTCAATAAAACTGGAAGGCAAAAAACCTGGATAAGCCAAATAAAGGTAAATTGCATAAAATAAAAATATCTGGCTAAACGGGAGAAGCACTGGTTTGAGAAAAGCATGGGTCGCAAGTACACATTGGGACCCTGCCATTAATGGAGGGGAAAAGCGGGGAGACGCCAGCAGGAAACCCATGCTTCCAAGAAAACACTATGGCACCTCTTTCAATGAATTTCCCTTGGGGTCCTGTCATGGATTCCATCCTGTAAGCTGGTAGGAAGCCTGAAGGCTTGATGGGATTCCAGTGTGATAGGAGGCAAGGACATGCTTCAGGACCCCGGAGGAAGATGGCGGAAGAGTAAGACGCGGAGATCACCTTCCTCCCCACAGATACATCAGAAATTCATCTACACGTGGAACAACTCCTACAGAACACCTACTGAACGCTGACAGAAGACCTCAGACCCCCCAAAAGGCAAGAAGCTCCCCACATACCTGAGTAGGGCAAAAGAAAAAAAGAATAAACAGAGACAATAGGATAGGGACGGGACCTGCACCAGTGGGAGGGAGCCGTGAAGGGGGGAAGGTTTCTACACACTACAAGCCCCTTCGCGGGCGGAGACTGCAGGTGGCGGAGGGGGAAAGCTTCGGAGTAGCGGAGGAGAGCACAGCAACAGGGGTGCGGAGGGCAAAGCGGAGAGATTCTGGCACAGAGGACCGGTGCCCTCAGGCACACACCAGCCCGAGAGGCTTGTCTGCTCGGCCGCCGTGGCGGGCGGGGCTGGGAGCTGAGGCTCGGGTATCGGCTTTCAGTCGGAGCGCAGGGAGAGGACTGGGGCTGGCGGCAGGAAGAGAGCCTGAAGGAGTTAGTGCACCACGGCTAGCCCGGAGGGAGTCCGGGGAAAGGGTCTGGAGCTGCTGAAGAGGCAAGAGACTTTTTTCCCTTTTGTTTCCTGGTGCGCGAGGAGAGGGCATTAAGAGGGCTGCTTGGGGAAGCGCCGGTGACAGGCACGAGCCGCGGGTAAGGCACGGACCTCGGAGACGGGCGTGGGCCGCCGCCGCCGCCGCCGCCCGCCCGCCGCGGCCCGCCGCCGCCGCCGCCGCCGCCGCCGCGGGGCCTGTGTGCGAGCGCGGGTCACTGTCCGCCCCGCCTTCCGGGGGGCCTGTGCACCCCGCCACTGCTGGGGTCCCCGAGACCCGGGGACGGCTTTCCCGGGAAAGCGCACGGAGCGCCACGGGCTGCTGCAACGTCACGCCGGCCTCTGCCGCCGCAGGCCCGCCCCACACTGCGCGCCCCTCCCTCCCCTCTGCCTGAGTGAGCCAGAGCCCCCGAATCAGCGGCTCCTTTAAACCCGTCCTGTCTGAGCGAAGAACGGACGCCCTCCGGCGACCTACGCGCAGAGGCGGGGCCAGGTCCAAGGCTGAGACCCGGGAGCTGTGAGAGCAGAGGCAGGGAAATCTCTCTGTGCAGCCTCGGAGGCAGCGGATTAAAGCTCCACGGTCCATTTGATGTGCCCTGCGTCTGTGGAGTGCATGAATGGACAGCGAATCATCCCAAATTGAGGAAGTGGACTTTGAGGACAAGATTTAAGACTTTCCCCCCTTTTCCTCTTTTTACAACGAATTATTCCAAATTAAGGAGGTGGACTTAGAGAGCAAGATTTCAGACTTCTCGCCCTTTTCCTCTTTTTACAACGAATTATCCCAAATTGAGGAGGTGGACTTGGAGAGCAAGATTTTTGATTTTTCCCCCTGCTCTCTTTTTGTGAATGTGTATGTGTAATCTTCTGTGTAAGATTCTCTCTGTATAGCTTTGCTTCCACCATATGTCTCAGGGTTCTATCGGTCCGTTTTTTTTTTTTTTTTTTCAATAATTACTTTCTAATTTTAATAACGCTACTATATTTCATACTTTATTCTATTTTACTTTACCTGCTCTTTCTTTTTTTCCTACTCTCCCTTCCTCCCTCCCTCCCTCCGCTCCTCCTTTCCTTCTTTCTTTTTCTTTCCTCCCTCCCACCCTTCTTCTTTCCACTTTCTTTTTCTTTCCTTCCTCCCTCCCTCCTGTCTTTCTTCCTTTCCTTTCTCCCTCCCTCCCTCCTTTCTTTCCTTCTTTCTTTCCATCCTTCCTCCCTCCCTCCCTCCCTCCTTTCTTTCTTCCTTCCTTTCTTCCTTCCTTTCTTCCCTTCTTCCTTTCTTTCCCTCTCTCTTTCTTTCTTCTACTAATTCTTTCTTTCTACTTTTTCTCCCTGTTACTCTGAGCCGGGTGGATGAAAGGCTCTTGGTGCTGCAGCCAGGAGCCAGTGCTGTGCCTCTGAAGTGGGAGAGCCAACTTCAGGACACGGGTCCACAACAGACCTCCCAGCTCCACATAATATCAAGCAGCAAAAATCTCCCAGAGATCTCCATCCCAACACCAGCACCCAGCTTCAGTCAACGACCAGCAAGCTACAGTGCAGGTCACCCTATGCCAAGCAACTAGCAAGGCAGGAACACAACCCCACCCATTAGCAGAGAGGCTACCTAAAAACATAATAAGGCCATAGGCACCCCAAAACACACCACCAGACGTGGACCTGTCCACCAGAAAGACAAGATCGAGCCTCAACGACCAGAGCACAGGAATTAGTCCCCCCCACCAGGAAGCCTACACAACCTACTGAAACAACCTTAGCCACTGGGGTCAGACACCAAAAACAACGGGAACTACGAATCTGCAGCCGGCAAAAAGGAGACCCCAAACACAGTAACATAAGCAAAATGAGAAGGCAGAAAAACACACAGCAGGTGAAGGAGCAAGATAAACACCTACCAGACCTAACAAATGAAGAGGTAATAGGCAGTCTACCTGAAAAAGAATTCAGAATAATGATAGTAAAGCTGATCCAAGATTCTATTTCCATGATCCATAATCTTGGAAATAGAATAGACAACATGCAAGAAACAGTTAACAAGGACCTAGAAGAACTAAAGATGAATCAAGCATCGATTAAAAACACAATAAATGAAATGAAAAATACTCTAGATGGGATCAATAGCAGAATAACTGAGGCAGAAGAACGGATAAGTGAGGTGGAAGATAAAATAGTGGAAATAACTGATGCAGAGCAAAATAAAGAAAAAAGAATGAAAAGAACAGAGGAGAGTCTCAGAGATCTCTGGGACAACATTAAACGCACCAACATTCGAATTATAGGGGTTCCAGAAGAAGAAGAGAAAAAGAAAGGGACTGAGAAAATATTTGAAGAGATTATAGTTGAAAACTTCCCTAATTTGGGAAAGGAAATAGTTAATCAAGTCCAGGAGGCACAGAGAGTCCCATACAGAATAAATCCAAGGAGAAATACACCAAGACACATATTAATCAAACTGTCAAAAATTAAACACAAAGAAATCATATTAAAAGCAGCAAGGCAAAAACAACAAATAACACACAAGGGAATCCCCATAAGGTTAACAGCTGATCTCTCAGCAGAAACCCTACAAGCCAGAAGGGAGTGGCAGGACATAATTAAAGTGATGAAGGAGAGAAACCTGCAACCTAGATTACTCTACCCAGCAAGGATCTCATTCAGATTTGATGGAGAAATTAAAACGTTTACAGACAAGCAAAAGCTGAGAGAGTTCAGCACCACCAAACCAGCTTTACAACAAATGCTAAAGGAACTTCTCTAGGCAAGAAACACAACAGAATGAATATACCTACAATAACGAACCCAAAGCAATTAAGGAAATGGGAATAGGAACATACATATCAATAATTACCTTAAATGTAAATGGACTAAATGCTCCCACCAAAAGACACAGAGTGGCTGAATGGATACAAAAACAAGACCCATATATATGCTGTCTACAAGAGACCCACTTCAGACCTAGAGACACATACAGATTGAAAGTAAAGGGATGGAAAAAGATATTCCATGCAAATGGAAATCAAAAGAAAGCTGGAGTAGCAATTCTTATATCAGACAAAATAGACTTTAAAATAAAGACTATTAGAAGAGACAAGGAAGGACACTACATAACGATAAAGGGATCGATCCAAGAAGAAGATATAACAATTGTAAATATTTATGCACCCAACATAGGAGCACCTCAATACATAAGGCAAATACTAACAGCCATAAAAGGGGAAATCGACAGTAACACACTCATAGTAGGGGACTTTAACACCCCACTTTCACCAATGGACAGATCATCCAAAATGAAAATAAATAAGGAAACACAAGCTTTAAATGATACATTAAACGAGATGGACTTAGTTGATATTTATAGGACATTCCATCCAAAAACAACAGAATACACATTTTTCTCAAGTGCTCATGGAACATTCTCCAGGATAGATCATATCTTGGGTCACAAATCAAGCCTCGGTAATTTTAAGAAAATTGAAATTGTATCAAGTATCTTCTCCGACCACAATGCTATGAGACTAGACATCAATTACAGGAAAAGATGTGTAAAAAATACAAACACATGGAGGCTAAACAATACACTACTCAATAACGAAGTGATCACTGAAGAAATCAAAGAGGAAATTAAAAAATACCTAGAAACAAATGACAATGGAGACACGACGACCCAAAACCTATGGGACGCAGCAAAAGCAGTTCTAAGGGGGAAGTTTATAGCAATACAATCCCACCTTAAGAAACAGGAAGCATTTCGAGTAAACAACCTGACCCTGCACCTAAAGCAATTAGAGAAAGAAGAACAAAAATACCCCAAAGCTAGCAGAAGGAAAGAAATCATAAAGATCAGATCAGAAATAAATGAAAAAGAAATGAAGGAAACGATAGCAAAGATCAACCAAACTAAAAGCTGGTTCTTTGAGAAGATAAACAAAATTGACAAACCATTAGCCAGACTCATCAAGAAAAAAAGGGAGAAGACTCAAATCAATAGAATTAGAAATGAAAAAGGAGAAGTAACAACTGACACTGCAGAAATACAAAAGATTATGAGAGATTACTATAAGCAACTCTATTCCAATAAAATGGACAACCTGGAAGAAATGGACACATTCTTAGAAATGCACAACCTGCCAAGACTGACTCAGGAAGAAATAGAAAATATGAATAGACCAATCACAAGCACTGAAATTGAAACTGTGATTAAAAATCTTCCATCAAACAAAAGCCCAGGACCAGATGGCTTCACAGGTGAATTCTATCAAACATTTAGAGAAGAGCTAACACCTATCCTTCTCAAACTCTTCCAAAATATAGCAGAGGGAGGAACACTCCCAAACTCATTCTACGAGGCCGACATCACCTTGATACCAAAACCAGGCAAGGATGTCACAAAGAAAGAAAACTACAGGCCAATATCACTGATGAACATAGATGCAAAAATCCTCAACAAAATACTAGCAAACAGAATCCAACAGCACATTAAAAGGATCATACACCATGATCAAGTGGGGTTTATCCCAGGAATGCAAGGATTCTTCAATATACGCAAATCAATCAATGTAATACACCATATTAACAAGTTGAAGGAGAAAAACCATATGATCATCTCAATAGATGCAGAGAAAGCTTTCGACAAAATTCAACACCCATTTATGATAAAAACCCTGCAGAAAGTAGGTATAGAGGGATCTTTCCTCAACATAATAAAGGCCATATATGACAAACCCACAGCCAACATTGTCCTCAATGGTGAAAAACTGAAACCATTTCCACTAAGATCAGGAACAAGACAAGGCTGCCCACTCTCACCACTCTTATTCAACATAGTTTTGGAAGTTTTAGCCACAGCAATCAGAGAAGAAAAGGAAATAAAAGGAATCCAAATTGGAAAAGAAGAAGTAAAGCTGTCACTGTTTGCAGATGACATGATACTATACATAGAGAATCCTAAAGATGCTACCGAAAAACTACTAGAGCTAATCAATGAATTTGGTAAAGTAGCAGGATATAAAATTAATGTACAGAAATCTCTGGCATTCCTATACACTAATGATGAAAAATCTGAAAATGAAATCAAGAAAACACTCCCATTTACCATCGCAACAAAAAGAATAAAATATCTAGGAATAAACCTACCTAAGGAGACAAAAGACCTGTATGCAGAAAACTATAAGACACTGATGAAAGAAATTAAAGATGATACAAATAGATGGAGAGATATACCATGCTCCTGGATTGGAAGAATCAATATTGTGAAAATGACTCTACTACCGAAAGCAATCTACAGATTCAATGCAATCCCTATCAAACTACCAATGGCATTTTTCACAGAACTAGAACAAAAAATTTCAAAATTTGTTTGGAAAAACAAAAGGCCCCGAATAGCTAAAGCAATCTTGAGAACGAAAAACGGAGCTGGAGGAATCAGGCTCCCTGACTTCAGACTATACTACAAAGCTACAGTAATTAAGACAGTCTGGTACTGGCATAAAAACAGAAAGATAGATCAGTGGATCAGGATAGAAAGCCCAGAGATAAACCCACGCACATATGGCCAACTTATCTTTGATAAAGGAGGCAGGAATGTACAGTGGAGAAAGGACAGCCTCTTCAATAAGTGGTGCTGGGAAAACTGGACAGGGACATGTAAAAGTTTGAGATTAGATCATTCCCTAGCACCATACACAAAAATAAGCTCAAAATGGATTAAAGACTTAAATGTAAGGCCAGAAACTATCAAACTCTTAGAGGAAAACATAGGTAGAACACTCTATGACATAAATCACAGCAAGATCCTTTTGGACCCACCTCCTAGAGAAATGGAAATAAAAACAAAGATAAACAAATGGGACCTAATGAAACTTCAAAGCTTTTGCACAGCAAAGGAAACCATAAAGAAGACCAAAAGACAACCCTCAGAATGGGAGAAAATATTTGCAAATGAAGCAACTGACAAAGGATTAATCTCCAAAATTTATAAACAGCTCATGCAGCTCAATAGCAAAAAAACAGACAACCCAATCCAAAAATGGGCAGAAGACTTAAATAGGCATTTCTCCAAAGAAGATATACAGACTGCCAACAAACACATGAAAGAATGCTCAACATCATTAATCATTAGAGAAATGCAAATCAAAACTACAATGAGATATCATCTCACACCAGTCAGAATGGCCATCATCAAGGAATCTAGAAACAATAAATGCTGGAGAGGGTGTGGAGAAAAGGGAACACTCTTGCACTGCTGGTGGGAATGTGAATTGGTACAGCCACTATGGAGAACGGTATGGAGGTTCCTTAAAAAACTACAAATAGAACTACCATATGACCCAGCAATCCCACTACTGGGCATATACCCTGAGAAAACCATAATTCAAAAAGAGACATGTACCAAAATGTTCATTGCAGCTCTATTCACAATAGCCCGGAGCTGGAAACAACCTAAGTGTCCATCATCGGATGAATGGATAAAGAAGATGTGGCACATATATACAATGGAATATTACTCAGCCATAAAAAGAAACGAAACTGAGCTATTTGTAATGAGGTGGATAGACCTAGAGTCTGTCATACAGAGTGAAGTTAGTCAGAAAGAGAAAGACAAATACCGTATGCTAACACATATATACGGAATTTAAAAAAAAATGTCATGAAGAACCTAGGGGCAAAACGAGAATAAAGACACAGACCTACTTGAGAATGGACTTGAGGATATGGGGAGGGGGAAGGGTAAGCTGTGACAAAGCGAAAGAGAGGCATGGACATATATACACTACCAAACGTAAGGTAGATAGATAGTGGGAAGCAGCCGCAGAGCACAGGGAGATCAGCTCGGTGCTTTGTGACCGCCTGGAGGGGTGGGATGGGGAGGGTGGGAGGGAGGGAGATGCATGAGGGAAGGGATGTGGGAACAGATGTATATGTATGACTGATTCACTTTGTTATAAAGCAGAAACTAATTAAAAAAAAAAAAAAGAAATCTAGAAACAATAAATGCTGGAGAGGGTGTGGAGAAAAGGGAACACTCTTGCACTGCTGGTGGGAATGTGAATTGGTACAGCCACTATGGAGAACGGTATGGAGGTTCCTTAAAAAACTACAAATAGAACTACCATATGACCCAGCAATCCCACTACTGGGCATATACCCTGAGAAAACCATAATTCAAAAAGAGACATGTACCAAAATGTTCATTGCAGCTCTATTCACAATAGCCCGGAGCTGGAAACAACCTAAGTGTCCATCATCGGATGAATGGATAAAGAAGATGTGGCACATATATACAATGGAATATTACTCAGCCATAAAAAGAAACGAAACTGAGCTATTTGTAATGAGGTGGATAGACCTAGAGTCTGTCATACAGAGTGAAGTTAGTCAGAAAGAGAAAGACAAATACCGTATGCTAACACATATATACGGAATTTAAAAAAAAAATGTCATGAAGAACCTAGGGGCAAAACGGGAATGAAGACGCAGACCTACTTGAGAATGGACTTGAGGATATGGGGAGGGGGAAGGGTGGGCTGTGACAAGGCGAAAGAGAGGCATGGACATATATACACTACCAAACGTCAGGTAGATAGATAGTGGGAAGCAGCCGCAGAGCACAGGGAGATCAGCTCGGTGCTTTGTGACCGCCTGGAGGGGTGGGATGGGGAGGGTGGGAGGGAGGGAGATGCATGAGGGAAGGGATGTGGGAACAGATGTATATGTATGACTGATTCACTTTGTTATAAAGCAGAAACTAATTAAAAAAATGAATAAATAAACTTAAAAAAAAATGAAAAAAAAAAAAAAAAAAAAAAAAAAAATATCTTCATGTGGGGAGATGATAAGAACTATTTTACTCTATATTTTACCATAATAACTTATGATTGGTATAATATTCTTATTTTAACCTCCTTATTCCTTCTTGCTAGAAAGAAGCTTATCAATAATATTCATTCATTCTGCATAATTCTAAATACATAAACTATATCTCAACTGTAAACCCTCAATTTCTCCTTCATTGCCCACAGCCTAAGTCTGCCCACCATTCTCTCTAATTTGGTAAAGGCTTATCCCCATCTTCACTTCTCTCCATTTGCCCTTGTCCAAGCAATACTCAATCTAACCTTTTAAAAACACTAATCATTGTATGTCATTCCTCTGCTTAAAACCCTTGTATAGTTTCTCATTGCTCTTAGAATAAAGATAAAAGTCCTCAACGTGTATGTGAAGTTCTGCATGGTTTCACTCAAGCTGTATAGACTCATCTCAGGCCACTCAGCCCCTGGGTCACATGTGTCGGCACCAGTGACCTTCTTGCTGAGCCCCAGAGTGCACTAAGCATCTTTGGACCCCCAGCCTCCCTCATTGGCTATTCCTTAGCTGAGAACACTGTCCTTCCTCTGCCCCGTCCCAACTCTAACCCTTTTACTACCCTTTTACTGCTCAATTCACTTCCTTAGGGAAGGAATTTCCTGAGTTTCTCCTCAATCTTTATTAGTCAATCCTGTTTTATAAGCTCGAACTTTCTTTCATAACACTTAATCAGATATTTCAATTACTTATGTGATAATTTGCTGTCTGCAAACCCAGTCCTACTGGTTATCCCATCCTTATCCCCAAAGAAACTAAACCTAAAGCTGTGAATAGGGCCGAGAGGCTGTATCTCTACTGATCCCTTCTGTGTCCTCAGATCTTGCACAGTGCCTGGCACACGGGGGGTGTCCTGTATTGTTTGGAATGAAGATGGTCAAACTGCATTTTAAGGAGGTCAGTCCAGCTGCTGTGTGACTGCTGAAGTGGGTAGATTGTGCTGCAGGTAAAGGGAGGTCAGTTGGAAGGCTAATGTGAGAAGAAATGAAGAACTCTTTAGAGATGAGGGTGTCATGTGGCAGAGCATTGGATGCAATGGGAACCTCCAAGCACACAAACAGGTAAGCCATCCCAGAGGACACACAACAGAAAAATTTACAGAAGGAATGAAAACACTTGAATCAGCGCATTATTTAGTCAGTTTTAAACCACATGGCAAGAAGCATTTTGGGAAAATGATAGGGTAAATGAATACAGTTCGAAAAGGGAGCAAGGGAGGTAAAAGACCACAAACTCTGAATCTCTCTTTCTGCCACATCAGCCTGCCTTGCTGATGGTGTGGTCAGAAAAGTCAAAGTTGAGGTTCTAGTAAGATAACCTGCAGACAGAAGGTGCCCTGGGCCGATTAGCACCCACTTCCTCTATCAAAGAGACTGAAGGACAAGCGTGTATGGTCAGTTACACATGACCAGTTACCTTGGTGAACACCCATAAATTGTATATATGCTTCTGGGTCCAGAGTCACATGGGTCCAGAATGGGTTTCATCAGTGAGTGTCTGGATTAAAACTTGACTATTAGGGATTAATTATTAGTATTATTATATCGTCAATATTTGAGTGTCTCTAGCATATTTAGTCTCAGGTGTCTCAACAATATTCAGTGTTCAGGGTCCTTCCTTGCCTTTCTATATTTAACGCACACATGCTTTACTTGCTAACTACTTATTTTATACTTTACACACTGAATACTTACCTTATATTTATCTATCAATTATGCCCGTGTTTTACAAACTTTTGGCTTACTAGCTAATTTATACTTAACGTATCTTTAAAAGTCTTGTGTATGTTTTATACGTAACACTTAAATTGTGATATTTCTTGTGTATCTGAGAGTGTAGATAAAGACTCCTCTACAATTAGGGACTGAGGCAATTAGGAGTCAGTAGTGTAGTTTCAATAGGGCAGTGAGGAATTATATCGAAGTGGATTACATAGAGAATAGGAAGTAAGAAAGCTTGAGAAAAGAAAGAACAAATTTGTATCAGAGCTAGGAAGTAGAAGAGGCTTGATTATGTTTATTGGTTTAGAAAAGGAACCAACAGAGAGAGGGAAACAGATGCACAGGAAAATCTCTATATAAGCAAATACTGTATTATGTAGACAATACTGCTTTCCCCCCTATTTGAAACCCCCTCACATCGAGGATACATACATCTCTAACTGGGCTTCGAAAGGATATAACCTAAAATTCCTCCACTGCTGGACTTCCTTTGTTGTTACAAGGCCAGTCAACCCTAACCTGTTCTCTTTCTCTCTGTCCTTAGGCTTTTCTCCAAAGATATAAGGTCAATTTAATTCAATTTAACTGATTTGACCTGTTGCTGTGTATTGATCGCTCGGCTACTGATTTAGCGCTTCACCATCCTACCTGCTCTACCTCATAATCATGTGCGGCTTCTTCTCTCCGAGTTGGGAAGAATCACTCTCTGGCCCCTCAGGTCTCCAGGTCAGTAGGGAGATCTGTCCTTTGATGGAACCGTGTGTGAATCATAGTTGTTACACTGCCTTTATGAAGGGAGCCCCAGTTCATCATTTTCCATGTATGAATCTTGCAAAGACGTCATGTCTATGGTATCAAGTCAGAACTGATTTCAGTTTATGACTTATTTGCCAATGAAAGATAAAGATTTTGCTAAAGGCAATACTTTTTTTTTTTTTTTTTCCTTTTGCGGTACGCGGGCCTCTCACCGTTGTGGCCTCTCCCGTTGCGGAGCACAGGCTCCGGATGCACAGGCTCAGCAACCATGGCTCACGGGCCCAGCCGCTCCGCGGCATGTGGGATCTTCCCGGACCGGGGCACGAACCCGTGTCCCCTGCATCGGCAGGTGAACTCACAACCACTGTGCCACCAGGGAAGCCCAAGGCAATACATTTTATTTCGTGGAGGGGGGCAGGTCTAAATATCCTGCTGAAACATAACAGCATTTCTGCGTTTTTAATTTAGATGAGTATATTTTCCCTTTTTCTGCTGAGATTATACACATTTATTGAAATTCGATGGCTTTGGCTCTTTCTTCTAGATTTGTGAAGGGGAAGGGCCCATTTCACCTCCAGCCAGAAGAGCTGAGTTGGGAGATTCCTTTCTGTGTGCACAAGAAACAGAAGTGTGGCCCATCTGCTGATCCATCCCTGCTCTGGCACTTACTGTGACTCAAGCATGCCACTGAACTGCAATTTTTAAATTACATCTAAAATGGAGTGACTAATGTTATTTTGAAGATTTATTAATATATGCAGAATACCGAGTCTGGTATTTACATGTTGAAGGAAAAATAACTAGTCTCACTAATATTATTTATCGGGGAGCCGCTGAAATGGTGTCTTCAGACACTAGCTATGGCAAGAAAGAGAAAGGAGCAGCTTTGAGAGATTTTGGAGAATGAATTAATAGTAAGAAAGTTATATTTTATTAAACATTTACTGTGCTCCAGTTTATATGCTTTATCAGTGTCCAAAGACACTTCAGAGGGAGAGGGTGAAGGTTAGAGATATTTTCCATTATCTCTATGATCTACCCTAGATATGCATGCCCACTATGTTTACTCAGTTTAATAAAAAAAAAAAAACTACCTTGCCAATTAAATCTAAACTCAATTCATTTATTCATTCATTTGCTCATTGAGCAAACGCTAACATTTTAGTACGTTGCAGGCTAGCTGAGCGTGGCGTGGGGAGGTCGGGAGCCTTTTCAGGGGTCAGGGAGCATTTTAAATATTGGGTTTATCTTGAACACTCGGCTCAGACGTTTCAAACCCCTTAGTAAAGATTTCCGAAACCTTCCACCTATCCCGCCACCCCCACTCCAGTTCATTGTTTCTTCCTCACTGCTACTCCCATACGTTGTCCTTGCACTGACCCACTGTGTTACCTTAATTGTTTAGATGCCTGTCTGTCCTTTTTACATAATGAGCCCTCAGACCCTGTCCTTGAGCCCTGGGAAGATGCTCAATAATTGAGTGAATGAACTCATAAATAAATGGCATTCTGAATAAACTAAGTAATTACAATCGGGAGGTCCAGAATGGGAATGAAACTGTAGCCTCGTTTCAGTAGAGCAGGAATCTGACATCCTTACCTTCAAAGGGACAACTTGAAGGCAGGCATGCATGCTTTTAGGTGTTATCTAGAACACCTATTTCACTGGGGACCAAGAACAAAAGGATGAGCCTTGGGGGGACTGGACTGTTTTAGAGCCCTCTCTTCCTCCACTCCACCCCCAGCTCTATTCACCCAGCACTCTCCAGCTGAGCATTGCTGCTCAGTGCTGTGAGAGATCTGGTGACTGTAGCAGAGGCTGGGAAGAAAACCCACAGGGTTGCAATACAAAGAAGACCATGAAGTTGGCCAGCGGAGTAATCCTATCCTGTTAAAACAGCCCTGCCCCAGGGGATCTACTCAGTGAAAAGATATCACAGACCTCAAAGCTCCATGTACAAAATAATCGAATTTTTTCCTGGATTAGAATAATATAACGATCCTTTAGGATGAAACTAGGGGTAGCTATGACAAGAAAGAGAAAGGAGCAGTTTTGAGAGATTTTGGAGAATGAATTAATAGTAAGGAAGTTATATTTTAATTGAACATTTGCTGTGCTCCAGGTTACATGCTTTATCAGTTTTTATCTTACATTTAAACTCTGTGATGTAGGGGTCCTCGTGTCCATTTAACAAGTGGAAACTCGGAGGTGTTAAACAGCCTGCCTACTTTCCTAGAGGTTAGAAGCCACAAATGGGGGCTTCAAACGGGCGTCAGTCTGATGTCTAAGTCCCGGTTCTTAAAACATTTTACGTTGCCTCACCATATGGCAATGGTCCCCAACCTTTTTGGCACCACAGACCGGTTTCATGGAAGACAATTTATCCATGGTGGGGGAATGGTTCAGGAAGTAATGCGAGCCATGGGGAGAGATGGGGAGAGACAGAGAGAGATGGGGAGAGATGAGGAGAGATGGGGAGCCCTGTGCGGCCGTTCCTAACAGGCCATATGGGGTGAAGGGAGACGAAACATCACTCCACGGTTTGAGTCATTATATCTCAAGATGATGGAATTTTAAGAGCTCTGGTAAGACAAGGGGAAATTACTTTTGAAAAAAAATATATAGCTTGTACTTATTTTTTTATTGGCCACGTGCTGTAAGAGCCCTTGGCAGGGAAAGCACAGAATCTAAGCACTGGACCACCAGAAACTTCACTGGAAATGGCATTTTGAATAAAGATGATTACTTTAGATTTGTATATGTTTGAATATAGGTCTCCAGAATATTATCAGTAGACCCTTGGGAATAAACTATGACTTAGTTCACTTACCTGTTTAATGAATATATTTGTAGTACATTCCTCCATAACCTTGTTGTGAGGATGAATTCTGGCATACCATAAGAATTCAATGAATGTTATTATTATTCATTTATTTTTAATTCTGTGTATTTGGTTAAAAAAGCAACACTATATTTACTGCTGGGAATGTATATGCCTTTGTTTTTCAGCTGTTTGAATAAACTTCCTGTATTTGAGAATAATTTTCTTCTACACTTAAAGGGAAATAGTCTGTTCATGGTAATAATATAAGTTATTCTTAATTGAGCCCTTTATGTCAAATTCTATGTACACATCTTACATACATTATTTCCTTAACTTAATTCTATAAATACATGTAAATCATGTATTTACATTTATTCAATCATTTATTTAATGCTGGAGGCAGATTTCAAAAATACTTTGTGTCACTAACATGTAGTCCATGGATGAGTTTCAGAAAATGATGAACTTTTAAAAATCCTAGATATTGTGGGTGCCAATGTGTATTTCATCAGTTTTTCATTGGAGTCTATTACCCACTTTCCCTCACCCAAATGATTAAACATTGCTGCTCTATAAGTACTGATTCGAATCCGTTTTGGAAAAGAGCAGAGTTCATTAAATGCACTAACACGAAATAATTCTATTGATAAAGAGTGCTTTACCTTCATGCAAATTTGCAGCTTGTTTAAGAGGTTTTGGGAACAATAGCAACTAAATCCTCCTTCCACATTTAAGTCAGACCTGAGTCATTAACAAATTCCCGGTGGGGAGTTTATAGCACATGTTTAATTATGATAGGATTCTAAAGTCAATCCAGGGGCTGAAAATGTTCAGTTCTTTTTCTAAATCCCAAACCAAAATCCTTGGTGTTTCAAAGCAAGAGTTCCTCTGCAATTCTTTGGGTGGTTTAAATCAGAATCTGGTGGTTCATGTCCTCTTGTTGTCATTTTGTCTATATTATTTATGCTAATCCTGTGATATTTTTTTTTTCTTTTTAACCAAGTATAAGGTCTCATTTAAGATTTAGAACCTGCCAATGATGCATAAAAGTAGGAGATTGATATTATTTGCTGCTAGTTGTAGTTTCTAAGCAGGATCTAGAAAAAATTGGACAAAGGACTTTCAATACTTCTTTAAGATTTTTCCTATAATGAGTAGATAACATGTCAAAATTTTCTGTATTTCTTTATCCATCAAAAAAGTTATGATTTCTATCTTAATCAGTATTTTCACAGCACATAAAACAATATGTCTAGTTTTTAAAAATAAGGTTATGTTGTTTGCCTAATTTTCTGACCTCATTCAATCTGGTGGTGAGAAAGACTGTGCTACACATTTTCTGACGGTCATGGTGATGGTCCCATTAGGCCTTCTGGGTCTTTTCTCTGTGAGTATTTCAGTGGTATGTTAAAGGTGACCTTGAAGTTTCCTTTTAGTTCTGAGATTCTATGATTCTTTATGCATTAGTTGTTGACTAGCACCAGAGTTTTAGAACTTGAAGGTATTTAAAAATTATTTTTCTGTATTAGGATTATCCATGCTTTTTAACATACCTATTCACAACTAACTCTGTGATCATCACCTGCTTAGTAGGGAAATATATTTATTGGAGCATTGATTTGGAATAGGGTAGGTTAGGAAGAGGAGGGAATGATACTGGAAAGACAGATGTGAGGAAAGAGAAGTGGAAATGTGAAGAATAAGGTTACCAAGGTAAATAACTTCTTAAGGAAATTTTATAAATTGGAAAGAAAAATAAAATCGTTATTATTGAAATACTCTTTTTAGGTATCTAGAAGTTAAACATTAAAAATATATTGTGTTTTTAAAGAGGATAGGCTGTGACTTAGAGGTAGAACTGGGAATTTTTAACTTTGTTCTATCTTTTAGAATTCAAAGCAATTTTTGCTATGAGCTCTTAGTTTCCTTAGCGATCTTATATTCTTTAATTTAAATATTGTTTCAGAGAATATTTCCCCATCTAATCATTGCCCACCTTCTCTCTTTGAAGTGTGTGACTCAAGAAGTGCAGTTTGTAAGAGAAGTTTCTATGAAACTGAGACAAAGATAAATGAATTCACCAAAAACAAACAAACAAATGCAGTAGAAGCACTTTAGGAAAAGGGAAGTATTCTTTGCATGTGACGTTTGTGGGGAAATGATCCCAATCACTCATTTTTATATGCACGAAGGGGTTTTATTTGTTTGTTTGATAATATATTTTAAAAAATTAGAACTAAACCTTAAGAGCTAAATGTGAAAAGGTAAATTTGTAGCATTTATTTCTCACACACAGGTTCTGAAAGATTTCCATTCATAAAGTTCTTATAGATCTCTTTTTCAAACAAACGATGCACTTTTTCACAAACAACATTTAGGAATCAATTGCCAAACTTTGAGAGTGATATGTCTATTAAAAGATAAAGCAACATGTTGCGGCCACGGGTCAAAAGTCAGTCTCCTTTCTGCAGATTGGAAATGTTGAAGTGTAAGAATAAATGGGCAGAGCCGGAAATACTTAAGAAACTGGGGTCCGTGGAGTGTGTACTTCTAGTTGTGCTGTTCTTTCCACTAACAACCTTAGCATATGTCTAAGATTTAGCTGATTTTATTTTCAGAAGATAAAAGGCACAAAATCATCCACCACGCTGGCACCTTTAATGAGCCGGGGTTAATTTTTCCTCTTAGCTTACATGTGAAAATCAATAGAAAAACTCACCCTTTAGCTTTCAGTCACGTCTGGACACATTGGGAGTTGGGATGCAAAGTTTATCTGTGGTCCTATCATATATAATAAAGATCCTGTAATGGTTGTTTTTCTGTCCCCTTTTGCTAGACCTGAAAATTTTTAATAAGATCTAAAATATCTTATGCTTGACCTATTATTGTCAAATAGCAATCAAGATGCTATGCTTAAAACTGATTTTAAAGCAGAATAACAATGCATTTGCTAAACAATATTGAAGGAAATGCAGACTTATCAGTAGTTTCTGATAGAATAGCTGTTAGGTTGTACAAGTACCAGCTTAAAATATGGAGAATATGCATAACACTTAGGGAGAATGCTTGAGTCTTTTCACTTTTCAGGCAAAATAACACAAATATTTGAAATTTGGTTACCTTTAGCCATGTGCTCTTTGAAATAAATAAATATATGTGTACCTGTGGTATTAATTTAAAACTATATGTTCACTAATTTCATGTAATACACAGAGTAAATTTTGAACCATTTTACGCTACCAAGTATTTATTAATAGCATTCATAAAGCACCTATCTGTGGAACGTATTTATTAGAAATATATGATCCAATCAATAGCAAATATCAGTTTATTTTAAAATAAATTTAGGGAATTTATATTATGCCCTATTGCTAGGAAGACAGACCCTAGAGATGTTAAATGCTTAAATCTATTACATTTTATTGTTCAAACATTGTCTAAGTGACACATAATGTACAGACTCTTGATTTTCAGATGCTTATCAGCTTTTTTCCTTGAATTTTACAGAGGTTATATAATGTTTGATATTTAGATTGCTCATTTTCTGGAAGATTGTGGTTAGCTATAGGTTAATAAAAATAGTGTAGCCCGGCATACAGTACGTTTTGAATCTGCTTATAAAGACATGTAAAAGTGCACCCTGCTAGGAACTCTACTATTCATGCTGAGGTTTAAACACTGGAATCGGGTTCCCAGTGGATTTTCACTTTCACAAGTACTTAATGCAGCTTTAGGTGTCTCAGGGGCAAACTGAACTGGCCACTGAATATCCTTTTTAAGGGGAGTTAACAATGGCTTAGTTCTACCTCTCTTGAAATACAGGATTCATGTTTTTCTCTCTTAAAATTTAGTGTTCCTAGAGACAGTAGGGAACATTAGAGAATGAAACTGTATTTATCCATCCCAAGCTAGGTACAATGTAGGTGAGGGCAATCCAATGTTCCCTGCAGTGCTTTGTCAAAGCTTTTTAACCCTGCGCTGAAAGGATAACCACTTCAGAGTGAGGTTACAATGGAAACTCCAAACCTATTAAAAACCTGGGCCTTTACATTGGTGCAGGCTTTTGATTATAACAAATTCTATGTACTTTTGAGGATGTACACCTCTGTACTAGAGGTTATATTGTGAACCCTGGACTTATTACAGGTGCAGCCAATTCTAGGATTAGAACCCAGACCTTAGATCCTTTCTTTTTTGAAAGTATTGTGATTTTATTTTGGGCTAGAAGAGTTATGGGGCAAAGCAACTCAAGTTAAACTCATGAAGTACAAATATAAATGGTGCTAGGAACACAGCTGCCGTAAAACGTAGAAAAATTATATGTAGGCTCTAAAATGTCTCATTCTAGATCACATGTACACATATATATGCATAAACAGATCATGTAGACGAAATCATGGTAGAATTGTGTTTTGATAATTTGAACATTAAAAAGCCCACTTAGAATATATTAAGGAGAACGTAGGATGCACTAGGGTAGCAGAAACTCCAAATCTCAATGAATTTGAACAAATACTGTTTAGTTCTCCCTCACAGGAGCCCTGAGGAGGCTGCAAGAATCTGTCTTCCATTCTTAGTGATCCAATTTCCTCAACATCTTGACACAGGGTTTTCTCCTTTATTTCTGTGGCAAGGGAAGAAACAGCTCAGAGTCTCACATGGGTAAATAAATACATTCACCTGGAAATGACACATCATTTCCACTCATGTTTCACTGGCCTAACAGTATCAAGGGGGTGGGGAATTTAAATGACCACCACTTCCCATCCCCACCATAAACCGAAGGAGGAGAACAAGAAATACAGGTGAGTCACCCAAATGTCTGTCACACAGGAGATGATAGAATTGTAGATGGGAAAATCCATGAACTCCTTAACTACCTTGAACAGGTACTGCTGAATTAACAACTATCACTAATTTTGATTAAAAGGGATTTTCTGAAATTATTCTCAATGATTACTCTGTAAAAATCCATGACATTTTTGTAAAAACCACACAAATACGTATATTTATAAAGTACTGTTTCATTAAATATTCAAATGGCATTTCAATATTTAAACAAAATCCATAGACTAATTTCATTATTGTCACAGGCAGAATATTATATTACTTGAAAAGTGCTCAATAAGATTGATTTGTGTTCTCTGTGAAATGTAGTCTCCACTGACCACTTGCCAGGTTGGGTTACAAGAGCCTTTCAAACCACAAACTGTGCTGTGGTCTTTCCAATGCAATGCCTGGAATACTTACACTAAGCTTTGAAACACTACGAAATATCAATGACCAGTTCTCAGCCAATACTTATCCAGGCGGAGGCACTTTGCTGCTGTTTGTTTGAAGTAGCTATTAGTGCGAATCAAAGGTTTAGTGTGTTCTTAATTTTTCCCCTTTGCCCTTCTAGAATATTCATAAACAAATTGTATATCTCTGCCTCCACTGAGAAAATATCACCCCCTGATAAACCTTTAGCTATCATAATTTAATCCCCCCTTTTAAATAAACCCCATCAATACCATTCATTATTAACGAAAAGTAGGATGATTCCTGGATGAAGTTTTAGTTCAGGCGGCGAATCGATACTTCTGACCATGTCTGTTTCATTATTGACAATGTCTACCCACATTTACTCTTATAATTAAGTTTTAGTCCAACTTCTAACTTTTCTCAAGTGTTTGAAATGGCTATATGGTGTTCTTAATTTCAGCTGCCGTTTCATCTTTCTCAGTAGGTGCCTATTTCATTGTTAAAGGTCATACTCATTTGTCTGCTCCAACAAAGGCAGCCCTTAAAGTTGGCTGTGGTTTTGACAGACAGTGGTCCCTATAAGTGATGGCCTTAAGGACAGAGCTGGCACTGGGAGACAGTCACCACAGCAAGGGGAATAACAGATAACAAATCATGCCACTATTTTTCCTCTTGGCGTGATTGACGACAGCACAGCGGGTGTAACTTTTCAATGTCCTCAGATTAAAAACCCCTCAAACAAATGAGTTCTGAAAATACTGTCCAGAGGCATTAAAGGGAACGGTTGGACTCAAAATACTTTTTAAAAAATAGGGCTTTTAAAAAAATGCACGATTTATGGCCATTCAATTCAATTATCTAATTTTCAGTGATACTTTCAGTTTTATACACACAAAGTTCAGCTATAGATTTGAGGGCCTGTCACATCACTGATGTAAAGCTTTTCAGAGAGAAGTATGCAATACTTTGCAAGGCATAACAAACAGTATTCTGAAGAGGAAATTTGGTGTTTGTCAAAGCATCATATGCATTTCAGGGTATTACAGATTATTTTAAAAATATTGTTTGTGTGATTCATTAATTATTTTCTAACTGAATGGTGGAAATAAAGATAATCAAATGACCAAGCTCTGGTTGCATGTTAAATCACCCCTGTATTTTCCTGGTCCATGGTTAGCATACCTAATGGCAGTGCAGAATAAAATACATATTTCCACTTAAAAATATGAATTCCACTTTTCCTGACATGTTACATTGTCACATAATTTTTTGATTAACTGAAAAGTATCAAATGTATAGATTGCATACTTCCGGTTTAAAAATGCACTTAGGTGTATTTGTTCTATACCTATAATTACTGTATATACTTAGGTAAACATAATAGTCATAATTTTGTTGAACATAAAATATTGTGTATTTAACATTGATGTGTGTAAACCATGGGAAAAGGATAACATTTGTCTGGAAGTTTCAGCTATTTTAATAGTTTATGCCTGGGCAACTTGCTGCAAACAGTGATTACGGGCCTCTCTCCCAGGAAGATTGATTCAGCAGTTTTGAAATAAAGCTTGAAATCTATGTTAATACGGTTTTAGGTGATCTAGATATATAACTTGATCTAGCTATAATTGGGCAACCAGGTTAGGCACGTTAGACTTTGGATCATCACCATCAGGCCATGTGGTTTTGTACAGAAGCACTGGTTTTAGAGCCAGGTAGACAAAGGTTTGAATCTTGCTAACGATTCTTATAGTCTATGTGGTCATTGGCAGGTTACTTCTCAGAGCCTCAGTTTTACAGACAGTTACCTGTGAATAACAAATCATATCTTGAAGGAGTATTGAGAGATGAACGAAGTTGCTGAATAAATGCAAGTGGTCTTTACTTACTGATAATACAACTGAAGGGCTTAAAACGACACTATCAGGCGCTTGAATTAAAACAAACTTCCTAAGAAGATAAATGGACTCTCTCACTTCTCCTTGCCTGCAGCCCAGTGGCTGTGGGTCATTCCAAGGCACCTTAGGAACCACCTGTATACATAGATGAAGTCATCAATCTTCAGTTACAAAAGTAAGTGTTGAGATGACCTTGACTCTTAACCTAAGCCCTAAACTAAGTCTAGTTGTTCAGATATAGCCACCGTCCCCAATCCTGTACTTTTCTTGGAGTTCAAAGTGAACCCAGGCCCTTGGCAAACACTCATTCAACATACATACTGCATCCCTCCCCTACACCAAGGCTGAGAATTTTCTCCTTAGAGGACACAATGAACCATACTCTCCATGGACTGTGAGCTATTCTAGATTAAAAGAGGATTTGCTTTCCTCATTTCACACCTCCAACTTTTTAATAACATGGGGCAGGATACTCTGATTTCTAGTAGTGCCTCCATTTCCTCATCTTTAAAATGGCAGTAATAACAAGCTTACCCATTGGAACAAGGATTAAACAAGTTAATATATGTGAAATGTTTAAAACAATATCTGGCACATGGGAAGTGACTTGCCCAAGGTCACACTGCTGAAAACTGTTTGTTGGATTCGGACCCAGGTGTTGGAGTCAAGGCACTGCAACACTGCTCTTACTCAGATTGTTTATAACTCCTTCTTCTTACCCAACAGTATAAATTCTACCAGAAGGGAGAGCAAGTAGTAAAATATTTGAAGTTATGTAATTAGACTTGTACAAATGCAAGGAGATTAAGGAGACATTCCAAAATAAAATGAAAAACTGTACAATATATAAAACTTTATTTTTTTTGTATACAAATAGAAAAGAATAAACTAAAAAAGAAAAAAGAATCTCACTTTTTTTTTCTGTTTTCTAGTTTCCCTATTTTTACAATACAATGACCAGTGGACCAGTGGACATTGAAGTTGTTTCTAATTTTTCAAAGCCACTGTTTTTTTTTTTAAATTAATTAATTCATTCATTTATGGCTGCGTTGGGTCTTCATTTCTGTGCGAGGGCTTTCCCTAGTTGTGGCAAGCGGGGGCCACTCTTCATCGCGGTGCGCGGGCCTCTCACCATCGCGGCCTCTCTTGCTGCGGAGCACAGGCTCCAGACGCGCCGGCTCAGTAATTGTGGCTCACGGGCCCAGTTGCTCCGCAGCATGTGGAATCTTCCCAGACCAAGGCTCAAACCCATGTCCGCTGCATTGGCAGGCAGATTCTCAACCACTGTGCCACGAGGGAAGCCCCCAAAGCCACTTTTTAAATAATATTTTATTAAGTATGTTTATACATGTATCTTTATACTCTTGTGTTTGCATTTTTGTATGATAGATTCCTGGACATTAGATTGCTAAGTCACAGGGTATATGGATTCATTACTTTGATTATTCTGTCAAATTTCTTTCCAAAATCTGTACCAATTTACAGTGCTACCAATATTGTAGGAGAATGTCTATTTTCCGTACACATACTGACATTAGGCCATATAAAATGCTTAAGTACAGATTTCATTGATTCTTAGATGCAATTCTTTATTCCAGTTTTAGCTGCTCTGAAATTTGAATATGTTTTATAATCAACAAGGTGTAATAGGTGAGTCGGAGCACTTTCACTTTCTCTTTGATACATAAAATCATGATTGTGCTTTGTCACCGATGATACCATACTTTCAAGAAAATATGGTATTTTTCCAATCTAACAGGTGGTGAAAATCACATCTTAATGCTGTTTACGTTTTATGGTATTGATTTCTAGTGAAATTGTGCATCATTTCAGTTTTATATTTTCCACATATAATTTTTCCTTTAAACGTTGTCTGTTCATATCTCCACTCATTTTGTAACGATAAATATAAGGAAGTTATGCAAAGGACGCAGAGTGCTTAGGCACACTGCGTGGTAGACAATCCTTACAAAACTAGGAACATCAAAGATTTATCTTGACTCACAGTCTCACTAGGGCAAGTCTGTTTTCTGTATGGGGCTCTGTTCCCACACAAAAGTTTATATGCATCTTCACAATACCTATCTTGTTTAAAAGGACTTTTTTTTTTTTTTTTAATCAACAGTGAGCACGTTCTTCAGGGCAAAGTGGGCAGTCCTCTCTTTCTCGAGAGACAAACTATGTGTCCTAGGATTAGAACTTTCTGCTCAAAGCTAGAGTAGAACTAACGCAGCTATGCTTGTTTGTTTTTTTCCAATCCTGACAAAATACACTGTGATTGTTGGAATCAGCCTTTTGTCCCAGTTTTTGTCTTGCTCCCTAATTGTGATCATTTATATTTAATTAAGATGTCTCCAGCCTGATTCGAATCAGCATCCTTCTCCCTCTTTATATCTCACATATCTTTAGCTCAGTGGGTTTTGTTTGTTTGTTTGTTTGTTTGTTTTGGCTGTGCCGTGCAGCTTGCAGGATCTCAGTTCCCCGATCAAAAATTGAACCCAGGCCATGGCAGTGAAAGCCCAGAATCCTAACCACTAGGCCACCAGGGAACTCCTGTTTAGTTCAGTGGTTCTTTTTTTTTTTTTTTTTTTTGCTGTACGCGGGCCTCTCACTGTTGTGGCCTCTCCCGTTGCGGAGCGCAGGCTCCGGATGCGCAGGCTCAGCGGCCATGGCTCACGGGCCCAGCTGCTCTGCGGCATGCGGGATCTTCCTGGACCGGGGCACGAACCTGTGTCTCCTGCATCGGCAGGCGGACTCTCAACCACCGCACCACCAGGGAAGCTCAGCTCAGTGGTTCTTAACAGAGGTGATCCCTCCACCCCACCGACCTCACCCAGGGGACTTTCGGCAAATCTGGAAACCTTTGTGATTGTATTACCTGTGTTGGGGAGAGGCGGGTGGCTAGCTACTGGCATCTAGAGGGTAGAAGAGTAGGATGCTGCTAAATATCCTCCAATATAGAGGACAGCTCACCCACAACAAAGAACGATTCATCTAAAATGTCGGTAGTGCCACATTTGAGAAACCCTGCTTTAGAACCAAGTTTTAGGATGGCCTTCACCTGCAAATCACAGTGTTTGGAATTTCAGTATGAGCTGCTGGGGTTTCTCAACACCGCACCCTGCCCACTCCTGCCCACACACCAAACACCTGAGTGATATAACATAGTTTTTATTAAGAATAGTGCCCTCCAGCAATGGTGTGGGAGGGTGGAGACAATGATGGCATACCTATAATTTGGAGAGAGTTCCCTGGTGATTTTTAAACTGCCCCCTCAACCCAATGATTGAGGTCCCACTCTAATTTAGAAGGTCTGAAGACAGTGATTGTCAAAGTACTTTGATTGAAATCCCTCCCCACCACTTCTCCTCCCCAAGGATTGGTCTATGGTTGCCTGGGAAAATATAAAGTGTCAAAAGTAAGGACTTTTTACTTATAAAATAGAGTATCTTTTGTTATGTAGTGAATGTGGACAAAATAGGATGCAAATTTTCTGAGAAATTAAAAATATATATATATGAATTAATTCTATGATATTACTTTAGAACCTTGGACAAATAATCCTTCCTTTATAAATGTGGATGAGTCTCAGAAAGTCGGTTTTATTTGGCACTGTGTACTTTTATTTAAACATTTACTTTGAATATAGCAGTGTGTATAGATAACAAACAAGGACCTACTATACAGCACAGGGAACTCTGTTAAATATTCTGTAATAACCTAAATGGGAAAAGAATTTGAAAAAGAATAGATAAATGTATATGTATAACTAATCACTTTGATGTACACCTGAAACTAACACAACACTGTTAATAAACTATATTCCAATATAAAATAAAAACTAAACTAAAATAAAATCTCCACTCAAAAAAATAAATAAATGAACATTTACTTTGAGATCCCTAGTCTGTGATTATATGGGATAAACCATACTTTTTGATTTTTAAAATTTGGGTCTTTGTTCACTTAGCATTAATATATCCATTCCTATAGTTCTTTCCTGCATGCTCCCAAACCCCTACATCAAATCAGTCACCTGCTGCAGCCAACCCTACACAGACTTGGAATCTGATGATGGCCATCGACAAGGACAATGCTGAGCTCTGGAGATACCAGTACTCACCACCTCCACGGAACACAACTTCTGCCCACAGCCTAGCTGCCTGTGTTCTCTGTAGTCCACCAGCATTTTTCCTTCAGATCTCAAACGTGGCCAGAGAGAAAGGGATGATTGTGGTGCTAGCAAGGAAGAACGGGATGTGAGGGTGAGAGATTTCGGCACTTGTTACTCCTAACCTCTGCTCTGCTCAGTAGCTTTGCTTTCTGTTCTCGCAAGCATGTAATGCTTGCTGCATTTGTTTTCCCAGTTCTACTTTTGATATTCATTCTTGTCTATTTATGTATGATGGTGCCAGTTATCTGAAATAGCCACTTTAAAACGTCCTGAGTCTTTTGAAAAATGTCCTGCCTCTCAAGCAATGTTCACCTAATCTGCAAATATTAATTGTTTTGCCAGTAATTATATTCTTGTATCTATTCCCCTGGTATCTGGCTACTAGAACAAAATTTAAAATAACATTAAATAAAAATCAAAGACCTCTGGAAGTATACTGCAATGAAAGCTGAAATATTTTGCTAAGCTGTCTTCAGAGGAGTGAAGGCAGTATCTCAGTGTGGCTTTTCAAACATGACGTGCCCACCAGGCTGTAGCTGGAGTCTATCACAAAACAATTGACATGCTTCCCATTGAATAAGGAGGGAAAAAGCAGGTCCTAAAATGCAAACTCTACTTTGTTTCTCCCCCCCCCTCCTCGTTTCATAATCAGTGACAATCTATTGTGGTTTTTCTTGAACTATACTTCAAATCTAAATAAATAAAATAATATTTTACATTCATATAGTTAGTCAGAACTGAGATATAAACATAAGGACTCTTCTGATTTAAGGCATTTGTTTTATTTATTCTCAAGCATGCTATCTGTCAGAGAAGAAAGGAAAACAACAACAACATATGGATGAATTTCTTTTGTTTATCTAGATATTTTGGAATCAATATGTTTCAAAATATGTCACCAAACTATATGACAATTTTGATTGCTGATGCTTGCATTTGGATCTTTGAATTAACCTGCAGAGAACGAAAGGTAAAATTTTAACTGTACAGGAACTAATCTATGTATTAATAATAAAAGATATATATAGTAAATTTCCATTCTCTAAAACCACGACGTTAGACTAACTAGAAATGTTAGCTTGTGTGGTGTTTACAAAGCTGTAAAAAAGGACTTTGTTGTAACAATACCCCTGAAACTACTATAAAATCTTCATATGCCTTTTGAAATTACTAAAGAAAGATTCAACTGCACCTTGTAGAGTTTAACATAACATGAATGCTTTGCTGTAGGTTAAAATTGGTAATCTAGGTATGGTAAGGTATGGTATGAAAGTCAACTCTCAAGTTAACCAGTTTGATTGAACCACAGGAAATTGCCATTTTTTCTGGGTGAAAAATGATCGCCTATGAGTTATTTCCTGCGGATCAACCTAATTTAATTAATAATGATGCTTCACCTTATTGGCCCCTTTAAGGAAATGGTTTTCTATTCTAGTACTCTAAAATACTTATCATAGTGTTAGTGATATTCTGAGGGGCAAAATGTGACTTTTTATCTTACTTAATTGTTAGCATAGGATCTATACATCTTTGAACTTAATGTGTTTGAAGTATTTGAGATAGAACCTTAAATAAATGTTCATGGAGCAATGACAGTGTAAACACAATTAACCTAAATGGACAAATGTGTTAAAAATATACTAAAGATATGAGTGTAGCCAGCATACAGGTACATATAAATCTTCTTTTCTTTCTTTTTTTGTCCCAAATAATTGTTGCATCTGTACACACAAGTTATTATTATTATTATTTAATTTGGGGTAAGCAAGTGTGGTACCCTATGTGGTTGAATTTCAGCACATAGCTATTTTCATTGGCTTATCTTTCTGCTTTTTTGGAATTAAAATATTGAAAACCATTCAATTTCAAATGTATGTATCAACAGTAGTAGGACTTCCCTGGTGGTGCAGTGGTTAAGAATCTGCCTGCCAATGCAGGGGACACGTGTTCAAGCCCTGGTCTGGGAAGAAGATGGCATATTTGGGGGCTCTATTAATTTAGCTAGAAGGCCATAGGCATTGTAGCCAATCTACCGTGGGTTCAAATCTTTGTTACTTCCTAGCCATGTGAGTCTCAATTTTCTTATACGTAGAATTAGAGATAATACTACTGTATTTTCATGATTATCATGAGAATTTAATGAGATAATGTTTATAAAAGCAGTCAATAAATAATAGCTATTAATATTTATTAGATGAAAACCCATTCACTCAAATATATCCCCAAAGAAAATAAGAAGTACCATGAAAAATGTACAGTTACTGAATTAAAATAATTAGAGAATAATTTTTAAAATATAATATAATTGAGAGATTAAATAATTCTCAAGATTAAATCTCCTTTTAACTTTGTTCCTACCAAGTTCCCCTTTTTTTATCCTCGTAGATAGATTGTTTTTCTTATTTGTATAGCACTGTATAAAAATTATTGTAAACATAAGAGATTATCTTATTTTTGCATTTTAGAATGGAAGCTGTCCATATAAATTTGTAATGTGATAGAGTTTATGCTAATTTTGCCATAAGTTTCATGAGTATATTGGAAGCTTGTTAATAATTAAAAATTTTTACTTCTTCAAGTTACAAATAAGCATTACAGTAAATACTTTCCAATCTTTATCTGACATGACATCTTACCAATACAGGCATCACAAAATAAATAATTTATGAAAAATATTTATTTAAAGAGCTGTAATTTACCTTGCATTTACCATATGCCATTCATCCAAGTAGCAATATAAAATATTCATTAGAGAAACTCATTAAAACAAACTTCTATACAATGAGGTGACGGGCCAACAAAAAACATCAATCATAGCAGGGCTTTAAGTTTTTATTAGTGCATATGGGCACACTAATATTTCAAAGTAGAAAATTATGAATATTTTGCTCCAGCTCTGGGATAACCATGCTGCTGCAAAGACAAATTTGATAAGAGCATAACAAAGACAGGAACGGGGTTTTCTTCATTTGTTTTCATTTTGGTCAAGAAATCAGTGACAGTTCACTGAGATTTATTTTATTAATGGTGAATCAACCTGCTGTTATAATTAATGGGAAATCTATAGCTAATCTTAGAGGGAAAATAACTAGGCATATAATGATGGTTAAACCTGGCATAGCTGAACTCTGTGCTGTTGCCTCTTGAGTATGTGCATTGCAGGCAGAGCAGTTATTGTGAATATCAGGGACACCCAAATGCACTTTGAGGCATATGAGTGGATCCCAAGCTCATCCACGCCTAAGGAGCAGTGTTTACAAAACATCGCGAATGTTGGACTTTAAGAAAATGTATTGCATTGCCAGCTCAAAACACACAAACACACACACACACAACTTTACAGTTCTAGTGATACTTCTAAAGGTGAACAGTACTGGAATTCAGGAAAAATACCATGCTCAAATCAATATATTTAAGGGATTCATGTAAGCAGTATTGTAGTTCAGTAGATCTCCCTCTATAAGCTAATTCACAATTCATTAGGAAGTTCTGTTAAATCTCTGCTTCACGTTCACTGCCCTTCTATTACACTGTTGATCTGTGATTAAATGTTCTAATAAAATTAACTGGCTTTGCTACAAACAGAACATCTGGAGCTATGTTTAATTTCATGTCAAACATACACAGGAAACACCTGTCTAGGTGAAGTAATTTTTTTTTTAAATGACATTAATCCATCTGTTTTGGAAAATGATGTCATGGTTGTCACATTAAAAGGTAATATCAACAAACACAGAAACGCTAAATTGCTTTGGAGTGTAAGTTTTCTAAAATTAACAAAAAAGTGGCTTATCCAAATGTTATTGTGTGAGCCTTATTTTGTGCTGAATAATAAGGGGACTTCTTTTCTAACTCAACAACTTTCAATACCTGCCCTGTAAAACTTCCAGATGTTAAGTTACTCTCTGTGCTTAAAACATAAAAACCACTGGTGTGATTCTTTATCTAAATACCTGTGCCACAATCAAACTAACATCATTCACTGATTTCCTCATATGGTAAGTAGACTTTACATGCCTTTTAAAGTATACAAAAGTATGCATACATGACTTTTATATGATGTCAGTGAACAAGTATATGCTTTTTAGAAATTAAACCTTCACATGTGTATATAATTAGCAGTGGCTTCTGGTAGAGAGATGTGAGTAGACACAGAAAGCCTGATAGAGAAATTGACTAGATGTCATTCATGATCTTTTCCTCTTTCATTCAGTTTGTTTAAATATTCTCAGCTTACTGGGCTCTAAATATTCTTTCTCTAAGTCTTCCTTCCAATTTCTATTTGTAGGACAGGAGTAGGTTGCCAAGGCAGTACACAGTTTTTTTGTTTTGTTTTGTTTTGTTTCTCAAATTCTTTTAATAACAGCTTAATGATTTACTTGTTTTGAGAGTCATACTATTTTCTCATTTAAGAAATGAGGTAGTTGAAGGGTGAAAAAGGCAAATGACTTGATCAGGATCACCTGACGTATCTGGACGTGCAGAATATATTTAGCCATTATGTACAAAATGCCTTTAATATGGATGTTCTTTACAATTTTTTTTTAATTGAAGTGCGTCCTGAGGCAAAGTGTGAATTCTTAGTGGGAATGGGGAGTGGTTGATAAGAAGGTGAGGAGAGGGCTAAAGGCACAGTCCATGAAGCCTATCTTTGTCTTGTATATTCTTAAAAAGTGGTGTGAATTTCTAATTCTACTCCCCAGTATTGTTATACATGCAGAAGGGTGCTGCACTGTTTTATGTTATTTTTCTAAATTATGTTTTTAAATAAAATGATATTCCAAGAAGGGAGACCTTACACCTCCCACCTCTCCAGCTCTAGGGCTTCACCTATGCACACACCCAGTTTTGCATCCTTAGGATATAGGCAATGCAGGAAATTATGAGAAATATCTTTTTTTCAGACCATCGTGCCAGCCCAGAGTGTTCTGGAAAATTGCCAATAGGTTTTATTTTAAAGTATGGTTAGTAGAATGAAATGATGCAGGTTTGTTAACTATATCTAAGAATAGATTTGTCACAGATAACGATCTTAGGATAATTTAAAACTTCAGTGTTTAACTCTTGGTCAATAAATTGTTAGTGTTAGAATTTTCATAGCTGTGACAAAATTTTATGCTGTTTACTTCTGGGTTAGCAGAGAGGTGAAGGGCCCATGCTTTTGGCTGAATTCTAATAGATGCAGTTAGAAGGTATTCAAAAAGGGAGATTGAACACATCTCTTATCCCTAAATTATTATGTATATTAAAGTGGACTAGAGGTATACAGGTTGGGAAAGAGTGGCCGAGTGGATAAGTAAGGGTAGAGGTACTGAAAAGAGTGAAAATCAGATGAACGAGCTATGTCTGCTTGTAAGGTGACAACCATTCCTTGGGCCACAGTGATGGTAAGTTCTTGTAATGGAGTCTCTGTGCCAGTGAGTATGTCATGTCACAGTCTCTAGAGCCCTGAGTTTCACTGCCATATACCACAACTTGTCCCTGGGGATGGAAGTTGAGATAGGTAGAGTCCTGGACCTTCTGCTTCATGTGTCCATTAGAACATCTCTGTCTGTCTCTGTCTTTTTGCCTCACTCTCTCCCTTGTAGTATCAATTATTGTGGCAAATCCTAAATCTCTAGACCTCATTACTCTCATCTGCTGATGTGGTCTTGGTGAGAGTGTGATGTCTCTTCTCTCTCTAAATTTCCACGATTCGATTATGTTTTATGAATCCCAGGAGAGGGAAAAATCAAAGCGGTTTTCCAAAAGAACACAAACAAATTGACTTCGGAGCTAAAATAATTGAACACTGATGTCTGAATGCAGTGATATGTAAATTTGGGGAAACTTCTTTCATGTCCTGATATGGAGAATTATATTCTTTCACTTGTGTGCCTCTTTTGCATCTGTTACTCTGCAGCAGAGACTGGCAGCCAGTTCCAGACTGCATCATTCTATCCCTTGCTTCTATCTGTTTTCACTATGCACCCTCTGCTTGTGACATCTTTTTTCTGGTGTCATAGCTATACAGGCGGCTCATCCTCCAGGGCTGCTTAAACATTATCTTCTTGTTGAAACCTTTCCTAGGACCCTCTTCCTCATTAAGGTTAATGTCGATCCATCTCTCCTCTTTGAATCTTTTACATAAGTTATTGTTGTTGTTTTTATTTTATTTTATTTTAACATTTTATTTTATATTGGAGTATAGGTAATTAACAATGTTGTGTTAGTTTCAGGTATACAGTAAAGTGATTCAGTTATACATATACATGTATCTATTCTTTTCCAATTACTTTCTCATTTAGGTTGTAACATATATATATATATATTTGTGTGTGTGTGTGTGGTACGCAGGCCTCTCCCGTTGCAGAGCACAGGCTCCGGATGCGCAGGCTCAGCGGCCATGGCTCACGGGCCCAGCCGCTCCGCGGCATGTGGCATCTTCCCGGACCAGGGCACGAACCCGTTTCCCCTGCATCGGCAGGCAGACTCTCAACCACTGCACCACCAGGGAAGCCCCTGTAACATAATGTTGAACAGAGTTCCCTGTGCTATCAGTAGGTCCTTGTTGGTTATCCATTTTAAATATAGCAGTGTGTACATGTCAATCCCAAACAACCTATCACTTTTACTAAGTTGTTTTATTGATTAATTTTACATATGAGGAAATTGAGGCCCAGAGAGGTTAGATAACATGCCCAGGGCCACACAGCTAGTTAAGTAGTGGAGCTAGCATTCCAAGCCAAGTCTACCTGACCCCAAAGCTTATACAATTTCCACTGTCTTGTGAGGAACCTTATATGACTATGTAGGCAGATAGGAATAAAATCAAATTAATGGAGATGGTGACTTTTCTTGCCAATGTATGGAAGTAGGTCATACTAATTGGAAAATATTTGGGAATATAAAAAAGTTTTAAAAAGAAAAGGAAAACTGTATATTTCTACCAACTACTTCCTTAGACTCTTTTGTTGTTCTAATTTTGCATAGTTTTCTTTTAATATATATAATGAATATAATTTTGTTTCCTACTTTTCTAACCTAACATATGAGAAATAATTTCCATACTATAAAACATTCTACATAAAATAATCTTCAATTTCTACATAAACATAATATGTGATGAGGGATATGGCATGATTAAATAGTTTCTCAACACCATGGTTATCTTCAATTTTCTCACGTTAAGTAGTGTTTCAATGACTATATACATATCTCGTATTATTTTTATTTTCTTAAGATATATTCTTAAAAGTAAAATTAATGAGTCAGAAGCTCTGACCATTTTTATGGCTCTTGATAGAAACTGATAAACTTTATACTTGTGCAAATACATTAATATCACAGATCCTAGAAGATTGTAAGCACTCAAGTAATGATACTTATATTTTCAAATTACTTTCCAGAAAGGGAGTAATAGTTTACACTTCCATTCCTCTTACATGAGCACCTTTCTCACAATAAAGTGGCTAGTACTGACTGTTTAAATGTTAACAAACATTTGAAATGTTTTCTTAATTTATTGGTGAAAAATGCTTCCATTGTTATTTTACTTTGAATAAATTATATAGGACAGAAATGATATCAAACCCCAATTTTTTTTATGGTTTTCTTTTCAGTGATCACTATTTATTCCTGAATAGAAAATTATGCATGAAATTTCCCATTCCAATTCTGTAATTTTCTTTTTAAAATATTTATCTTCTCTGCTTGGAGATGTACTCATAACTGGAATGTTCCAAAATGCATTGCTTAGCATTACTGGATGATTTTAGTAAAATTTTTAGTAACTTTGAAACATCTTTATACATTTAATTTTCTGAATTAACTTGAAGACAAAAATAGTTGGACACTTTTCTTATTATTTTTCAGTTATGTACATAATATTTGAACGTTGTTTTGACTGTCTGCTAGTAACAGAAGATGAGGTGGAATCATCTTGTTTAAAATTATACTCTGAAATTAACTCAGGAATCTTAATTTCAATTTGCCATGGTTAAATCTGAGAAATCATCAATATTCAGCAGTTAATTATAAATAGCCTCATGTTCTTTGATTACCAACTTGTTATTTGGATTTGCATATGTTTAAGGTTTTTAGCTTTGTTTATTACTCTTTTATTACTTTTTTTAGATGTATTTTTCTCTCTAGACTTTAGGAGTCTTAATATAATTGATGTTTGTAAGATTTCTCAATCAAGGCAACATTTGTTTAAAATAAAGGTGAAATAGCTATTGTCTTATTGGTTTTTGTAGGTGCAGAAGTCAATCCACCTCAGCCTGAATAATTCTCCAGCTAGTAGATGGCCAGATTATCCCCCCAAAATAACTGTGTTCTAAGGCTTTATGTATATCATTGAGTTTTCCACAGTTGAACTTGCAAATTTATACTCCAACAAATTTGATTCCATGCTAATCCATGACATAGTTTGATCATCCCTATGTAATAAAGTTCTCCTTTCTTATGTGGGAGGAAAACAAATCTCCTGTCTAATACAAACAACATTATCTGTAAAACTGTGATACATCATCATACATGCAAAATCAAAGCCCGTGGTAGGCGACTGGCAGATTAGATGAACCACATCAATTTTCCATCAATCAAATTGTAGTTTATTGTTCAGCTGAACTACCTCAGGCAACACAAATCTAAGAAACTGTCATTTTGGAAACATTACATTTTTTTTCTTGTCACATTATAACCCAAGCTATAGTCATAAAAAAGAATGTCATACCATTACTGACTCATAATATTCCTTCATTTAAGAGAAGCTAATTCATCTGTAGGTTGGGCTTGGTGCCTACAAATAAAGATGATAGCAGTATTGTGTTGTAATATTATCCAACCACATTGCTACTTTAATTATTTCCAAATTAATAGTGACAAAGATATTCAATTAAACAAAAGGTGGTTGCTTAAAATAATACCTTAATAACCAGATTAGAGGGAAAATACAATTTTTAATCTATCTAATATTTCATTTGTTTTGTTTGTGTGCAAAAGAAATTGGGCAAAATTTAACTAAAGATTTGACCTCTGACGATAGAATAATAACTTTTATTTTACAAAATTTTTGCAGTAGGGAAAATATGATTCACCTGTCAGGCTGAACGTTTAACAAAAACAAGCAACAAAACACTCGAATATCCAGCACGTTAAAAAGCTGATTATATTCTGTCTCCCACAAGTGTATCAATAGATTTTCTGACATTTATTCTGTTAAGTCCCTCGCAAGTTGAGGAATTATCATCGATGCTGTTGCATTTTAAAAGTTTTTCTCTCAGTTCATCTTAGTTGTATGAAACAAGCTAATGGCATTTCTATAGCTAGAAATATTTAGTCGAATGCATGCAACAGTGTTGATTGCTTTCCTTTGTGGTATAGGTATTACAATTTGGAAAGTGAGGAGGGAAAATAACTAAATAAATTTTATTCTCAAAATACAATTCTCTCCAAAATGAATGAGATATTTGTGCAAGAATGAACCTTGTTAAAACCATGGTGGTTTCCACTTGCTATAGACTCATATTTATACTTAAAATGTGTTCATGATTACTTGATGAAGGCATAAACCAGCTCAAGGAATAATACTCATAAATAATACATGCTAAAGCCGAAAGATAATCAGACATGTTATAAGAATATACCTCCCTTCACAATGTATGTCATTGTTACATTTCATGAAAGGCCACTTAATTGACTACCAGATAAAGGAATAAACCTGCTAAAAGAATAGATTTACTGTGCACTGAGGCAATGCATTTAAGAGATCTTCACTGAATAAAAAACTAGTTCCACTGGCTGAGCTAAGATGTGTTCTTGAACGCATTGGGACTTATTAACTGAACTTTTATGTGCCTTTTATGCATCATTTATTTCTGAAAAATCAGGAATTTTCATGATAGCAATTACTTATACACCAAAGTCATGCAAAATTCCTGTGGTTGGTGCCACAAAATCTACCCCAAGGAAGGACCTTGCTCTCTTTTTAACACCTCTGGAGCTTAGGACAAAAAAAAAAAAAAAAGGAAGTGGAATAATACCAAAGGAGGTGTATATGGCTCCACTGATTGCTGTGGGTTTTTGGTAAAAAAAAAAAGTAGCTCGAAGGCCTTACACTAACCCTTCTGTAGATTTTATTTTATGGGCCTGGAAGTAAAAAAAGAAAAAAATACTGAATCATTTTTTGCAAATATGATGATGATAATAACACCTAACATTTATTGAGAGCTTACTATTTGCCTAAGCAAATTTGTAACATTTGGTTACTTGTACCATTTTTTGGTGCAAATATGTCTATGTTTGGCAAGACCATAAACGTCTTCATTCTGTCTTATTTAGCCAAGATTTTGTATTTGCCTGCTCTGAAATTCATTCCTCAGAAGTACAAAACCTATTGGCAATAAAGCTCTGTATTTGGTTCAGCTTTGCTATAAAATCCAGTGTTTCTCAACACTGTGTAATTAAATGCAAATGCTAGGTTATAATTATATTATGGGTGTGACTAAAACAGAGCGAAGGAAATTCTTAGTTAAATCTGCTTCTACCTTGTTGTTTCTAGGGTTCCTGTGGTTTCTTCTCTCAACTTTTAAACTGTATTTGATCCAAAGCGTCTAGCTTAACTTTACAAGGCTTCATTAAAGTTTAGCTGAACGTGCAGGTTTTCATAATCCCTTCTGCAGACCCCAGGACAATAAGGATAAAATAGCATTTTTCTGTTGATACATTGTCAAGTTCTGCTCTATTCTCCTGCTTACTTTTTTTCTTTTTCTTTTTCATTTATGGACACATGAGGCTTTGAATGTACCAGCAGTGACTCTGAGATTGGGACTCTTTATAAAGAGCAGTGCCTGATGTGGCTTACTTTTAAATAAGGTTCATACCTTCCGACTCATCCTTCTCTCCCATCATTTCTCCACACCTCAGTGCCTGCTCCACACTCCCTTCCCCCTTCCTTCTCTGTTGCCTTTTTTTTGTATACAAAGATAGTAGCAATAGTGACACTGGGAATAATAGTTACCACAAAAATAGGGTGACTGATAATGTTAAAACACATAGTCCCATCCAGTCTGACATTTTCTCTCATGAAAGACAATTTAAAAGCTACTGTGAGCATTAGTTACAATAACCAAGATATGGAAGCAACCTATGTCCATCAACAGATGAATGGATAAAGAAGATGTGGTATATATACATATATGCAATGGAATATTACTCAGCCATAAAAAAAGAATGAAATTTTGCCACACAGCAGCCTGGATGGACTTAGAGGGCATTATGCTAAGTGAAATGATTCAGACAGAGAAAGACAAATACTGTATGATATCACTTATATGTGGAATCTAAAAAATACAAAAAAATAGTGAACATAGCAAAAAAGAAGCAGACTCACAGATACAGAGAACAAACTAGTGGTTACCAGTGGGGGGGGGCAATATAAGAGTAGGAAATTAAGAGGCACAAATTATTATGTATAAAATAAACTACAAATATATATTGTACAACACAGGGAATATAGCCGATATTTTATAATAACTATAAATGGAGTATAAACTTTAAAAATTGTGAATCACTATATTGTACACTTATGATATATAATATTGCACATCAACTACACTTCAATTTTTTTTTTTTAAAAAAAAGCTACTGAGGACTTCTGTGAAATGTTCAGTGTCAGGTAGAGCAACTTTAGGCCATTCCTCACTTGCCAGCATTTTCTACTGAGGCTTGAGAGGATGAGACATGGGAAAGGGACTTTCTGAAGGACCCAGTTTCTCAGGAGCATCAGCTGAGTTGATCTGTTTCAGAGAGTTTACTGCTCTTAGAATGCTCAAAATACAGAGCTGGTCAGAAGGTCTCATTTCCTAAATGACCAAATGAGAGCCAGAGGTGTGGAACGACTTGGTCCATGTCACACAGTCTTTGAGTGATAGACTAATGCCCAGTTCTCTGACCTCAATTTGTGGTCTATTCCTACATACTGGTAGTTCTAGAATATTGGCCATTGGCCTGTAGCTGGTCCTTGATGAAGGATGTGGTCGTCCCCAGCTAAATGAAGAAAAGCCACAAGAAGGTGAATGTTTCATAGAGCTGACTTTATTTCATTTCAAAGAATGTCCTAAACTTTGCTAGGGCAGTATCTGTTCTTATGTGAAATGGTGGTGAAAGTCGTTTATACTTGTTTTCCCTTTGTTTGTTTTTAAGTGTCTTCTCTTGGTAAAAATTAAATTGTTGGGACCTCAAACGTGGAACTTATATATTTATTCAAAATTTTACTGCCCCATGAAATCTAAAAGTCTGGGAAGCACTACCGTAGACCCTTTCCTTCTCCCTCCCCAGTCCCAGATGGGCACTACTGTGAATCCCTCCTCCTTCCAGTTTCCTTTTTGGCAGAATATCCACTATGATTCTTGGCCACAGGCTGTGGAAACCTCCATAGGTGGAAGGTTAGCATGGGTGGGTTTACACTCAGCTGTACCACCAATTAAGGTGCCATATTTGTCAAGCCATTAGCCTCCTTGGATTTTATTTTTCTTATTATAAAAATGAAAGTGTTGGTCAAGTTAATTTGAGACTTATTTTAGTTCTCTCTTTCTGCGTGTGTGTGTGTGTGTGTGTGTGTGTGTGTGTTTAGAAGCTTCAAGTTCTCTTTGTGAGGCAGTGCTTATAAAGTAATGTTTGGTAAGTTTGGACTATAGAGGCTTGGTGTGAGGAAGTAGACATGGGAGAGACGTAAAGAGGTAGAAGAATCAGTCTTACTCCCCCAAAGAGGATGAATTCTTACAACCAATATACAGAATTCTGAATTGTTTGCTCTGTTTATTAATGTACCCATGTCTCTTTTCAGTTCTTCCTTTATTCATATTTTGATGCTCAGGCTGTTCAGCATTTGCTTACATAAACTAAATATGAATTTATACACATTTTAAATTTCCCCTAATGTATCTCTCTATGTATATATTGTTGCACTGATAGAAAGAACACTGAAATTTGAGTCTGAGATCTGAGTTCAGAATCCAGCTCTGTCATTTAGTTGTTGGGTGGCTCTGAGTGAGTTCTCTGACTTCTCTAACTACCTGGAGATAATGCCTTCCTTCAAAGAAACTCTAACAATTAAATGAACATAGATTGTAAACTACAAGGGTCTATATAAATATCAGGCATTAATATTACGCACCTGATCTATATTTTACACATGGCACCTGAGATGGATGGATATTATATGCGTAGGTATGTATATGTATTCCATAATTTTATGTAGTAACTACATGCTTCTGAATTGATTGATTCTTTTTTTATTATAAAAAAGTAATCAATAAATCTCTTTTATTATATAGAGTCCTTGCTGTGTAGCCCCTGTAAGCTTTTGTCTACATATTTCTCATCTTTGACTTTCTCTCCTGGATCAGAAGTCACCCAATACCCTTAACTCATTTAAGCTGTTATGGGTCACCTTGTTGTCTACAAGATAAAACTCAAAGTTTCTTAGCCAGGCATGTCAAACCTTTCCTACACTTATGCCAAAATATATTTCCTGCTTTCTATAACCCAGACACATTTCCAAAACTCTGCCCTTCTAAACACATTATAGGCTGAAATTCCTACCCTCCTACCTCATCTGGCAAACTCCTACTCATTTTATTTCAATCTTCGACTTCTCAACTCTCCTAGGCAGTGTTAGTCTCTCCTCTGTGAACCCCTTGTGCTCTCCCTCCACATATATTTACGTTGCAACACACATACACTATATTGTAAATATTTATGGTATTACTCCTTCTAAGTGAAGAATAGTATCCTATGAGACTTTTGTCTATCATTGCCTATCAAAGTATCTGGCAGATAGCAAATACTTAGAAAATGTTTGTAGTTATATCAGTACAACTATAACAGTACAAATGTTGCTATTTTATCATTAATTTTTATCTAGTAAATTTCAACTATGATATGGTCAGTTTTTGTTTTCTTTCTTCCTTTTTACTCCTTATCAATAAACATACTAGAATTTGAGCAATCATTTACAATGTAGTATATCTGATCTTATTTCATTGTTGAATCACTGAAATACAGGACTGATTGCTTAAGTTTATCTTAATTGTTCAACTGTATCAATTGGGCAGCAATCTAATTGTATGGTGAGCAATTTTCAAAAGTTTACTTAGACTCCTATAATAAGGTCATCTTAGCATCTCCTAAGGCTACTCTTCATTACTAAGTGTAGTTGTAGTTAAATACATTACCTTAACTTCTGTACTATTATGTACTTATACTATACATATGTATGAAATCATAGAAGAGACGGAAAGAGGAAGATAGAAAAAATCCGGGGATATGTAGATTCCTGAAGAATCTGCATAGTTTTTGAAAGATGGTCAAAGTTAAAATTCATCTTGTCAGCACACCAACAAGCTTTTGCCATGTAAATGCACCAGGTTGTAAAGTAATTAAAAAGTGGAGCAAAGAAGACAATATTGAAAAGTGAATAACAGCAATATAACTATATTGCATAATAATTTGTAACATTCCCATCCATTGAGTTAAATTTGGGTCTATATACAACTATAGCTTTCAACTTCTCATTTCTTAAAATGGATCTGGAATGGATCTGAATAGTGATTTCCAGACATTTAAATATTTGTTCCAGCTCAGTTTCTTCTTAATCATCACCTGCTCAATACTAATTGTTGCAAACCAAGTTGAAGGCCAAGTTGGAAAGAAAATCATATTTTTGTCCTAATTTATTCTTTGGGATTTTTTAACTGGCTTGACTTCTGACTGCTATACAGGGGTGTATGTATGTGTGTTGGGACAGAGGTGGCGTCAATGATTAAATAATTCTGGTCTGGGTCTCTCTAAGACTTTCCAAACCTCAAAATCAATGCCTTTAATATGATTGTTTATCCAACCCTTCCAAAAAGCTTCAAATCCTTCATGGAATGTGTGTGAAAGGACAGCACAACTCAGTATTTTATTTATTTATTTGTTTATTCCTCTATAAAGGAACACCTCTGTCGTAGTTCAGATTCCTTGAGAAATGCATGCAGGATGTTTATAGGTAAGTGCTTTGAGACATAACTTCTGTGAGGGACTTAAGGAAGCAGAATTGGGCAGAAGGAGAAAACTTGTAATACATTTGACATAGAAGCCATATTAGATCTCATAAAGAGCTCTATGTTGAGTTGAGATGGCCTTTCAGAAAGGTCCCAAATGGGGAAAAGGAGTCAGCACTTTGTCCCCTGCATCATCCAGCCATCAGTTATGGGTTTCTCCTCCCTCCACAAATCTTCCCCTACTTCAGGTGACATAACTAAGGAAGCTCACTTGACCAAGGACAATTCCTGAGGAGTAATTAAGTATTAAGTCATGGATAGGTAATGTTTCCAGCATCTAAGGAGATGAGTACTTTGGTCCTCAGCGAAGAGATATCTAGTTCATGCACCAGAGCACCCACTGCAGACTCCAATTTGAGTGCCATCCTTGATGAAATGACTAGGTGGTGTCAATAAACATGATAGACTAATTCTGCCTAATCCTTATTGATTGTTTAAACTCTAGAATATCCAATGTATACCACTTCTCCATTAGTACATTTGGGCTGCTATAACAAAACATCATAGACTAGGTGGTTTATAAAAAACAAACATTTATTTCTTACAATTCTGGAGACTGGGAAGTTCAAAATCAAGGCACCAGCAGATTCTGTATCTGGTGAGAGCCTACTTCCTGGTTCACAGATGGCATATTCTCACTGTGTCCTCAAATGCTAGAAGGGATAAGGGAGCTCTCTAGGGACTCTTAGGGCTCCACCATCATGACTTAATCACTTCCAAAAGGCCCCATCTCCAGATACCATCATATTGGGGAATGAGTTTCCACATAGGAGCTCTGGGGGGAATATGAACATTCAGTGTGTTGCAGATGGAAAGTTCTTAAAGACTGAGTTAGATCTATTCTATTTTTTTTTTATTTCTTTGAATCTGTCCCCTGATGAATAGCTGAGTATACACAGTATAGCTATATACACAAATGTACAATTATATATATAATTATATATATATATAATCAGTTAATTATATATCTAATTTGAAAGTGCTATGTTGATGGATTTGGAGACAGAGGAAGAAGCCACAAGCCTATGAACACCCAGTGGCCTCTAAAAGCTGGAAAAGGCAAGGACATTGATTCTCACACGGAACTTCTGAAAGGAATGCAGCCATACCAACACTTTGATCTTAGCCCAGTGAGAATGATTTTGGACTTTTGACCTCCAGAACTGTAAGAAATGATGTTTTAAACCACTAAATTTGTGGTAATTTGTTACAGCAGCAATAGGAAACTAATACAATAGGTTTTGCCTGTTTGAAAGTATGTACTGGGGTTTCTATGCTTCTATAACTATTTGACTATACTTGTAATTTCTTATAATGTTTTTCAATGTCCAAATAAGGAATAAGACTTATTAGTTAACAAATCCATTAAAATATACATGTAGATACATAGGTAGATATATATGAATCTCATAGATGGAAATGATTTTAGTTTGATAGATATTTTATGTTTATAGTACTTGGTGTTTTTAAAGTTTGAAACAAAATTTTATAGTCATAAGATTTAACATATAAATCTGGATTTACAGCTTTCTTTAAAAAAACAGAAGTCAACACTGGGCCTAGATTTCCAGGTGGCAAAATCTTTTTGGAGTTGAGTGGTAGCTGTGCTTGTGAGCTAAAACATGACCTCTCTAGATGGCCATGCTCTCTACTGACTCACACAGGTATGGTTATGCACTTAGGCACTTGCCTGGTCTACCACACTCAGCCAGGCTTAGTTAAGGTGCTGCATCTTCCTTTTATTTAGTTGCTAGTTTTATATGAAATGGCTTGTTGACTTAGGATTGTTAAGAAGAGTTGAAAACTATAAATAAAAATGCTATGTGTAAATTTGTTTTATATTAATTCCTGGAAATAACTATTCTCTTTAATTCTCTTCTACTTCTAGTTCCATACTTTCTAATTAAAACAGGAAACTGTTTTCTTATTCCTTATTATGGAGTCATGTTTCTAGTTAAAATGGTGTCTAGGATTTGGATATGGGATGGGGAGGGATGTCAAAGGTAGAATTTGCTGTAATATTTTTAAGCAACAAATCCACCAACAACTTTCTCTGAAAACCTTCATGTTGAAGGCCTTCGTGAATGTCTGAGTTTGAAAGGTGGACTCATGTAGTTATGAGTGTGAACTCCAGAGTTAGCCTGCCGAAGTTCAAATCCAAGATCCATCCACTGATTTGGATCCACCACAATCTAAGGTGTGTGTCTTTGCTCAAGTTACTTAATTTCTCTGTCCTTCAATTTCTTCATCTGCAAATGAAGGTAATAATACCTGCCTCATGGTTGAGCATTAAATTAGTTGATATCTGTAGATCATTTAGAACAGACATTACACAGAGCAAGTATCTACACAACACCTACTCGTACTATTTACCAGCCTTTAGCCTGGTAAATCATCTAGTACCTGTGTCCTTCTTTGATTCTAACCAGCAGGCCATGTATCTAGCCAACAACCCAAAGTATGTATTTATCACTAAACATGGCAGTTTACTCATCTATCAATCTAAGCTCACATTTAGTGTAAAGAAAGTAAACAAATGATAAAGTGAAGATTAGGAAGAATTGATAATTCCCAGGAGACCAAGTGCTATTCTTGGGACAAAAGTTACTCACTGTCCCAAGATGGGATCCTTTTGAGATCACCTGGTCACTGCAACCTCTGTCTGACTTTCCAGTTGGGATTTTATATGGTATGAGAAAATAATTTTTATGAAATAAGGATAAGGTAATTCATAGCGAGCATGGTAAACTGGCTATTTACACACATGTGTTTGTACATGCACGTGAATATCTACACATACACATATATTTGGTCAACTAGTCATGTGCCAGATGGGATGAATGCATAATTTATCCTATTTTTCAGGTGGCAAAAGAGTGAACCAAAAGATAATTAAAGTAATATACCATACTATCTACAAAATAGAAAGCTTAAGAGTTTTCCCACAAATGTCTCCCTATAACATTAAAAAAAAAAAAAAAAAAACCTCTACAAAACATATTATAACTTGGGTCAAATAAGTTTAGATTTTCATATAAATTGAAGTCATAATTTATTCTAGAAATGCATGTGCCCATGATGACTTTTTTTTCACTCTTCCTTTTAGAATTTCTGCTTCTGAGGATTTCCCATAAAAGCTATGAAAATTTTAACTTAGATTAACCACATACCACATAATCTAACCACTTTCTTTTCTTTAATCTAGTAACTAGTTTCTGAGACCTTCTTACAAACTCTGTAAGGCTATTGCAATAGAGGGACTTTTCATTTATTTATTTATTTTGTGATTTACAATAATACATCTGGAGTCAGGGACAAGGTTAATGTGGGGAGTGCGTTTGGATTTTGTGTACTTTGGACTGGTGATTATCTGGGATTCACTCAGTGCGTTTGAGACATAAAAATGTAGCAGAAGCGGGAAAAAGCCTTTGTGTGTTCCCTTAGCCTTAAAACATTTGCAGTCCACTAGGCTGCATGAGGTTGTTTTGGGTTTATTTTTTCTTTGAGCTGTTGTGCACATAATGAAACTGAATTTCAAGTGATAGCTTTCAAGTAATGTCTACTTTTAGTACATTATTTTAGGTGTCTGTCATATGGCTGAAATAATGTAACTGAATGTATAATTTGTCCTCTTTAAAAATTGGTGATTTTAGGTATAGGAGTGAAAGACTAATCTGAAGTAATTTATAAATAAAAATATGGGGTCCACATGTTTCTTGGCTGTACAACTTGGAAGAAGACAGTCTTTTAAGTGTTTGTTGTGTAATCTTCCATATCTGGAGATTTTTAACTTTGGTTATGAGCCTTAGCTTTATTTCATATAATAAGACCATAATGTTCTATTAAAGGAAGAGGTACAGAAAAGTATGTCATTACCTTTATTACCAGAACAGACATGACAATTGTTACTTATTTATAAGAATATGACTGGTTCTCCCTGCCATCTATGGAATCTTTAAAAAAAATTAAAAGCTTCCATGCATATATTAGAGATACAAAGTTATTTATATGGAGGTTATAAGACTTACTTTATAATTTGTAGCAAAACATTTTAAAGTTCTGACATTCATATAAAATAAATTGTTCTTCTAATTCCCAGGCTAGCTGTTTTATCACAGGCAGTAGACATAAAGAGATGGGGCAGTAGATACTCTACTTGTTAAGAGTTAGCGTCAGAAAAGACAGAGCAGAAATAGCTAGTTTTAAGAGTCCCTGAATTCTGGATAATTTATGCTTTTAAAAATACTCCATTGTTAGATTATCTTGATCTTAGGGAACTAGAATTTTCATCTATAACCCTAATAGTGATGTGCTTTCATAATGTGATGAAATAGCCTCAAAGAAGTTAATTAACATGAACAGCTTTGGCAGCCACAAAGTTTCAGTGGTTTTTCCCTGTTTTCTGAACTAATAAAATGTATATAAATTAAGATGGAATTATCTTGGACAATGTTTCCATCTTTGTCATATAAGTAATAGATCTTACACTCACAGTAAGTTCTTTACTCATGGTGTTTCAATTCTTGTGGCTCCAGTAATACACAAGAGAGAAACATAACTACAAAAATGTCAAAACAACTTTTGGTACCTTTAACAAAGTGCATGAAAGAAAGATGATTCAAAAAAAAAGAAAAAGACTGAGCTTTCTGGTAATTTACTTTAACTAATTCAGTCTTTACTAAAGATTGAGATAAGAATTCAAAACTAAACTTGGCATCTTATGGACATGGTAGAAAGAAAACTAATGAAAAATATTTAAGCAAATTACAACTTAGAAATGTGTTAAACAATTTCTTATTCATGGCACTTTTCACTAGACTCTGAATTTTGACATAGTATAGTCTACAGTAGCTTTCAATAAAGATACATGCAACTGACACACAATAAAATAATATTGCTTTGCATACTGAGCAACAGAAAAAAATAGTTTTTTCATAAAGAATGAGTGATTCTTACATCCAACTAAACACTCAAAATCCTGGATCTCATTGTGATGAGGGAAACAAAGTCAAAACAAAAAAATCCCATATTTTCAGCTATTTATTTTCTAATATTCTGTTATTTGGCTGTTAACCCATTTACTATTTATAGTAGGTTTCAAGGACATAAAAAATGCAAAACATGAAAATGATTGAAAAGACTCATCATAAAATGAAGACTGGATATAGTAGGAAGTAAAGATAACAGAGTACTAAGACATAGGAAGAATATAGAAGGGTACATGACTGCAGCTACCAAATAGTCAAAAACAGGTGCTGTGACATAATGATGTTAGCAAGTTGGAGGCATAAGAGATTGAGTTTATTTGGAAGATTTGGATTGAAATTATCAGGGAGAGTGTATGGTCCAGGTATAACTAGAACACTGAGTGACTGCATCACAGTGGACATAAGGGCATGAAATTTAGATGCTAGTGTGTAGTACGGATGACTCACAAATATAATGGTTTCACCAGGGGCTAGCAAGATTTGGAATGGGCCAGAAGATTTGACCAGTCTCCAGAATCTTAATGGGTGAGAGGATGGCAGTACATGAGAGTGTTCAAAGGGTATAGCCTATGGCCAGGGGCCCCCAAAAAACTAGGAGGATAATGAGCTTTAAAGATCTTAAGACTGAAGCACCTCCTCAACTTAGAGGATAGATTGAGTAAGTACATAAATAAGCAAGTCTTAGGCCACATAGATTCTGTTGCCTGAAAGGACGTCTCAGCTCTCCTGAACTTAGGCAGTTAATCATGTGTAAGAGATATACCACAGGTTTTCCACTCAAGAAGTTTGCTCCCTGAGTGGATCCAGTTATTCATGACCACTGTTCAATGAAGGGCCAAGCTGTTGATCTAGTAGGCCTAACTCAGTGTCTACCTTCTTGCCTTGATATGTCAGTGTTGTTCCTTCAAGATTCAGACAGACATTAAGAGAGAATTAGACATGAAAGAGATTGGTGGAAATTTCTGTAAGAATAAAGGGAGAGGGAGCAGGAAAAGGCAAAGAGACCTCTCTGACCTCAATGCCTATGTGATACCTTAGACTAGAGAGCAAAAGAAGGATTGGTTAGAGTGAGACTTAGTCCACAGGGAGGCTCAGAAAATCATGACCAGGTCGATGGGAGGTCACAAAGCAAAGGTGGCGGGTTTGAGTAGTCCTGCCTGGGGCTTACCTGGCCTGCACTAGGACCTCCATCTTCTGTGTTCAGAAATGGTTACGAGCAGGCTTAGCATAGCATAGCCTCAGTATTAAAGCCGTAGCTGATGGATGGGTGGCAGCTGGAGGTCATCAGTGGACTCTGCTGGTGTAGCATGTTCCCTCAAAGGCAGATCTCAAGAGCTACCACACTTACTGCAACATACCTGCCTAACTTCAAACACCAAGTCCGCTGGCACAGATTGTCCCAGAGCAAACTGCGTGGTATCCTCAGAATCTGAGGAATGCAGTTGGAGGTCAGATCTCTGGTCATCTTCAGCTATGGAATTTTCATTCTGTCAGTCATTCAACAAATATTAATTGAGTACATGCTACTTCCCTGTCACCAAGGATACAGCAGCACACAAATCAGAGTGAACACCGTGAGGACTGTACATTTAAATCCCATTATTCTCATTCCCATCCTTCATGTCATTGTTATATAGTTTCAACTATTTTTAACTTTTAAAAATTTATTATTTTTACTGATTTTTCCCCTCAGCGCTGTTTCATGTTTCTTACTGCCTTCTGTGTTCATTTATTTCCTTTGAATTAATGAAGCGTGTACTTCAATAATTTTTCAGTGATGATCTGTGTAGAAAATTTTACCCCTTTGTGAGAAAAATGTTTTTACTTTTGAATGGTAGTTTACCTGGGTATAAATTTCTTATTTGGTCATTATTTGTTCTTGGCAGTTTGACATTGTTATTTCTGTTATTGCCTCTGTTATTGTGGCTGAGAATCTGCTGTCTGTATAATTGTTGTTTCCTTATTAAATCTGCCTTTTAATTCTCACTAATTTTAATATTTTTGTCTTTGTTAATTTTCAGTTTCACTAGATACATGAGTGTGGATTTACTCTGATTTACCCAACACATGATTTGTATGTTTTTATATCTGGGTATGTGTATGTTTCTTCAAGTCTGTGAATTTTCAATCTTTATTTTCTTGATACCATTTTTTTATTCACTTCTTTTAACCATCTATTAAATAGATATTGTATCTACTTATTCTGTCTTTCACACACCTCCAACTTTTTCATATTTTTCATGACTTGAACTAGGTAAGTTTCTCAGACAAATCTTCCAATACTGATTTACTCTTTAGCTGTATTTAATCTGGTATTTAAATCATTTATTGAGTTTCTAATTTCAGTGATCTTTTTCTAGAAATTCCACTCTTGCCCATAGTGTGCTGATCTTTCACTAGGTGTTTGAATTCTTTTATATCTTTAATTAATATTTATATAATATTATCTTTCAGATAATTTACTTCATATTCTAAGAGTACTAATGTCAAATATCATAAATCCTTTTTATTGTGTAGTTTGTTTTTAAACCTCTCTCTGTTTCAATTTCCTCATCTCTAATGTTTGAACAATAATAGTAAGTTCATCAGAAAGTTGTTGTATTAAGTGAGTTAATATATCTGAAGTTCTTAGAATAATCCTTTATATACAATAACTAACTTCAAGCATTAGCTATTCTTATTCATTATTACTACTTCTACAGCTATTATTAACTTAGTGGTTCTCAAATTTGGTATTCTACAGAAGCATAAAAAAGAAAAAAAAATAGAGAACTGGAATAAGGTATCCAGCATTTTAGTGACAATAGAAAAATAATTACTACCATCTACAACCAAGTATATGAGATAAGTATTTTAAGACACAAAAAGAGAACAAAAATGGTTTTATACAAAACTCCTTACAATGTATTTATTATTCTGTTCCACCACGGAGCAGTAGAAACTGTCAAGAAATAACACCAGTCTGAGATTTGAGAATCATTGTTTTAAACATCACTGACTGAAAGACAGGACAAATTGCACACCCAGGGTGTTTTACAATAGCATCAAAGTAATAGAGAAATAGCCTCTTGTAGTTTAGGATTAGCAATCAAAACGACCTTGCTTTAAAAAAAAAAGGTCTAAATTAATCTGCAAGGACCATTTAATAAAGACCACTTAAAAGAGAAATAAATTGTTCAAGTATAATACAGGAAATTACTGCATATAGGCCTAATGAATAATTAATATACTATTTTGTAAAAAAAAATATACTAAGAACACTCAAAAGGAATTTAACGTGAAGAAAGAAATCATTCAGCATGGCTCTAATTCACTAGAATACAATGCCCTGCTCTTCATTCTTCAGCCTAAAGAACAATAGAAGAAATTGAGGACTCAGCTGAGCAATGCCAGAATGATTAAGGGATAAGAAAATAAAATGGAAATCTTAAGTAAAGGACATGGAATTTAACTTATAATTTTATCTTTGCAAGAATATGCCTAAGTATCCTTTTAAGAACTATTTTCACCTACAAAGAGAGATTATGATATGCTGAATGGGGGTAGTTATTTATTTATTTTTTCTGAGATTCCAAATTGACTGGAGTTTAATCTTCAGAGGAGCTGAACTATTTATTGCCAGTTACCCACACATCTATTGGACTTTGTTGGATAAATTCTCTGTGTAGGACACTAGGCCAGTGTCCATCCTGGAACATGTGTAATGATTAAAGATTAAAGATGTGGATGAAGTGTTTGTGTCCTACTTTCATGGTGCTTCTATTTATCTATTAGGGACATTGATTTGTACACACATTACTATAACAGAAGACATTGTAAAACAAGGACTGTGTTAATGAGATCAGAGAATGAAAAGAACCTTTCAACTGAAGCAGTTAGAATAGAACTTATGAGGACATTTCAGATCCATGGAAGCATAAACATGGGCTGGGAGATTTAAGAGTCAGAGCTAGAGTGAGTATTCAGGAAGAATGGTCACTGAACAAGAGATAGGATTAATTTGCTTTCAGTAAAATGGTATCATAAGGAAGTATTGAAATATAAATTTGAAAAGTTAGATTAGAACCAGATTACATATTGCATGAACTTTAATATCATAAACTTGGGAGAACCATTTATTATTTTCTCATATATTTTCAAAAATATTATTTAAAAATTCAATTAAAAGAGCAATATATTTTACCTAAACAATAATAGAAACATGTCTACCTAGACAACAAATACTAGAGAGGGTGTGGAGAAGAGGGAACCCTCTTGCACGGTTGGTGGGAATGTAAACTGATACAGCCACTATGGAGAACAATATGGAGGCTCCTTAAAAAACTAAAAATGGAATAACCCTATGACCCAGCAATCCTACTACTGGGCATATACCCAGAGAAAACCATAATTCAAAAAGACATATGCACCCCAATTGCATATGCGCCCTAGCTATTTACAATAGCTAGGTCATGGAGGTAAGCTAAATGCCCATCCACAGATGAATGGATAAAGAAGATGTAGTACATATATACAATGGAATATTACTCAGCCATAAAAAGGAACGAAATTGGGTCATTTGTGGAGACGTGGATGGACTTAGAGACTATCATACAGAGTGAAGTAAGTCAGAAAGAGAAAAAATATAAATCATATATTAATACATATATGTGGAATCTAAAAAACTGGTTCAGATTAACCCATTTGCAAGGCAGAAATAGAGACAGATGTAGAGAACAAACATATGGACACCAGGGAGGGAAATGGGGGTGTGTGGTGGTGGTGGTGATGTGATGAATTGGGAGATTGGGATTGACATAGATACACCAACATGTATAAAATACATAACTAATAAGAACCTGCTTTTAAAAACAAAATAAAATAAAACTCAAAAAAATAAAAAAAAATTGTCTACCTGGAAACATCTTAATGTTTAGCATTGAATATACATAGTATCCTAAGAATTCAGAACAACTTTTCTCTTTTCAACAATTAGGGTTGCCAGATTTAGCAAATAAAAAATATTATATTTTATCTGGCTGTCCTATCAACAATATATTTTGGCTCTGTCAGTTCTAAATTAATGCAGTCATGGATTGAAATATTTTAAAATACCTTTTCTTTGGTTTTACAGGATGCTAAGCAACTGATGATAAACTGATTCTTTGTCAACTTGTGTTTGTTTTTTGGGTGGAGTACATATCAAGGATTTGTCTTATAAATCTATAAATCTTCTTTATTTTACATTACGAGTTAACTACTGTTTATCTTAAAACTAGTCTAGTGTACCCATGTATTAAAAAAAGCAAATTATGTAAAAATATATTCAGTGAAAATTGTTTCCCTCTTGGTAACTCTTTAACTGTTTTCATCAGTTTGTGATTTTTCTGTCATTTGTATATTTAAATGTATGTACACTTCTTTACACACCTGGGACCATATTATACACATTCTTCTGCACCTTGCTTTTTGCATTTGACATATCTTGGAAATCACTCCTCATGAACACATTATAGCTTTGTATTATTATTTTTAATTGCTACATTGTATTCTATTATATTGAAATATTAATTTATTTGAACAGTCCCCTAATGATGGCCATTCAATGGCTTCTGCTCACTGTTTATTTTGTTTTATGTATATAATTGAAATCATAGCATAAAACTGACATTTGCTATCCTTATTTAATGTTTTTCATAATCATGTTTCCACATTACTCCATAAATGCAAATGTTTGCAATTTAGTTTTAGGGATAAACGTGAATGCTCCCAGGGAACCAGTGTGCATTGATCACCTACTATGGGCCAGCACCTTTTTGTACTGTCATTTCTCATTATCCAGAGGGCAATTAAGCAGTGTTGGGAGCACAACAGTGACCTGGCCATTTTGTATGTTCTATTCACACGCCCTTCAGCCACCTGGGGACACTGGATTTGTCTTCCATAGAGATTTAGAGGCACAAGTCATCTGCATGTACTCAGGTGGATTGCAAGCAGTGAAGCCCAAGTTCCAGAGCATTGTTGATTTAAAACACACTCTCAGTGATAATAGGATGTCTCTGATTTCAATATCAGAAAGAAGGGGATAAATTTTGTTGTAAAGGAAATTTAAAAAAATATAGCTATGCAAAGGAGGTTTCTTTATAAAAAGGGTTCCCAATACCAATAATTTGCTGTCCCTTCACTGCAGAAATAAAAACAATTTCTTTACAGGCTAGATAATTGTAATTATATTTCTGTCTCTGGAAGATCTCTGCTTCTATAATTTCAATAATTGCAAACAAACAAAAGTTTCCTTTTCTTCTCTCCCTCCCTCAACATAGCTTTTAAGGGTTTCTTATTAATATATCAGGACGGATTACAATTAATCATCTGGGGAGGAAATCAATCTCCATAAACCCCACCTCCAAGTTATCATAATATAAAGTTATTAAAACAATATCATTTTTGTTTCATGGAAGAAAACACAGTGTTTCAGTAGATCCTACTTAAGGGGTTTAAATGGCTGATAAAATAAATAGCTTCTATAAAACTTTCATCTGTAAATTTGATCAATGAATTAGATTTTGAAGATTTCAGCATAGAGTGTGAAGACACACTGGTATGGAAAGAGAACATATACATTAAGAAAATCATGACTGCCAAAAAGGGAATACTTTCATAATACTTTCATTTCTGTATCAAAATCATACAATATTACAGTTGTAAGCAAAACAAGAGATCATATAATACTTCCTTCTCATTAAATGGACAAGGAACCAAGACGAGGTGATGTTAAATATTTTCTTAACTTACATAGCTAATTCGTTAGCATCAGGGCTAGGATCCAGGGCTTCTGTTGGTCTGATTAAAGTCTTATGCAAAAACCCATCATAAATTTTAAGAATTATCTTGTAAACTACTGTTCCCTGTATTCGTGTGCCTCCTAAGACTTAGATAAGTTCTTTTGGTCAACACAGTTGCAACCAGTATGTAGTCGATCACAAGAGTATGCTAATATACTCATTTTGAAGCTTGAAATAACTGGTCAGTGATTCACTGAAATGGTGATTTTTTGTGTTCAATATAATGACCAAATCAGCAATCAATCATTATAGCAGTTAAAGAAAACTAACTAGGTATGTTAAGGGACCTCAAGTAACTATAGTGCAATTTTGGATTGTGATGAAATAGATGTAAACTTGGACTTCCATGCCATAAATGATTGGGAATGGCAATAAGATTTATACATATACTGTTCTCATGGTGCTTAAATAGAGACTTCTATCAAGCTTATGGTACAGGACTTAGTCACTCTTCCTTAACTTAGAGGAGGCTGTAAAAGAGTTATATTGAAGAGCTATGGTAAAATGAGAACTCTGGACTTCATAAAATCTGGATATCAATCTGGATTCTGTCATTTACAGGTCTCATGACCTTGCAAAAATCATTAAATGCAGCTGTAATTTTCTCTTAGAATATAATAATAGTTTATTGGCTTATTGAAATGAATAAACAAGATAATATATACAAAATTATTTGCAAAACAATTTGGAAATGCTAGGTGTTATTGTAGGTGGTAATGAATCCTAGTCAACCCTTAGATGATACTGAATATCAGATAATGATTAGTGAACATCTATGGCTATGTTTTAGGTTGTTTGAAGTTAGTGGTTCTCAAAGAGTGCTCCCAGACACCTGAGAAACCCTGAGATACGTTCAAGGAGCCCTTGAAGTCAACACTATTTTTATGTTAATACTTTTATTATTTTCTTTATTCATTTGGGCTGAAATCTGCACATAATACTGGAGCCTTAACAGTTTTGCTTCCTTAGAATAAGTCAAGTAGCACCAAACTGTATTGAAAGTTATCATAATCTTCAGGGTTATACATTTGAACTAAAAATAAAATAAGTCCTTGATCCTTGATGAAGCAATTTTCCTTAAATTTCCTCTATTAGTTACATGTCTTTTTAATAATTTCTATGACAAGATGGGAAGTAAAGTATAGAACTTTTGCTGCATACGGAAGTACAAATTATAATGGTTATCTCAAAGTAAAGCACTTATGTGATTGAGTTTGAGCTTGAGCTATATACAGTAGACCCATTTTTCATGGCCTACAAACTATGATTATTCAGACTTGGGTATATACAGATATCTACTTGAAAATTAACAAAGAGTGTCTGTAACACGAAGGGAAACAATTGAAAGTATATGTTGTTGAAAAAATTTAACTTTCAAGGAAAATTAAAATTTTGGAAAATTTATATCTGCCATCATGAGCTTGACAGAGTCCCAATACGTAATGAAATTTCTGATGAGACCATGATGATATTAATAAATGTGATTATTTTTGATACTGTATAATGAAATGTGCCAACAGTTGAAAGATTTGCATAACTCAGTGAACCAATGTTTTCTAACAGACCAGTTCTTAGTGTTATAAAATCATGCATGGGTCAAAGATCAATTAAGAATGCAAGAGAAATACTGGATTTTAACATAAAAAAGAATGATAAGCTCATTGACATTGTTTCAGATTCCACATTGCAACTAACTTTTAAGAAACTACCACCTGTCAATATTTGGTGTATATTAAAGAAAAATATCCACAATTAGATGAAAAAGCTACTAAAATGTTCTTCTCTTTTCCAATTACATATTTGTGAGAGGGTGGATTTTCCTCATATCCTCAACACTAATTACATATTGCAAGGCTGTACATAAAAAGAAGATATGATAATTCAGTATCTTTATTAAGCCACACATTAAAGAGATTCACAAAATTGTAATGTAATGCCCTTTTCCTTGTTTTTTTAATTTGGAATATATGATTATCTTAGTGGAGCATATTATATATGTGAACATTTTTAATGAGTTTATAGTTGTTATTTTTAAAGAATTAATAAATAATTTAGAAACATAGTTTCTGCTTTACTTGAGAATATGGTAAATACCAATAACTATAACATACATAAATAAAAGCTGTTGTCACCTTGGTAATTTTTTATAGTGGTTCTGAGATAAAAAAGTTTTGAGAACATCTATTCTAAGCTGTCATTGCTAAGGATGTTTGTACCACCATAGGATTACCAAATCAAACGGGAATGGGAAGTTTATATTCCATTTAGGAAATATTTCAAATTATAATTCAAATCCCAAAAGACCATTCATATATATATATGAGTGCACAAAATGCCTAACTGCAAGCTTTTGTGTATCTTCCTGGGCAGATTTTCCCATTGCTTGCTGCTTTAAGAATTCGTAGACCTTATCTATCTAGTTCATCTTTATAGTCATATAGCTTCCACAAAATTGCATTACACAAAATGGGGCCTCAATGAATCTGTATTGGTTGGATGAATAACTGAATGAACATAAACACTCGCACAAAGGGTGTTCTGCAATCAGATATAGATGAAAATCTCAGAGCCATCGTAATGATGTGGGTAGATGCAAATTAATAAATATATCTTGAACATTAGCTCATGATTGCTGAAAATTTTGCTGTTTGAGAATGGAGGAAATAGTGTCACCTTACATCCCCTTGATTAGTAAATGCTTCATGAAAGAGGTAGGATTTTAAAAGTAAAAAAGGCAGTTTCAAGCATCAATGGCAGTACAAAGACAGAAGACTAAAGGACAATGTGAAATAATATTCAAAACAGGTCAATAGTTTAGTGAAGGAGGAAAAAGGTAAATTCATTTAGGGAGAGAACTAAGGAATGAAGAGCACAGTCTTGGTCAAAGATGTACAACTGAGTCAGCTGAGAAATGATTACCTGTACAGACAAGGGAAGAGTCAGTATCATCCCCAGAAGGAACCATGAAGTTAGCTGCATGCTATTTTAAAATTTAGGGCATGCACCTCTGAAATCATTGCTGACCAACTTAGGCTAGTATCATGGAGGTTAATCAAAATAAGAAAATTAGGAAATTTATTTTCTGAGAGACAGTAAAGCTCAAGTTGAATTCTGAAACTGAGGCTTGCCTACTAATGCCAGAATATCCCACAGGTAAGAGTGAAACCAATCCATGATTATTTTGTTGAATTAAATTTAGGTGAGTTTTTGTGGGGAGTATACAGGGAGAGATATTTGGCCGTACACCTGAGGTAGCTGGGAAATATTGCCTGTGGTCCAATTTGAAAAAGATAATAAAAATAGGAATCTCTAGCTGTTTCCTTACAGTCAACAAGATGAGTGCTGTGATGCTTAACAATTTTTAGTAAAGTCAGAAACAGTAGTATAAAAAAGACTATTTGAATTATTATGTAAATTTTTACATTAACATTTGGTAAAATAAAGTAGATAAATTCTCACTCCAATTTATTGGTAAGTAACTATAGTATTAAAATGAACTCTTAAAGCAGAGAATTAAATGCACATTAATCTAATTCACTTATGTCATTTTAATCATCACAAAATATCATGTATTATTTCTTCATTAAAACAAAATCCCCCAATAATCTCAAAATTACTGCAATATTAGTAAACCTTTCCATTCATTCTTGGAATAGCCTCTATTGTGAATTATCTATAAAATGAACAAACTAAGTATTTAAATATAAAATTAAACCCAGGTTTTAAATTAAGTATAGAGACCGTCAAGTGATACCATAGGTAAGAATAATTTTTCACTGATCTTAAGCATTTGGTTTGTTTTTCCCCTTATCTCTTAATTTCATGATGTCTATATAGATCTATCATCCAGTCTGAGTATCAGAACAAATTTTTGCTGTGTATATGCATGCAAATACATATGGCATATATGTATACACACATTTTCTATTCTTAATTTAAAGAGTTTGTGGTTATGAACTGCTAATATTTCTCTAAGCAACAATGATGGATACACTTTGCAATTAGAGAGGAAAGTGATATATATCATACATATATCTGTAATATCTATACATACATATATTTATATACATATATAATCTTTTCTTTCAAATATAGGAAGACATATCTATATCATCTCTGTGTTTATATTTATAGTCCTAGAAATTTGCCCTTCATTATTTGTCTAGAGGAATATGAAGAAAATACAATCAACAGCATTCTGTTTCTTGTTCCCCTCTTGAGTAGAAGTGAAAATTTTGAACTGACTTTACAGGTCAAGTCATAAGCACAGATGCATTCCGTGATGTGGTTTAAGTCTCACAATTCTGCCTGCCTCATAAATATGGCAAAGCTCTCAGCCATCCTACTAAAACAGACCAATGAAACAGGTTGGTTTTAAACTCAGCAAAGCCCAGTTTCTCAGGATAACACACACAGGGCTGCGCTACTCTAATCTATACAGGACAAGGACTATCCTGCCTGGGAGGCTCAGCCCTGTGCTTTGGGCTTTGTGCCAGTGGCTAACAACCTTGCACATCAGTGTAACAGTGGCTATAGAAGTTATGGTGGGGCAAACCTCACAGTCATGTGCATTTTTAGCGGGTAGTAAAATAAAAAAAATCCTCTAATATAAACAGTAACAGGACATAGTGTAATTACCCTGGCACATGTCATTTTGCTCTTTTCTTATTGTAGGGAAAAAAAGCATTCACAACTCCACTTGTTCCTTTATCAAACTTGGATAAAATACTTAAATTTAAATGTGTTTTATTTGTTCTTGGTTTTAGTTTTGATTTCCTGGTTTAGAATATACATCCACTTGTATTCCTACCCAGAAGGAAGAGACCATAGTTAATAAATGAGAGCCTTGTCTAAGCAATACTAAGAAAGAAGGCGAGAAATAGTACACACTTTTCTGGGTGGATGTTAAAGCAATGTCACTAATATCATTTTGGATAGAATTCTCACTCCTGCTGTTTAGAAAGCAAATCAGCTAATGCTATAATTTCTCTTCTTCATAAGATTCATCAGCGGTTGATTCCCAAAACTGCATGGTAAGTACATGCACAAACGTAATCAACCAAATCATTAGCATTTATTAAAGAAGACAGTTTCAAATTGATGGGTGGTCTTGAAGAAAGGTATAAGTATAAATCTCTTCCTTTCTAAATCCTATTTGAATATACAACCAAAATGTATTTTTGAACACAATCAAATGTATTTTTATATTTTCAATGAAAAAGGAATCAGTACGTACCCCCTCCCCCAATTCACATTGTTTAGACACCATTTTGAAGCCTATTAAATTGAATCTCAGATTCATGTGAAATAGCAAGTATGTTAAAAAAAAAGGTGCGTCGATGTCTTTGCTTGACATTATAAACAACATTGTTTCCAAGCAATATATCAGTCTCTAACCTTTGCTTGCATTTTGTTATAAATTTGATGGTTATACTTCATCAGAAGGTGCTATATCTTTAAGTTCCCTCAGGAGGGGAGCTCTATTTAAATGTTGTTTATCCCTGATTGCTCTAGATCGAGGCAACTTAATGATAGTCACCATGCTTTCATTTTTTCACATTAAAGAGTAAATATAAAAGTTAAATTTTGCCAGTTAGTGGTAACACCCTTGTTTTTCAGTATAGTTACGATTAGTATCAAATTATCTAATAGTTCACTTCCCTTAAAAATGATGAGTTTGTGGAATGCAAGCATATCATGATTTGCATTTTACTTTTCAGTTTTTAGAACTCAGATACTATTAAGATATCTAATACCTGCTTTAGAACAGACTACATTGTGATCTATTATATATATTGGCAGGATTCTTATAAATATTTTTACAAGTTTATGAAAACTTATGAAATGTTATACTTCAGTCTAAATATTTACCGGTATATTTTTTCAAAAAAAAAAAAAAAAATCCAGCATCTTCCAAGAAACAGCTCCCATTTCCCCCACACAATTAAACCTTACCTCAACCTAAAGTAAGAGTTATTTAAGTCAGTTGCTTATGTTAGTTATTAGGATTTCACAATTCCTTATGATATACCATAAATAAGTGTTTTTATAGTAGAAACAGTCTACATTTCATCATTTACACTATTTAAATAGAATGAAGATTTAAAAAAGGAAAACCTTGTTCAGATGTCCATCGCAAGTTTGTTGCAAGGCTGATCTCCTAACACATTGTATTGTTCCCTACTAGTGAAGTGAGAGTTTGTTAATAGGTCATAGATTCAGGCTCTGTTTACAAGATTCTGAAACTGGAATAATGCATGAAAAATTAAGTCATGCACAAATGTTTCCAATTACTCACTTGTTTGGCATCATCACATAGACTGGACCAAACATGGAAAGTAAAGTCTACATTTTTCACTCCATTGTTTACTGTATTGTATTCAATAGATATATTACTATATAATAGATATAGATATAATATTGTATTATAGGTCATATTTCTGAACTTATACAGAAGTAACTATGACTATTCTTATTTTACCATTTCAGAATCAAGCAAAGCTAAGGATTGAGTTAGTCAATCCATAATGACATTAAAATAAGGCATTTCAAGTATTTTAAGAATGGGTATGAGTAGACGAGTGGCAATGACTCAATGGCATAATTGAATTATTTCATGAGTAAAGAGCTACACTCGTCCTCCTATAACCTTTAAAAATGTTAAAAAATGAGTGTGAACTTTTACGAGATTAATATATTTTGAATATACCAGGAAAATCAAACCTTAGCCCACACATGACAATTAATTTTCCCACACCCTTTAATTGCTTAAAGCCGCCTCTCTCATGGTCTCTGTGCTCTAGAGTTAATTCTCCAGTGACACGTCATATTGTACCTTCAGCCAGAATACCTACTACTGGTTTTTCTCTCTTCTGCTTGAAACTGACACCACGTGCTGAAAGATGAAGGGGCCAATGCACTTCTGAAGGAGCTAGTAGTCATGAGACTTCACCTGCCACCACAGATAGAGAGGAAAAAAGGAGGGGGGCACTTAGCAATTTCAAGAGCCACAATTTACCATGGAAGCCTCTACTTAATATTCCGCTTGATCTGCCAAGTTTATAGCCTGGCAAATCTGAATACAAATGTTGATGCAAATGAGGATTCATTATTCTTACAAGGTCTTTGTGTTGAAGCTTAATGTAACTTGGTTCCTATGGCTGCTCAGGGAATGTAGATAGCAAGACAGCAAAATATGATGAAAAGAAGAAAACTAAAGAAGAGAAAGAAAATAATAGAAATAGAAGGAAATGTATAAAATGCACTTCAGCCTGAAATGTGAGGAGGCATCAGAACAAAGCATTGTCATTACAATCTTTCCTTCTTGCAACTTATAAGATATTTACTTCTCATCAGCAACAGAGGAGTTAACCACTCAAGAACATTCTAACTAGAGAGAAAACATAACAATTCTCTTTTTACCTATTATAAAACGTTGTTCCCATTATAAAACCAATTCTTCAAATTGTCAACAATTTTTACCATTTTTAAATAATTATAGAGCTCATGGGCTGGTGGGACCTACACATTCCGATCTCTAAGAAGACTGCAAATGCATTTTTAAAACCCCACCCAACAATTCCCTTCCTTTCATTATGGATTAATTGCCAAATAATTCCGAATCAACATGTTAATAAAGATAAGTTAATAGACTACACATTGAAAAATCACAACAGTTTAACATCATTCATTTATTGTTTACCATAACCCAATGCACGCAAAGCTTGCAAAACCCCAAGTTAGGGGAAATCCTGAGAGGCTGAAAAATTATGATTATATCTCATACACCATAGTATATTGTTCCGATGAATCTTTTGCATGGTTAGCTGTTGTTTACATATAAATACCTTCTCTGGAAATAAAAATGTACTGAAGGTAACAGGAGCTGCAAAGCTTAGCAGATACGATGATCCCAAGATCATTGCAGTAAAGCTTGCTTCTTCATCCATAAATAAAGCACATTTGCATCCATTCAGTCAAATTAGCTCCATTAAAAAGGTGGTTATAATTAGCTCCTTTTTCTGGTTCAGGGTAAAATTCTTGCATGCCTGCTGTTTTGATTAAATCCACCATTGTCTTCCAATAGCTAGTGCTAATTCTTCCAAGGAAATCTTCAGTTGAGGTGTTATTTTATTCTGCGCCTCCGTGAGTTGTCTAATTTACGCCAAGTCCCTGCAGTGTTTCCTTAAGCCATCCTCTTTGTCTTGCTTTGAAATTTACCAAATCTTACAAGAAATCAATACTTAATTGATTATTCACTTTTCTGCAGCTTCAAACAGCAAGCACGCATAAGATCCTGGAGTAGTCCCCCGATTTCCAATGCAGGAGGTTGTTTGGTGGCAGAGCCCTGCAAGTGTCCAACAGCAAGCATTCCATGGAGCCGTGCACTGGCGTGGGGTGCCGGCGTCTGATAAAGAAAACGAAGATACTCTAACGAAGCAGAAAAAGTTCCTGGATGAGGCAGATCCATCTCAAGGCTTTGGATAAAAGGCTGAAGCAGGAGCAATTGGATACCAGAACATTATATATATGTATTATTATTATTATTTTTGCATTAATCCTTTTGCTTTTTCCTTACCCTTTTCTTCCCATGGCACTGAAATGGAATATCCCAAGTGCCACCGAACTCAGAGAACTCCACGCAGGAATGGGGGTGAGACTGGTGTTGTACCTCTGGCATAGGATAAGGATGGCAGGCACGTAATATTACGAAATGTAGGACAAATTCAAGCGAAAGAGAGGGAGAGGGAGAGAGAGGGGGAGAGGGAGTGCTAGAGACAGATGGCGGATCTGGCCAGGAGCCAAAGCCAGTGAAATGAATTACATTGCTGAATAACTGTACAGCATTGATTCTGCCACTTGTTGCTGCATGGCAAAAAAAAAAAAAAAAAAAAAAGGGAAAAAAAAGCTCCAGTGTATGTATGCTGGAATCTCGTTATTTGTCATGTGTGTAGCAGACAACTTTCACACACAACTCAATCCTGACATGATATGCTTTGGGTGTCTTTGGTGGGGTGTGTAGGTGCAGGAGAAGTTTATGTGCACATATGTGTGCCCGAGAAAACAAATGTGTGTGTGTGTGTGTGTGTGTGTCTGCATGTGGGAGAGAGGAAAAAGAATCCTTACAATCCAGCCATTTTTGTTTAATGAAGAATGGAAGACTGGCATTCAGAGATGTGGTTATGTGTCGCATATTAATGTGTGCTCACCAGACAGCCTCCCACCACTTTAAAAATGAGTGGCATAGGAGTGAAGCCCTTATAGATCAACCATGTGGGAGAAGCAACTCCTGAGGAAACCTATCATCTCTAAACCTACAAATGGGGCACAAGGAATTCCTCAGAAGAACAAGTTGCTTTCTGACAAGAAGAAAATCTGGTCCCAGGGATACCATGTTTAGGTGTTTTCAAAAAGGCAGCCAGTCTCAGCAGATTGTTCAATAAATGCTTCATACCCAGGATGAAGGGAGACATTATGGGGTGCCCAGGGGGCTTTGGAAATCAAATACAATGTTTGAGTAGCATAATTTGAGGTACATTATAAAAAAGCAATTTGAATTGCCAATGAGGTGACACATATCTGCATGCTAATTAGACCTGTGCCAAGCTTAGTCTGCAGGCTTCTGTTGATGGGGAGGAATGTGCGTATAGTTCTGCTGAGAGATTGTTTCTGCATAAATTATCAGCTTTGTCCTACTGATCATTTTGCCAAACAAACATGAAATACAAGATCAAAAGGCGATTCTAAAATTAAAATTATTGATTGACAAAGCCTAGATTTCAGAATCTAATTAGATGACTCAAAAACAAAAGCTGATATTATTACTGACTATGCCTGAGCTAGCAGCCAGATTGTGCAGGGTTTGTAATTTATCTTTGTTTATGCAGCCAGGATATTAAAAATATAATTAAAATGGTAAAATGATCTGATCAGAAATAGCCACCTAGTGGCAAGTATATTATTTTAAATGGATTATAAAGGCATTGGTCTGTGAAAATAAAAAGCTTTTGTTTTTTTTATGACAAACCTAGCATGTCATTGAGATTTTGCTATGCAATTTATCTTTTGCTAATAAGTTGTCTTTTGTGTTTTGTTCCACAGATAAAGAAATATTTATAACCCTCATTTGTACACTAATAAACATTCTGTTATTACAGGTGGCATCTTGTTATTATAGGAACATCTTTTGTAAATTATGGTATATTTTTTGTCACAAATGGAAGTAATTCAACACCTATTTTGTATACTCATCACACATATTAGATACAGCAATTATATGTGTTCAATATCATCAGCAGGTAGTCATTCCCTCAGCTTTTGCGCTCTCTTGTTTGAAGTGGTTCTGGATATCTCTGAAACTTGGCATTAATGGGCATCTTCAGCCTTGAAAATATGGTTGCAAAGCAAACCCATTTGCCCACTGAGTGCCTTTTTCAACTTACTATTGCAGAACAGATATAGTTGCTTAAAAGCATGTAATACGGCGATTCTAGTGATTTATAGGCTAGATCTTCTCTCATTTAGCAATATTTTGGAAGTGCCAATGGATTATTTTAGGAGCAAATTGTCTAATATAAAATTTATTAACCAAAATGCATCTGCTGTCATCTAATTGTGGATTCTGCAGCCATGTGCCAGAAACAACCTTGGGATTCTCTAATAAAATATCTAAAAATGCATGATAAATACTTAAAAAAAAATGAGAGCCCTGGCTGGTGAGGTCTACATAAGAAATGTTGGAACCCATTTATTTTCCTTTTTTCTTTTTTTCATAAGATCACTGTGGACCTGCTCAATTCCTTTTAAAGAAATTCACAATTTAGGGTTCTGTCAGCAGCTCTGGGGTCTTTTGTTAGGTGCACTTAAAATGCCAGATTAAATATTAATATGTGGTTAGAGTTGTGCTATTTTGCAAGCCCTGAAACCCTATTAGTAAATCATGATCTGGTGACTGATGCAAGAAATTTCAAGGCGCCAACAGTGCAGATTGCTTTATGCCCATCAATCTGATGGATCGCTAATTTTTTAGTAAATTGGGCCTTTGGACTCGTAGCTGTAAGCAGGTACATGTGTTCCATCAGTAAAGAACGTGGTCCAGCTACTATACCATTTTCTGCACAAAATATGCACCCAAACAAGCAGGTTTTTGCATAATTAATAACCATCTTTGCATGCACAATACTCTGTTTCAAAATATATTTTAATTGTGTTACAAAGTACCCAGAAAGAAATAGTTGTAGCTTTCTTAGGCTTCCAGAAATGTTTTAAAGGAAAATAAAGGAGGGGAGAGACTGACATGAGAAGGACTGTCAATCCCATTAGCATCCTTTTTTAATCAGAAAGTATGAACTAACAATGCTGTCCTAGAGAGTTTCAACAGTACCTCTGAAACTATGGTGAGCTAGAAGATTGAGCTATCCCACAAAAGATCAGTGAAAAGACTGGAAAATAAAATACTAGAAACCAATTAAGAGTTGCATGAAAATATCCTCTCTAATCTTTCTGAAAATATGCCCTTATAACATGTTTATGACCTTGATAAGTGAGAGACTTTTCAACATATGTCTTGTTTCTGAAATGTGGTAAAAATCACTGTTTGATGCTTTGATAATCCAGGTGGGAAAACATCTTTATTGGTGGTATTTGTTTCACACAGATGGGTCTTGACTCCTAAATCCTTGTGATATGAATTAACATATTTCATTATAGTATTTACCAATTATAAAGCTTTTTCCTCTCACTGGATACTATCCAAGCTTATGTTGGGTTCTGCTTTACCATCTCTTTTTATTGTGTTTTCATCTTTACAGATCATCTTACAATTGAGAGATAGTAATGGATTTAAAGGGATGAGCATGAAGGACTATTGGCTTCTCGTTTCTCTGCCCAATCTTGCATTATTATTGTTATTATTTTTATTATTGATTTAGGAATAACTGGTAGAGTTCAAAAGTTCAAACGAATATTTAGGCAATATAGGCTTTTAGTCACATTTTAATATAGTGTCTTTACTGAATTTTCATGTCTAGAATATAACAGTCATTATTATAAGTTATTTTAAATTATTGAAACCAAGTTTTAATATATAAAATTAGTCAGTTTATTATAATGGCTACATCTTACATAAGATTCATTCATACACACCCACACACACAATTTCATTTTTAAATAACCCTAAAACTCAAAGTTATGACAATCGCACACTCAAAACATTGCATAATTGTGTTTATTTAACCTAGAAAGTGCTGGTTGGAAGCCAGGCATTATTCTATGGGTAACCAGACTAAAACATCTCCTGTGTGTTCCTCTCCCTCACTTCTGGTTTTGACTTCATTTATTCCCCATGCCTCTCATCCTGCCCTACATAAAGAGGTGCATGAGATCCTATTGCTGCTTTTTACCATAGTTATGGTTCTTTATGCCATACCATGAAAAATGATGTCTTGTTTTTACATTCCTCCCCATGCTTTCAAAAAATTTAACTGACTTGCTGAGGCAAAGGGAAAAAATAAGAGAACTTTATGGACACGACAGATTCTGTGCTAAAAAATTCTAGATGAAGTGTTTAGCATTGTCAACACCAGACTACATTAGGTTCACCTGTTTCATACTTCAAGGCCACTCTGTGCTCCTTTTTAATAATGATGCCTAGACTTGCTAATTTCATTATTTTTAATGACTGTATTTTTTTTATCAAACATGAGGACAGGAGCACTGTCTATCTCGTTGACTAAGCACAGTTCCTGCTATGTAGTGATGATTCATTAACTATTTGTCAACCAGTGTTTGAATGAATGAATAGTTCTGAGAACAGAATTAATGAGTAAATTCTGGAAGTAAAGTTATACACACTTCAGAAGAATAGCAAGTAGTGCTAAAGCATAAATTTCTATGACATTTTAGTTTGCTGTTCTCGTTGGCATAAATTTTTAACATGATGTTTCAGTGGAGGAAAACATAACTCAACTTTAAGATTAGCAGTTTATGAGATGTTTTCTTTGAATTGTAAGGTACTCTGCATAAGTGTACATCTATCAACAACAGATAAGTGGTTGGAACAGAAATTCTTTAAGGTCCCATTGACCACTAAAAGTCAATGTTTCGTGTGTCCACACAGTTGGGCTGAAGACTGTATTAGGGTGTAGACTAAGCTGCAATAACAAAGAGATGCAGAATATAGTGGTTCAAGCCCTCAGAAGCTTGTTCCTCGTGGAATAGTCCAGATAGGAGACAGTCGAGGGTAAGTGGGCAGCTGAACAAGCTCAGAGTGGCTCCCTGTTTCCTTCTGTCTTGTTGCTCTAACATTTTCAGTTTAAATCAGGTCTGTATTCCAACTGGTGGGAAGGTGTGAAAAGAGAAAGGGAAGTACAGCACTTTAATCACATGGCCACTCCTATTATAAGGACCATTCAATATACAGTTTTTAATTGGGTAAGCACATGCAGCTACTAGGAAGAAGGAGAGAATGAAAATCAGGGAGAAATTAATATCTATTTCGAAGACTCCTCTCAAAGTGCTTTCTCTTTTCTGGCCCGTGCATCCCACTAGTTTCTCCTTATTGCTATTCAAATTCATGCTCTATCTGGCCTTAGAAGTCACTGCCTATTTTTGTGTTAGTTTTCTCTTTGGCAAAATGAAAGGTTTGAACTGGCTTTTTGCAAAGTAAATTTTATTTTGTCTTTTAAATTCCGTGATTCTCTTTGTATTCAAGTAAGAGAAATTGAAAATGTGTTAATTCTACAGACAGAGAATAATTTTACACAAGCATAAAAATGTCTCTAAAATGTAGTCTTGAGCAACTTTCGAATATCTTAGGAAAGGCAAATTTATTCTCAAAATTCATCAAAATGTTACAGTTCAGCAATAATTCGCAATCTTCTCTGTGACCTTCAAGAGTTCTGATTCCTCATTTCTCAATACCAAAGTTATTTTAGGATAAGTTATCAGTCATGGGCCCATCATAATAACTGTACCAAATTCCTCTCTAAGTCAACAGGCAGAAAGACAGCTTCAACCAAGTTATGGTGGGGCAGAGGTAAAAAGAGATGATGAAACGAGTATAATACTCATTTGATAAATATTTGAGTATCTTCTTTGTATGAGATAATATACAAATTATAGTGAATGATACAACAGAGATCAAATCATACCCTTTGCCCTTAATAAGTTTATAATTCCATGGGTTCATGGAGGCTTGTTATATCTGTTATAATAATCAAATGAAACATGTTCTAGGATATTTTAGCAGAAGAAAGATATATGCAGACATAGCCAGTTATATTATGGTGGGCAAACAGTGTAAAGATGAGACCTGGTATTGAATTCACCCTCTTGGGGGAAGCAAAATTATTCCTTGTGCTGAAAGCAAAGTTCAATTTGGTGGACAAGTACACCTTGGTGTTTGAATTTTATGGTATTTTCTGGTCATGGTGATGCAAGTAGAAATAAATTTACAGAGTGAGGTGGCAGGATTGCCAATTATTAATTAAGGAGTCCAAGCTAGTAGCACATTTTCTTTAGGAACTGCACAAACTCAGACTCACTGCCTTAGAGTCAGAACCAAAGGTCTAATCTCTGGAAAAGTGATTGGGAAAATTTAAATGAGAGTTTCATTCTTGGTGGGGACTGAAATATTAAACAATAGCAGTAATTCAGGAATGGAGAGTAAGATAAGTGGGCTTAGAGTACAGAAAATAAGGTTAGTGTTGGGAAAGATTGTGGATTGTGGAAAGATTACACCAGTAATTGGGATTTTTATTCACTAAGTAATGCAGAAGCATTGCAATGTTTGGTTTGTTCTTCACTGAAGAATGACATTATCAGAGCTGTTTGTTTTTAGGAAGAAAAATTCATTATTGGTGGTTTGGAAAATGTGGAGGCTATGTAGAAAAATTAGTTAATTTCCTCTACTTTCTATTGAGCAACTTTAGTCTGCTATACAAAGTGTTTTGCACCAGGGGCTCAGGGAAATAACTAAGTATATGATTAGAAGAAGGCTCAGAGAGAATTTTATTGTTGACTTGAGCTATAGTGTTGGCAATGTCAGTAAATCGAAGAGAAAATAGAGAGACAGAATCTTCAAAACTGCATGTCTGAACAGAAAGCAAGAAGTTCAGAATAAAACTGAGATGTGAAACTTTAATGACCAAGGAGATAGTAATGTCATTAACAAAAACAGAGAATGTAGAAGCTATTTGGGGTTCTGATGGTCAGCAGTCATATTGCACTTAAGCTATTGGTGATGAAATTGTACAGAGAGTTTTTTTAAAAGGCATTTGGAATTAAGGATCTGGTATTCAGTAACGAGGCCTGGAGAAGAAAGAGTAAGATAACGGAGCATTATCTATAAAGGCAGAAGTTAAAGCCATGGCCGTGCATTATAAGACAGAGAAGAAGCACTTAAAAATATAGAAGGTAAATCAGGAGAGTATAAGCATTCATTTGCTCACTCAGCAAATAACTATTGAATGCCTATGAAAGATAGAGAATGTGAGAATTTTAAGAAAGCAGGAGTTGTACACGGAAAATGCTAAAAAGTTACCAAATAGACTAAGGCTTGGGGAAGACTATTGTACTAAGAAAATTATCGTACAATTTTTATAGCACCCAGATTAATTATAATTGTACAATTATTATAGTCCAATTATTGTACTAGGAAATAATTGTCTATGTTTAAAGTAGATACTTTGGTCAACAGAAGGTGTAAAAGCTGATTTGCAATGATGCAAAAAGAGGGAAAAATTAAGAAAGTGAAGTGACAGGGTAGAATCTCTTTTTTTTTTAATAAGTTGTTTGAAGAATATGAGGGACATTCATTTCACAGGCTAAGAAAAATTATCATGGCTTAGGGAAAATAAAAGTAGCTTGAGTAGGTAAATAAGAGTAGTTCAACGTTTAGTTTCCAGGGGGAAATCTCTTATATGTGAAAAACATACCCAGGTTTTAAATACAAATTTCTGAAAGCTCATTTTCATAATCTTGTAAGTTGCCTTCCTTTTCAGAGCAAAGCAACACTGAAAGATCCTTGACCCTGTTAAAGATGTTCATGGAGGCTTATATCTTGAGGACAGGCTTTGTCATATAAAGTAGTAGCCAATGGCCTTGAAGATGCAGGGTTTCTAGTCAAATTTTCTCATTGGATCCTTATTTAATTAGAATGTCAAATTGATCTTGCAACTCTAAGAAATGTCTAATTGATGTATGTGAACCATAATACTTATTCCATGAAGCATTAAGCTCAGAAGTGGTCTGTCTGAAAGGGATTGTCTATCTTTTCAGAGCAAGGGCAGCTTCTTGTAAAGCTGCTAGTCTCTATGAATTAACAAGATATGGAACTAAAGCAACCAGGCCCGGAGCAGCCAGACCCATGAGTCATGGCCACAGAGCCTGTGCATCGGGAGCCCACGCTTCGCAATGGGAGAGGCCACAACAGTGAGAGGCCCGCGCACCGCAAAAAAAAAAAAAAAAAAAAAGTATTGATTACAACTCCTCCTACAAAATTATGATTACCTCCCAAGTTTCCACAACAAAAAGAAAATTATGAAAGTCAGAAAACAGCTTGATTGTCAGTAGTATCAGTTTCCTTTTTTTTTTTAAGATCAGCCTATGCAGCTATAAATTTATGCTAACCAAAAAAGATGTGTACATACATATTTTCATATTTGAATCAAACTATTATTTTATGGTTATTTTATGTCAAGTTGAAATTTTTTAATCCTTTTTTTTACCCATTATGCTGTTAAATTTAAATCAGAAATAACTTCCTTAGTAAATACTAAAAATCACTAATCAAAAAATTGGAAGACTCCTTGGAAATCACCTCCCAATCAACTCAGATGAAGAAACAGGCCCAGGAAATGAGTTTATTAGAGGTAGAATTGGGACAGCTGAATATTGAATTCCTAATCCGGGATTATTTTCACATAGCATATTGATATAATTATGAAAACTATTCAAGTTGTTGATGATTTTGACAATATTCATTACTAATATATTTTGTATATACAAGAAAAGTATGTTCTTTTGACAAAAATAAATTCAGAATGTTCAATATTTATCAGAATGCACTTGTTAATTTTAAACTTGTAATGAAAATTTAGAAGCTTTCTTTTATGAATTCAGAAGGTAAGAACAATCCAGTTCCTAAAATTGTAAATATTTTTGAATAGTCTTGAAACTTTATACATTCTTACCAGTGGTTCTTAACTTTTTTTTTTTTTTTTTTTTTTTTTTTTTTTTTTTGTGGTACGTGGGCCTCTCACTGTTGTGGCCTCTCCCGTTGCAGAGCACAGGCTCCGGACACGCAGGCTCAGCGGCCATGGCTCACGGGCCCAGCCGCTCCGCGACATGTGGGATCTTCTTGGACCGGGGCACGAACCTGTGTCCCCTGCATTGGCAGGTGGACTCTCAACCACTTCACCACCAGGGAAGCCCGGTTCTTAACATTTTTGTGTGTCATCTATCCCTTTGATAGTCTCATGAAGTCACGGACCTCCTCTCAGAATAAAATTTTTAAATTCATAAAATAAAACATTACAGAGAAAGCCAGTTTTGTAAAAATAGATATTGTAATTTAAGAAATCAGTTTTGAATAAAATAATATATGTATTTCGTTAGTAACATTAAATAATATCTGGTAGTGAGTTTAGTAGCTGCCATGATTTCAAAGTAATCATGAATATAAAAGATATTTCAGGGGCTTCCCTGGTGGTGCAGTGGTTGGGAGTCCGCCTGCTGATGCAGGGGACACGGGTTCGTGCCCCGGTCCGGGAGGATCCCACATGCCGCAGAGTGGCTGGGCCCGTGAGCCATGGCCGCTGAGCCTGCGCGTCCGGAGCCTGTGCTCCACAATGGGAGAGGCCACAGCAGTGAGAGGCCCACGTACTGCAAAAAAATAAAAATTAAAAAAAATGTATTTCAAGATAGATGCAACAACCATAATGTGATATAAAAATACCCGATTTCTATTGGTGACAAAGACACAGATATAATTAATATTAATACTTTTGTTGTTTGTTACCTATATTCTTTTTAGTTAGAATTTCAGTTAGCATTTATAAAAATAAAGATGTGAAACGTTTTCCAAATTCCAGGACACCATCTTAAGATCACCTGATCTAGACTATTTTCCCTCTGTTTGGTGTTTCAAAACCAGTGCCAAACTTCCCCAGGAAAAGGGTTAAGAGCTAGGGAGACTGTGCTGTTTCAGAAAACTACTCCCATGTCCCCTTACACAGGCACTGACTTCCCAAGCTCCAAACTGTCTCGCTGACCTAACCGTAACCTTAACCTGACCTAACCCTAACCCTAGCCCTCCTTACCCTGATGGCAATCTTGCATGGGGACCTTTGCCTTCACTTAATGCTTGTCTCTACGGAATTTCAATCTCCACATTTCCTAATCGACTTTGACTTGACTTGTCCCTCTAACTGGAGATTCACCTTGCTTCCTCCCCCATTCCTAATTCTGGGCCCTCTAAACTCAATCTCTGCTTTCAGATTAGTTGGCTGCCACCATAGCCTGAGGCACTAATATGCTAATACACAATTTTCCCTTTTCTGGTCATAAATTTAATTCATTCTCTTATTCTCAATCTCTCTGTGACTCTGTTTCACTCACATATATACACTCACTCATATACACTCAACTATATTATAAATAAAAGATCAGTAAGTAAAAATGTATGTCATCTCTATATGTTTACTTCCAGGTGCTATTATATGATATTTTAAGTTGATTAAAATAACTCCAGACTTAAAGATAAATCCTTCTATTCAGCACCATTGCATTGAGAAATCTAATTACAATTCCAAGAAATTTTAGGAGAATTGGTTGTCTTGTATGCATATAAAGAATGCTTGTCTCGTATTTTCCCATTTCAGTCATTTTATTTTATAGTGTGTGATCTCAAATATATTAGAAAAGAAAAAATACGACCCAAATGAACATTATGTGAGAGGTTGAAGAAACATTCATATTGCAAACATAACACAAACTTTTCATGGACTGTTGGGTATAAAGAGAATATTCTTTTCTTTTTTTTTAAATTTATTAATTAATTTATTTATTTTTGGCTGTGTTGGGTCTTCGTTTCTGTGTGAGGGTTTTCGTTTCTGTGTGAGGGTTTTCTCTAGTTGTGGCAAGTGGGGGCCACTCTTCATCGCAGTTCACGGGCCTCTCAGTATCGCGGCCTCTCTTGTTGCAGAGCACAGGCTCCAGACGTGCAGGCTCAGTAGTTGTGACTCACGGACCTAGTTGATCCGCGGCATGTGGGATCCTCCCAGACCAGGGCTCGAACCTGTGTCCCCTGCATTAGCAGTCAGATTCTCAACCACTGTACCACCAGAGAAGCCCTGAGAATATTCTTATATTGATATGAATTAATCTGAAAATACTTTTATTTACCAATTTCCAATTAAACTTTCCATTTTCATGGCATACATAGTCATACTTCAGTTTGCATTTCTTTTTAAATGCAATCTCTTTCTGATTAGACATAAATGAAAAGTCAAAATGTCTATTCTTGGGAATTGTCAAATACATTTTTGGCTAATTTTAGAATTTTGGGGGTATCATAACTCTTCAAGATCTGATAAATGCTACATACTTTCTACCTAAAGAAAAAAAGTGTTTGGATATAGTAATACACAATTATTTTTCTATAAATTCTGGAGGTTTATGGAATTCCAAAATTTCATGTATACATCCCTATAAAATCAACAGATCTAGGTATACTATTCAGAATAGTCTAGATTATGCTATGGTAACAAATGACCCCCAGATCTCAGGGGCTAACAGTAATAAGGTTTAATTTTCACTCATACTACATATCTATTGTTACTTGACTTGGTTGAGTGACAGTTCTCCACAGGTCTCTTCATTTTTACATGTCTTGAAACTGGCCTGACTGCTTTTGTTCTGAACTACCTTTTCAAGAGTTATTTGTAGAGAGGTTGATGGACCTAGAGTCTGTCATACAGAGTGAAGTAAGTCAGAAAGAGAAAAATGCCATATGCTAACACATATATATGGAATCTAAAAATAAATAAATAAATAATTCTGATGAACCTAAGGGCAGGACAGGAATAAAGACACAGACGTAGAGAATGGACTTGAAGACACAGGGAGAGGGAAGGGTAAACTGGGATGAAACGAGAGAGTAGCATTGACATACATACACTAACAAATGTAAAATAAACAGCAAGTAGGAAACAGCTGCATAGCACAGGGAGATCAGCTCAGTGCTTTGTGACCAGCTAGAGGGGTGGGATAGGGAGGGTGGGAGGGAGACACAAGAGAGAGAGGAATGGGGATATATGTATACTTATAGCTGATTCACTTCATTATACAGCAGAAACTAACACAACAATCTAAAGCAATTATACTCCAATAAAGATGATACTATATATATATATATATATATATATATATATATATATATATATATATATATATATATATATATCTAACAACCATGAAGATAGAGATATGTATCTCTCCAGAGAAAAGGACCGGTTTGTTTTCTGTCCAGTACAATAAAGATAATGTCTTTCTCTAGGGCAAATGTCAGGCCATTAAAAAGATTCGGGTTCCCTAAGCTAGTGGTTCCTCTCCTGTCAAATACCCTACTACGTATGTAGGCATCCCTGTCTTCTTTGTGTCACCTTGTGAAAACTGAGGCTCAGAAAGAACTTGAGCAGATGACGATAGTCTTGCTATTGTTGTTACTCTGAGTAATAAATTCGTCTCTGATCCAGCAGACTTGTGTTTTTCACCAGTGTGCCAACACTGTGGCAGCCTAGTTTGTTAGCTAGGAAGTAAAGCAAAATTTCACAAGCTCTTTTTCAGTTTAACTTCTCTTTGGGACTTCAGCTGATAGAGCAGCTTCCGTCTAGAATATTGCTGGTTCTTTTGGCAGAGGATAAATAGAGAACACGGTTGTGATGTTCTGACCTTTACAGCTTCTTTTAAACCCATAACTTCTGCTTAGTTTTTGTTTTCTAAGTAAGTCACATGGCCAAACCTGAGCTGAATGGGATAGTCAGTGAATACTCGTGCATAATATTATAATCTACCAAAGCAGATTTGTAACTTATGCACTGGGTCTTTAATTACCCACTTTCTTCTCAGCCAAGTGGACTTACTACAGAATCAAGTTTTCAGCTTATTTTAGGCTGTGTTCCCATATTTCAAAAATGTACATGCTACTCTCAAAATTTGTGCCTGGCTAATTTTCACCTACATTATAACTTATCTAATATTTTTCTTCAAATTGAGGAACAATGAAATCTGGTGACCATTATCTGGAAAATCATGGGTTTTAGAAGTGTTCTCTATTTTTTTCTAAGTATTTTTTCTAAACATTTATTTGTTGTATTATATATATATAATATATAATTTACTATGTAAACAGTAATTACATAAAATGTAATTAATTATACAACGTTTTATATTTACTTATTAAAATAAGGAGAAAATATGGTTATTCAAATGTGCCACTTAACATATCACATACCAACTGTGGAAACATTCTACCCTATGGAAAATGCTAATGATATATAATATATATATATAGTACTGTACACTGACTGTGACCCTCCAAAATGCATATGTTGAAACCTAATTCTTAATATGATAGTATTTAGATGTGGAACTTTGTGGGGGGGTGATTAGGTCATAAGGGCAGAGCATTCATGAGTGGGATTAGTGCCCTTATAAAAGAGACCCCAGAGATCTGCAAGCCCGCTTCTGCCATGCGAGCACACAGTGAGAAGATGGCCATCTATGAACCAGGAAGCAGGCTCTCACCTTGATCGTAGACTTCTCAGCCTATAAAACTGTCAGAAATAAATTTCTGTTGTTTATAACCTGCTTAATCTATGGTATTTTGTTACAGCAGCCAGAACAGACTGAAACATATGGTGTATACTATTATATATAATAGTCAGATAATAGCCATTTCTTTAACTAAGATTAAGTGCCTAGTACATATTAGGTAAGAAACTATGGGATTGGGGTTACTGTGGTGAAAAAAATTTGACATGGTTGCTGCACTCATAATACTTAACAGGCTAGTTATTTCTCTAGAAGAAGGAATGATAAAAAACGGAATAAAACAAAAGCAAGTAAACAAAATAAATTAAACATTTGATAAATTTTTAATAAAACACGTTTTTGAGGTAGATGATAAACTGAGGAAATCTATTTTAGTTAGGGTGCATAGGGAGGTGACATTTAAACTGAGACGAAGTGTAAGATGGGACAAGTAATGAAAAGATCAGGCTGAGGGGTTGGAAATGTTTTTCGTACAGTTTGAAAAGACCATAAGGGGAGAAAGAGGATTGGGGAAATGAATGAAAGTTGATGTGGCTGGAGCAGAGTGAGCCCAGAGAGAATGGTAAAAATCAAGATGTAGGTGGATCATGGAGGCTATTTGTGGGATGTGGTAAAACTGAAATTCCCTCAAAATTGGAGTCTATATTTATGGAAGACAACAAAAAATTCAGGTTATACTTATAAGTACAATGGGAAATTGTTGAAAGACTTTATACTGGGGAGTATCCTAATCCAATTTATATGTCAAAAAGATCATTCTTGTGAAGAGGGATAAGTCATGATGTGGACTACACTTGGATAGAGGCAGACTAGATGGAAAGTAGTGGATGGATTTAAGGCTTACATAGAAGGCAGAATTGAAGACATTTTGGTTAATTGGTTACATGAATTATGAGCAAGTGTGACTGCTAGGCTTCTGACTTCAACAACTTGAAAGATTTTAATATTTGCCACTTTCTAAAATGAAAGATCTCTATGTGTATTGCTTGTAGAACAGTATTGTGGATCAAGTGTTTCATTTTGAACAGGCTACATTTGAGATATCAGTGAGATATCTAATTGGAAATGTTAAATAATAGGTTCAATATATTCATCTAGAGCTCAGAAGGAAGATCTTGCATAGAAATAAAAATTATGAACAGTCACCATATAGTGGCATTTAAAACTATGGAATTAGGTGAAGTAATTAAGAAAGAGAGTATTAAAAAAAAGAGGATGCAGGTTCATGACCATAAGAATATGATTATTCATGGGATGACAGAGAAATAGAAACTAGGGAAAGATACAGAGAAATAAGAAAGAGGTAAAACAGGAAAATATGTTGTCATAGAAGCAAAGAGTGGAGAGTCAGGAAGATAAGAATAGTCCACATGTAATTTTTGACAGGAGATTTAGTAAATTTAAGATAGAAAAGGTCTCTTTCAATTTGGCAACACAAAAGTGATTAGCATTTTGAAGACAACAGTTTTCTGACGTAGTAGAGAAGGAAACCAGACTGCATTGAGTCAAAAAGTCAAGAGACGTGACGCAATGGTGTCAGGGATTAAGACAACAGTTCAGAAGTTTTACCTAGAGACAGAGTCAAAAAATGAAATGGTTCTTGAATGAACTTATTTACAAAGCAGAAACAGACTTAAAGGTATCAAAAGCAAACTTATGGTTATCAAAGGTGAGACTTGGAGGGGAGGGATAAATCAGGAACTGGGATTAACATACACACACTACTATATATAAGATAGATAACCAACAAGGACCTACTGTATAGCACAGGGAACTCTACTCCATATTCCGTGATAACCTATATGAGAAAAGAATCTGAAAAAGAATGAATATATGTATAACAATCACTTTGTGGTACACCTGAAACTAACACAACATTGTAAATCAATGATAATCCAATAAAATTTTTTAAAAAGGAGAGGATCCTAGAGGTAAAACTACAGTTTTCTTGCTGTTTTTTTTAATATATATTTTTTAAACCCCACATTTGTTTATTTATTTATTTTTGGCTGTGTTGGGTTTTCATTTCTGTGTGAGGGCTTTCTCTAGTTGCGGCAAGTGGGGGCCACTCTTCATCGCAGTGCACAGGCCTCTCACTCTCATGGCCTCTCTTGTTGCGGAGCACAGGCTTCAGACATGCAGGCTCAGTAGTTGTGGCTCATGGGGCCAGTTGCTCCACGGCATGTGGGATCCTCCCAGACCAGGGCTCGAACCTGTGTCCCCTGTATTAGCAGGCAGATTCTCAACTACTGTGCCACCAGGGAAGCCCTTCTTGCTGTCTTTTTTTAAATGAACATGATTCATTATGGCATGGTACATGCTTATGAGAACAATGGAAATGAACGAGAGGGAGTGAGAGATTGATAATCAGGAGAGGACATGTTGTCAGAAAAAGAAATCCTTGAATAGAATAGTAGTAAATTTTTCAATTAAGGTGGGAAAGAGGGCCCAGAGCACAGAAGAAGAAACTGGCACTTGGCACAATAAAGATGGATAGCACCTCCATTGTAACGGGAAACGAGAAAGAGAACCATGTTTGGAGATGCAAGTAGATTTCTAAATTTGGTAGTGAGATGAGGAAACCACGTTTGATGATTACTATTTTCTCAATGTAATGTCAGGGAAGAATGCATCATTAAGTGAGAGTGAAGAATGGGTGGGTGGTTTAAGAAAAGAAGCGAAAGGTGCTTCAGAATATTAGGATTTGGGGAAATTAAGAAATAGGTAAAACAGCATTAAGTGCCCATTAATGGAATGTGATATTTATATGAGAGAGCACCTAAAGATCTGGTTGTGTGATTTTTCACTAACAAGTCTGTGATGCTGGCAAAAATATGTGCAGTAGGAATAATCTCATGTTGGAGTTTTCTCCATTGAAAATAATGGGAGTAAAAGGCAAGGAAATTGATACTATTTGGGAAAAAAAAGTGAAGACAATGATAGACTGTGAAATCTGTGTTAGATAAGGATAGTGTTACCTGGAGGGAGTTGAAAGATAATGAGAAGTTGATATGGTCAGTGGAAAAGAGGTCTCAATAAAGTTAAAAACTGAATCAGTGGGTGGTTATCAGAGGTCGGAGGGGAGAGAAATGGGTGAAGGGGGTCAAAAGGTACAAACGTCCAGTGATAAAATAAGTCCTGGAGATGTAATGTACATCATGGTGACTATAGTTAATAATATAATATTGTATATTTGAAAGTTACTTAGAGAGTATATAGATCTTAAAAGTTCTCATCACGAGAAAAAGAAAGTTGTAACTAATGTGTGATGATGGTTAGACTTATTGTGAAGATCTTTTTGCAGGATGTACAAATATGGAATCATTATGTTGTATGTATACCTGAAACGAATATAATGTTATATGTCAATTATGTCTCAATTTTTTAAAAAAGTGAATCAGTGGGCATAGAGTGAGGATGACTTCATCAGATACTGGTCAATGTCCTTCTAGCTATTTTATTCTAGAGAATAGTAGTTCCCTAGCTAATGCTTTTACAAAGACTAATTTAAGATATGTAAATATCACAATCACTGGTAATTAGCATAATAATGATGATGAAGGACCTGGTCCAGGTCCTGAAATGTAAATTGTCCCATTGTGCAAAGGATGTGAGTACCTAAACACAGTATCTATCATGGACACTGTAGGTTGTGCTTTGCTATTTTTCCTGCATCATGCACTGCCATGGTGAAAGAATTTGAGTCCTGTAACAGACGATCCCCAAAGAAAAGCATTATATGCATGCTTAATAAACACTTTGGTTGATGAGGGTGACATGATGCTGTCCTGTTTTCTAAGTAAGTAGCTTTAAAGTAAATATTGGTTTTCTCTGAATGGAAGGAAACAAAGAGACTCTTCATTAATATTTATGTGTAAGGTTCAAAGTCATAAATGTAATATGATATTTTTTCTACTGTTTTACAAATTAGTGTGCCATAATATGACATGACTTTAGAAAGAATGCTGGTATTTAGAGAAACTGCATTATATACTAATGACTTCATAATTTAGAAATATTTTTAATAAATGTTTGAAGAGATTTGTGAGAATTATTTAAATGTAGCAGAATACTAATACGAATTGGTATTTATATTTAACTACTTCTTAGTATTCTTTTGTTTTCCCTTTGAAGTGTTACTGAATTTTATGTTCCTTTTTTAAGGCTATCTAAAAAATATCACTGTATTCACAAGTGTTGTTTGTTTTGTTTTAAACACTAAGCATATTTGAAAGGGTTAAACTTTCAGATAATGTCTAATTTTAATCAATGCCATTTCAGAAACTTAAGGCTGTGGGCATACATCTATTCCAGTGAGTTAAAAAGCAAAAAAAAAAAAAAAAAAAAAAAAAAAAACTTTAGCAGTGAGATTCTTGGAAAAATTAAAATAAAATAATAATAGCTAACACCAAAATGTACAATAAATCTCATTTTTCCCTTTTTGGAGGTGTCTAGGAGATGTGATATAGTAGTAAAGTGATGTTTAAGAATGAAACACTTGTGTAATAATAATGCCTAAGAGTTGCTTTATTTAACATTTTTACATTGAAGAACTCTGAATTTAGATACAGGCTCTTCAGATATTGGAATTCTCAACAACACAGAACTCAGAAGGCAGAAGATGGTCAATGAGAGGAAAGAAGATCATTGGAAGGAAGGAATATAATAAGCATTTATCATTTAGAAATATTGAATGGAAAATGTATCCCACATAGATATCATGCTTGAACACTAAACATGAGACTTCAATGGTGTATTGGCTGAAAGACAGTTGAGGGCTGGTGTTTATGAAGTTTGCTGAGACACCATCCAGACCTCCCCTTAAGGACTGAGGTGTCCATTCCTCCAGCTCTGTGGAGTTCTGGCTGTTGCCCTCAGCTGAAAGGAGTGACCTTGACCAAGTTATGTCCCACTCCCATAACTGGTCAATGAAGCTCTATGAAGGCTCAGCTACCTTACCTCAATCCAGGACAACTCTGAAGGGCGGTACCAACTCCAGGGCTCCCTGTGTGATAGACCAAGCCTCTGTGCAATTGCATGGAAGTTCACCTTCTCTCCCAAGCCAATCCTCTTGTCCTAACTAGGTGTTATTGTTGCGAGCACTAACTAATAAACCTCCTACTTCAGCTCAGCATCTGTTTGGTGGGGAAACTGACCAGCAGGTTTTTCCACATGACTATGAACCTGTCTGATGGCTCTAACAGTAAGGACCCTTTCGACGGCAATCTCTTGACTCATGAGGAAACCCTATGACATACTCAAAACAAAACTGAGGTTTATTTCTTCTTATAAGCTCACCTGTCTATTCTATGCCTTAATTGTTGCAGTAATGTCATCCCAACCAGTCTAAGAGATTTATCTTAAATAAAAGAAATTGGGGCCTCCCTGGTGGCGCAGTGGTTGAGAGTCCGCCTGCCGATGCAGGGGATGCGGGTTCGTGCCCCGGTCTGGGAGGATCCCATATGCCGCGGAGCGGCTGGGCCCGTGAGCCATGGCCGCTGGGCCTGCGCATCCGGAGCCTGTGCTCCGCAATGGGAGAGGCCACAACAGTGAGAGGCCCGCATACCGCAAAAAGAAAAAAAAAAATAAATAAATAAATAAAAATAAAAGAAATATTTAAAATATGCATAGAGGTTTAGCTAAAATAATGTTTATTATAGTGTCATTTATAAAAGAAAAGTCATAATAAAGTAAAAAATACATTTTTAAATAAGTGATTGATGTGAGTCAAAAGTCAGTAGGTGATGAGAAAATAGAAATAATAAAGGTTGGCAACACATTTGAAAGTATTAATGTTGTTATTATTTACTTATAAATGCTTTATTGTTGCATTTGCTCTTTCCACAAATTCTTCATATTCTGATGCTTTCCCCTGGATAATAAATAGCTACAGTAACATATAGTTTAATATATAAATATACCACTCCACCACTCTGCTGTGGTGCCTTATATTCCTCCAACATTGGAATAACTTCTCTGGATTAAGAAATTTCCTTGGAATTCCTTTCTCAAACTTCAGATGGACATTTAGTGCTTTTGTTTTTCTTTTTCTTTTTCTTTTGTCTACGAGAAGATTTTGGTGTTTTCTAATTCACCCTAGATTGCTGCTTCTATGTGAACTCTGTAGAATGGACTGAATAAGTCAATAAATGTCTTCCTTGCCAACTATATTCCCAAGTATCTTCCTAAAGGCAGCAGTAATTTAAGTGGCATTCGAACACTTCTAAATATGTCTAAAGTGTGGGTTTATTGCTCTAATTTTCTGTGAAAGCAGTTCTACTTTATTACCCAAATGAGAGTTATTATTGTCTTTCCTTCTGATAATTGCATTTATGGTATTTATTTCAGGGTTTTTTAAGATCCTTTAAAACCTATGTAGGTTTTCTCTTTTTTTATGAATTTAATGCTAATTAAAATAATGGATTAGTAGGCTTGGAAAATCAAATCATTATTCAGCCAGAACAATAGAAGGGCTTATTTAATTGACCACCTCAAATCATATTAAACCAATCCTGGAAGAATCATCAGAAAGATTCAAATGTTGCAGATACTGCCATACTTTCTATAGGATGCTAAACGTTTTCCCAGATGTTTTTAAAAAATCTTTTTAAAGGCTGATTAAATTAGTAGATGGTTAAGCTCTGACTATTATATAAGAAGCAGCTGGACATTTTTCAACTTACCCCGTCATGATTCTTTTATTAATTTCTACCAACATAGTAATTTCAACTGATGGTATAGAAGGCAAGAAAGACTAAGAATAGGGTTTAATGATAACACCACCAAGTGCTGTGTTTGTCATCAAAGGTAGTATACTGAAAGTGAATCACAGACATTATTTAGTTTCCAGCCATGCGGTAATTTGTTCTTCCAGGCTTAAGATTATAGTAGAAGGGCGACACTCTTTATTAAGAAAGAAATGATATTTAATGATAAAATGACAAGTCATTTGCCATGGTTTATAAGAATTCATGTTTGAAACTTGCAATTTTGCAAATATTTCTTCATAATCATATCTATTACATCTGTTTTCATACAGTAAATAAATAATAAATTTGACGTGTTTCTTGACTTTTATAAACTAACTGTATGATTTGGTGCTGGAAAAGGAGAGACAGATTCAGGGAGAGGAAAGAAAACTAAATTGAGTTTAACAAATACTTGACTCATCAGATTTGCTTTAAGACTGGCATCTAGCTCTTTCAACAGATAGACATCACCTGAAGTACATATGCTGTAACCCAGTGAAGGTTCAGAGAAATAGGCACTCATATGCTTTGTTTATAGCATACATGAACACAATCTCTTAAAAGGCTAATTGTGAACTATATTAAAGTTTCTAAAATGTGCTTAGTGAATGTGCTAATGTGCAAATGAAATGTCCAGCAATATCACATACAGAAATCCATTTTGCAAAGTTAAACAATAATCTGTGAAAGAGCTAATTATAGAAATGTTTATTACAGTGTTGTTTATAATACAGAAAAATAGAAATAAATGTCCAACTCTTATACAGTTAATGAAATAAATTACGGTACATGGACACAATGAAATTGAATGGCTAGGCAGAAGAATCTTGACAGGAAAAGGTATTAATATATATTAAGGTCTGGTAACAAAACTATATGTGTTAAACATTATATACATTCACAGAAAATGACTGGAGGAATACTTAATGACAACTCTGAGTGGAATTAGTGGAATTTAACTTTTCTTCTTTTTGCTTGGCTTTTTTTCTAAAAATAGTTTTGCAATGATGATGCATTTATTTTGCAAAGAAGGGAAAGTTAAAATGCACAGGACTGGTTAGTCAAGAGACGTAACTCTTTTTCTCTAAATTTTCATCTTTAACAGATATATAAGCTGAGTGGGTAAGTGGGAGTTTAAGAACAGATTGTCTTTTCAAGCCATAGCACTAATTTTAGAGTTTCATATTTAGGGATCTACCATTATAGAGCAATAGGCTCATGGTCTCAGCTTAATGTCTTAATAGTATTTGTCAAGGCCACTCATGTGCAATTTGCGTAGTGTAGACACATAACTATATATTACATAACTTACATATAATCTTGTTTAATTTATCAATATATTAATGTTTCAGCAAGAAAAATGAAAAAATCTCATCAAATATGTATTGAGAACAGAATAAAAGCACAAATAATAATAAAATGCTTTTTAAAAATCTATCAAAATCTACCCATGTAGTTGTACCCATAACTATCCATTAGTATGTATGTTTATTGGTTTGTAGAACAGCAAACTAGTGAGGCATACTGAAAATAGAATTAATATGCCATGTTTTTTGCTTCCATAAACTGGATTTAATCTCACTCACATAGGTCTATCCTCTTAGGTAAGGGTACTACACCATTTCCACTCAAACTTTAGGAGCAAGCAGAGGTGACATTACTACTAGTAAACTTTTCTGACTGTTTCAGGAAAACCTGGTCTTTCCCTCTTCGGTGCAGTGAAAACATTTAGTTTGTATTCTTATTGTAGAATTTAGTTCAACTCAGATGAAAATTGAATCCGTACATTTGTCTTATTCACTAGACTGTCAACTCCCACCGGGCAGGAACCATATCAAGTTCATCTTTATACTACTTACAGAAACCTTCTATAACAAATGCTTGATACAAGTGGTATATTGCTTATTACAGACTTGTATATTTGGAATGGTTTATTCAATAAATCTCTTCTTAAATGTTATAGACTAAATGTTTGTGTCCTTCCAAATTAATATATTGAAACCCTAATCTGCAATATGATGCTATTTGGAAATGGGGCTTTTGGAAGGGCTAAATGAGGTCAGGAGAGTGGGGCCCCAGTCTGGTGGGATTGGTGTTCTTATAAGAGGAGACAGAAGAGAGATCTCTCTCTCTCCTTGCATATGCACAAAGAAGAGGTAATTCCAGCAAATGAAGAGGTGGTGGAAATTTATGAGCCAAGGGAAGAGACCTCAGAATAAAACCTAACTTGACACAACTTGATCTTGAACTTCTCAGCCTCCAGAACTGTGAGAAATAAATTTCTACTGTTTAAGCCACCCAGTCTATGGTATTTTCTTTTGGTAGCCTAAGCAGACTAATAGATTGCACTTATCAGAATTTATTATCCTAACCATCATTTTGTATGTTAGTTCTAAATTTTCTAGAAGATATAAAACATATCTATGGTATCAGTAGAAAGCAAGTTAATAATAATTTATCTTAAACATAAATTATTAAAACCAAACATGCCTTATATATCTAAGCTATTGCCAAACATTATTTGATATAATAAATGCACGATTTAACATACTTCTATAACTTAGAAGGACCACATTATTCCAAAAAGCTTATAGGAATATGGCCTTACATTCTATTTAATTACAAATAGGACTCTATCTATTAAATAAAATTTTAAAATGTATTCTTCTATATTATATTAGACCTTTTTGCAATAATCTCTCTTTCTTATCCTCTTTTGTTTGATGTGCTGGCTTAACATTTGAATCCTATATCTTAATTTAAACCATCTCAAGACTGCCAAGTTATTGGAATATTTATGGTTTTCATTTCATATGTCACCATATCTAATTTCTAGCCACATCAATTAAAATATAAATATCTCAGTGAAATAAAAATAGGATTAGAAGAAAAATAGTGTTTCTTAAATGCTCAGAATGCTCCTTCTACATCACTTTGAATACAAAACTGCAATATTGTACTCTGCATAGAAATGCCAAATAGGTGTAATGCAAATCAGGAGAAAGCCATTGACAGATAAATTAAATAGTCATGATCTGAATATTGAGTTTAGGCAAGCATCACAGTCTATTGGCACCAAGCTAGATTTCTTGTCCTTTACAAAAATGTTATGTTGTTCTCGTTAAGCAGTCATCCATCTAAGTGACTTCAAGGCCCTTAAGACCTGAATAGGCAAAGCTCATCTATCAGCCTCTTGACTTCAGTCAGAGCCACAGCAGGTTCCATAACAAGCTGAATCCATATATTCTAATCGTTTTGTTACAGGAGCACATTTAAAATCTTAGTTATACTGTAATTTTATGGTGAAATACTGGCTAGCCTTTATTAAGAACTCTTTTTGATATGTTGACTCCTAGTTATGGACTATGCTACCAAGATCAGCAGAATATGTTAAGTTTTTGAAGAGAAATTTCCCATGATTTATCCTTGGTTTATTGTTTGACTTCACTAAGAATCTGGGGAAAGAATGATTTTCTGATAACTAAATGCAGGGATGCTTGTCATCTACCTATAGAATGCTTCCAAAGCAGGCTAAACTCACAGGATCTGTAAAATGGTGAAAAATAGCAGAAGCAACTTGAAATTCTAAACAGGTGATTCTATTGCACGTATTTAATCAGTATATTAAATCCCAACACGTGGTAATTTTGAGTAACAGATTTAAATGTTAAAAATTAAATTAAACCAGCTGTTTGGCATCATCTCAGCAAATAATTGTCCTATAATTTAATTAAAGTTAAACTTTTTTCTAGCTTAAAATAATTACAATTCTAATACCAAAAAAGAGTTTATAAGGACACTTCTTCTTCAAAATATTTCAAATTTAACACATTTCAATGAAAATATTCATCAACAGAAATATCAAAGTTATTCTTTTTTGTGACAGTGAAGAAAAACTCAGCAGGCAAAAATAAAAAATACATTTTTGAAATCAACAATAGGAGATAAGAAGACCTAAGAAAAATACTTATAATTTATAAAACTATAATACATTTTTAAATGTTGGAGTAATGAATGGTGTATAAATAAGTAGAAAAATCAATGTAGTAAAAACTTCAAAATACTTTAAAAATAAAGCAAGTATTTACTAACAACTCAACATGTGCTAGACACTTTTCATGCATTCTTTCCTCTAACCATAGTTGCAAAACTGTGAAGTAGGCAATATAATTGTGACTGTTTTAAATTGAGAAAAAACTGAAGCTAGTAAGTAAGAAAGTAGATGCTTTTTTCTCTCAAGTGGCTTTACTGAAGTATAACTGATGTACAATAAACTGAATTACTTAAAGTATAAGATTTGAATACTCAGCAAAATATTAGCAAACCAAATTCAATAGTATATTAAAAGGATCATGATGGATTTATTTCAGGGATGCAAGGATGGTTCACCATATGCAAAACAATAAATAGGATACACCACATTAATAAAATGAAGGATAAAATCATATAATCAACTCAATAGATGCAGGAAAAAAAGTGATGAAATTCAACATACTTTCATGATAAACAACTATAAACAAATTGCATATAGAAGGAAGTTACCTCAACATAATCAAAGTCATGTATGACAAACCTGTAGCTAACATTGTGCTAAGTTCAGGAATAAGACAAGGATGCACATTCTTGCCAATTTTATTCACTGCAGTACTGAAAATCCTAGAGGGCTCAATTAGGCAAGAAAAAGAAAAAAAGACAACAGAATTGGATGGGAAGAAGTAAAATTGTCTCTGTTTGCAGATGACATGATAACATATATAGAAAACCCTAAAGACTCCACCAAAAACTCTTAGAACTAATAAAGGAATTCATTAAATTGCCAGTATACAAAATCAATGTATAAAAATCAGTTGTATTTCTATACACTAACTACAAACTATCAGAAAGAGAAGTTAAGAAAACAATCTCATTTACAAAAGCTTAAAAAATAATAAAATACTTAGGAATAAATTTATTCAAGGCAGTAAAAGAACTGCCCATTGAAAATTATAAGACACTGATGAAAGAAGTTGAAAAACACATAAATAAATGGAGAGATATTCTGTGTTCATGGATTGGAAGAATTAATATTGTTAAGATTTCCATACTACTCAAAATTATCTACAGATTCAATGCAACTCCTATCAAAATATCAATGGCACTTTTTCACAGAAATATAACAAATAATCCTAAAATTTGAATGGAACCTCAAAAGATCCCAAATAGCCAAAGCAATCTTGAGAAGGAAGAACAAAACTGGAGGTATCATAATTCCTGACTTCTAAACTATATTACAAATTTATATTAATAGTAATTAAAACAATATGGTGTTGTTATAAAAACAGACACATAAATGAATAGAACAAAATAGAGAGCCCAGAATTAAACCTATGCATATATGGTCAATTAATTTTGGCAAAGGAGCTAAGAATATCCAACAGAGAAAGGATAGTGTCTTAATAAATGGTGTTGGAAAAATGGACAACCACATGCAAAAGAATAAAATGAGACCCCAATCTTACATCGAACACAAAAATTAACTCAAAATGGAAAAATATTTGAACATAAAATCTGAAACTGTAAAACTCCTAGGAGAAATCATAGGGAAGATTTGCCTTGACATAGAACTTGGCAATGATTTTGGAGGGTTTGGCTCCAAAAACAAAGCATAGAGAAACAAACATAAACAAGTGGGACTACACCAAACTAAAGAGCTTCTGCATAGCAAAGGAAACTATTAACAAAATAAAAGGTTATCTATGGAATGGGAGAAAATATTTGCAGTCCACATAAGAGGTTAATAACCAAATACACAAGGAAATAATACAATTCAATAACAAACAAACAAACAAAAACAATAACCCAATTAAAAAGCAGGTAAAGGAACTGAATATACAATTTTCCAAAGAAGACATGCAAATGGCCAGTTGGTACATTAAAAAGTGGTCAACATTACTAATCATCAGGGAAATGCAAATCAAAACCGTGATGAGCTCTCACCTCACATCTGTTAGGACGGCTACTATCAAAAAGGCAAGAGATAACAAATGCTGGTAAAGATGTAGAGAAAAGGGAACACGTGTACACTGTTAGTGGAAATGCAAACTGGTCTAGCCACATGGAAAATAGTCTGGTGGTTCCTCAAAAATTTAAAGATAGGACTACCATATGATTCAGCAATCCCACTTCTGAGTACATATCTGAAGGAAAAAAATCACTAGGTTGAAGAGATATCTACACCCTCCAGTTCTTTGCAACATTATTCACAAATGTCAATATACAGAAACAACATGTCTGTTGATGGATGAATGGATACAGGTGTCTTGTGTGTGTGTGTGTGTCTCTCTCTATATATATACACATACACACAATGAAATATTATTAAGTCTTAGAAAAGAAGGAAATCCTGCTATTTGGAACAACATGGATTAACCTGGGGGCAATATGCTAAGTGAAATAAGTCAGACAGAAAAAGAGAAATACTGCATGCCAACACTTATGTATGGAATCTGAAAAAAAAAAGTCAAAGTCATAGAAGTAGAGAATAAAATGGTGTTTGCCAGGGTCAGGAAAATAGAGAGAGGCTGGTAAAAAGGCACAAACTTTTGGCTATAAGATGAATAAGGTCTGAGGATCTAGTGTAAAACATGGTAACTGTAGTTGATAATATTGTATTGTATAATTGAAATTTGCTTAGAGTAGCATTGAAGTGTTCTGCCCACTTCCCCCCAAAAGGTAAATATCTGAGGGGATGAATGTGTTAAGTTGAATTTGAAATCTTTTCACAATGTATACATATATCAAATCATCCCACTGTATACTTTATATGTACAATTTAATTATTATTTATTATTTATTAAAGTACATTAATATTACAGTTTAATTTGTTATACCTCAATAAACCTGAAAAGAATTATAGACAGATTAAAAATAAAGAAAAATAACTGAGAGGAATAACAAATTAAGAAATAAAGAGTGTAAGATTCAGTGAATTCTGACATATTCCATGAAGCATAGAACCATCCCCCCAAATTTCCTTATGACCATTTCAAATCCCACTCTTCATTCTTCCTTACATCTTTCTATGAATTATCTACACACTAAATATAGGGACACAAATAAGTTAACGGGTTGGAAAAATATGTAGCACACAAAAAGTCAATATTAGAAAGCTGGTGTGGCCATTTTAATATCAAAATAGACAATATAAAGAACTAAAAGTGATAAGGAGAAATTATTATAATGATACAAGTGTCAATTCATCAAAAATCATAAAAATACTGTTACTATTACTATTATGTTTACTATTATGATTACTATTCTATGTTTAAAGCAAATTGTCAGTTAAAATTTTACCCAGAAAGTTTAATTTAATTTTGTCTTTTATCCACGAGACAATGAACTATCACATTTTCTATATACAATGGAGCATTTTAAATGGATTATCTGATGATGTCTTATTTCAATAGACTAGAGCTTTCCTAGATAAATAAGCATTATTTGAAGTATTTTTTATGCCAGAAAAATGAAGTGCTGCTGAAATCTAAGAACCTCACTTTTAAAGAAGAGTTAATGACATTATCTCCTTTTCTAGTATTCTTTGTTTTATCAGAGATTACAAAAAAAATTATTTGTGAGGAAAATATATGTTTTCTGACATTCTCATCACATCTCTGTTCATATTCATGAAAACATTGTATTTCTGTGTCAGAATAAATTTGGTAATAATTAGGAATGTCATAAATAGAACCACCACATGAAATTCAATTTTCATGTGTGAATAGCTTTGACTGCCAGAAGTTAAAAATATTAATCACTGATATATCTGTTTTTAAAGATAGTGTACTGCTTTTAGAGATATGCATCTGGATTCTGTCTTTTCAATTTTTCTAACATATATTGTGAGAAAAAAAAGCGTGTAGTGAATTTTGAATCACAGAATTCAGGTTTGAACTGTTTTGCATACTCTTCAAGGGTAGGAGTCCACTCTGAAGCTTCTTAATGGAACATACTTAGAGACACCTCCCCACAATAGATGGTCTGATTCAGATGTAGAACCAAACTAAAATGGAGTCATTTACGACAGGTACAAAATTGATTCATCCAAAATAGGCACATCACAGAAAATGAAACTTAACATTACCTAAGTTGCAGGAACTTAAAGATTTTTCTCAGAACTCAGCAGAGGACACCAATCCCCAAACTGCCAAGTCTGTCTACACCATCTCTGGACTTCTTTGTTCCCCTGACTCAGCTACCCTGATCAAATAAGGAAAAAGACCATTAGGCAACCAATCAGCTGAAAAAGCCAAGTAACTTCCACATTTATCATATAAACATCCCTTGGTGTGTCATCAACTAACAACTCATTGCTCCTGAAACCTTGGGTTTCCCAGCTTGCAGATCGAAACTCTTGAAATAAATTCATCTTTCTGCTTTGTTTTACTGGTGTGCAGGGTTTGGTTTACCACACATGAAAGAAGCAACTATTGGCAAATTTAGTTGCTATTGCTGCTTGTTAACTAGTAGTGATAAATCATCAGATTTTATTTATAGATATAATTGATAGTCTAAATTAAGATACATTTTTGAGAAAGAGTTTTCTCTCATTAACTATCAGAATACATGTGAATTAAATAAAATTATATGGTATAATATATATGGATTATAGAAGAAAATACTGAGTTAAAAATAAAAACCAAAAAACCTTATGGGTTAAATAAGGAAACTGACATAGTAGAGTAGAAGTGTTGATTATGTGGCTTTTGGAAGAAGAAACCCTGGATGTGAATCTTTTACTTACTAGTAGTGTATCTTGGGCAAAATGTTTAATTAAGCCTCAATCATCTTATATGTGATATGGGGTTAAAAAATAGCATCTGCTTCACAAAATTGTCATGAGAATTACTTGAAAATAGGGTTTATCAACCCCAGCATATTGGGCTGTCCCTATGTCCAACTATGGGTTCCATCTTGACTTTATTCTTGAGAAAGAATATGAAAGAATAAGGGGTGTAAAATTGGCTTATGTGGTACATGCTGGGGTTTACAAATACAATTTAATTATTGCTATTGATAAAATATAGATTCAAGAATGTTTTCTACTAATAGTAAAATACATTAGTTTTAAAGCAATTGTGTGAAAAAATCCAGCAATCAGGAAAAATTTCTGCATTTAAAATTATATAATTTTAGCTATATGCAATAATTAAATACTCACTTATATGTATTCATCTCTTCTTCTGTATCTGTATAAAAATATCATGAGGAATAAGTTATAAATTATTAAAAGTGGTCATCTCTCTCTCCCTTGAGACTGAATGAATTTATCAGGTCCTTCCTGAGAGCAGGTTTTTCTGAGAGAGGGGGATGGGAAGCACACAAAGACACTAGATTCCAACCAGGGTAACTACCATTTTAAAAGATCTTATAGCAGAAGATCTTCAAGATGGCAGAGGAGTAAGACCTGTAGATCATCTTCCTCCCCACAAATACCTCAAAAATAGATCTAAATGTAGAACAATTCCTACAGAACACCTACTGAATGCTGGCAGAATACCACAGACTTCCCAAAGGCAACAGACTCCTCACGTACTGGGATAGGGCAAAAGAAAAAAAGAAAAAACAGAGGCAAAAGAATAGGGACGGGACCTGCACTTCTGGGACGGAACTGTGAAGGAGGAAAAGTTCCCACACACTAGGAAGCCCCTTCACTGGTGGAAACGGGGGAAGCTTCGGAGCCACAGAGGAGAGCATAGCAACAGGGGTGCAGGGGCAAAGCGGAGAGATTCCTGCACAGAGGATTGGTGCCGACCAGCACTCACAAGCCCGAGAGGCTTGTCTGCTCACCCACCAGGACGGGTGGGGTCTGGGAGCTGAGGCTTGGGCTTCGGAGTTCAGATCCCAGGGAGAGGACTGGGGTTGGCTGCATGAACACAGCCTGAAAGGGGCTAGTGCACCACGGCTAGCCAAGAGTGAGTCCGGGAAAAAGTCTGGAACTGCCTAAGAGTCAAGAGATCATTGTTTCAGGGTGCACGAGGAGAGGAGATTCAGAATACTGCCGAAATGAGCTTCCGAGATGAGCACGAGCTGCAACTATCAGCCTAGACACCAGAGGTGGGCATGAAATGCTAAGGCAGCTGCTGCAGCCACCAAGAAACCTGCGTGCAAACACAGGTCACTATCCACACCTCCCTATGCAGCTTGCCACTTCAAGGGTCTCGAGATCTAGGGAAAACTTCACCGCAAGAACACAAGGCACACCTCAGGCTACTGCAACATCACGCTGGCCTCTGCTGCTGCAGGCTTGCCCCAAATTCCGTACCCATCCCTGCCCCTGGCCTGAGTGAGCCAGAGACCCCTAATCAGCCACTCCTTTAATCCCCTGCTGTCTGGGTGAAGAACAGACGCCAGAGGGCGAGCTAACACAGAGGCGGGGCCAAATCCAAAGCTGAACCCCAGGAGCTGCGTGAAGAAATAAGAGAAAGGGAAATATCTTCACACAGCCTCAGGGCCAGGGGATTAAATCCCCACAATCAACTTGATGTACCCTACATCTGTGGAATACCTGAATAGACAATGAGTATTCCCAAGATTGAGGCAGTAGATATTGGGACCAACTGTAGACTTGAGGTTTGCTATATGTGACTGACAAGTGTCTGATTCCTATGTGTATCTTAGTATAGGTGTCAGCACTTGTTATCATTGGTAGATTTGTTTAATGGTTTGGTTGTTCTCATTTCTTTTATAACTTAAAAAAGTTATTTTAATAACTTTTATTTTATTTTATTTATTTATATTCTTTCCCTTTTTCTCCATTTTTTTCTGAGCTGTGTGGCTAACAGGGTCTAGCCAGCTCTGGCTGGCTGTCAGGCCTGAGCCTCTGAAGTGGGAGAGCCGAGTACAGGGACATTAGAAAACCAGAGACCACCTAGCTCTAAATAATATCAATACACGAGAGCTCTCCCAGAGATCTCGATCTCAATACTAAGACCCAATTTCACTCAATGACAAGCAAGATCCTGTGGTGGACACCTCATGCCAAACAACTAACAAGACAGGAACACAATCCCACCCATTAGCAGGGAGGCTGCCTAAAATCATACTAAGTTCACAGACACCTGAAAACCCACTACCAGAGAAAGACCTACCCACCAGAAAGAGAAGATCCAGCCTCATCCACCAGAACACAGGCACCACTCCCCTCCACCAGTAAGCCTACAAACTCACTGAACCAACCTTACCCACTGGGGGCAGACACCAAAAATAACAGGAACTATGAACCTGCAGCCTGCGAAAAGGAGACCCCAAACACAGTAAGATAAGCAAAATGAGAAGACAGAGAAATACGCAGCAGATGAAGGAGCAAAGTAAAAACCCAGCAGACCAAACAGATAAAGAGGAAATAGGCAGTCTACCTGAAAAAGAATTCAGAGTAATGACAGTAAAGATGATCCAAAATCTTGGAAATAGAATGAAGAAAATACAAACATGTTTAACAAGGACCTAGAAGAACTAAAGAGCAAACAAACAATGATGAAAAACAGAATAAATGAAATTAAAAATTCTCTAGAAGGAATCAATAGCAGAATAACTGAGGTAGAAGAATGGATATGTGACCTGGAAGATAAAATAATGGAAATAACTCCTGCAGAGCAGAATAAAGAATGAAAAGAATTGATGAGAATCTCAGAGACCTTTGGGACAACATTAAACACCAACATTCTAATTATAGGGGTCACAAAGAAGAAGAGAAAAAAAAAAAAAAGGGACTGAGAAAATATTTGAAGAGATTATAGTTGAAAACTTCCCTAATATGGGAAAGTAAATATTCAATCAAGTCCAGGAAGTGCAGAGAGTCCCATACAGGATAAACACAAGGAGAAACACGCCAAGACACATATTAATCAAATGATCAAAAATTAAATACAAAGAGAAATATTAAAAGCAGCAAGGGAAAAGCAACAAATTACATGCAAGGGAATCCCCATAATGTTAACAGCTGAACTTTCAGCAGAAACTCTGCAATCCAGAAGGGAGTGAAAGGACATATTTAAAGTGATGAAAGGGAAAAATCTACAACCAAGATTACTCTACTCAGCAAGGATCATATTCAGATTCAACAGAGAAATTACAACCTTTACAGACAAGCAAAAGCTAAGATAATTCAGCACCACCAAACTAGCTTTACAGCAAATGCTAAAGGAACTTCTCTAGGCAGGAAACAAAAGAGAAGGAAAAGAGTTACAAGAACAAACACAAAACAATTAAGAAAACGGTAACAGGAAAATAAATATTGATAATTACCTTAAATGTAAATGGATTAAATGCTCTAACCAAAAGACATAGACTGGCTGAATGGATACAAAAACAAGACCCATATATATACTGTCTACAAGATGCCCACTTAAGACCTAGGGACACATCAGATGGAAAGTGAGAGGATGGGAAAAGTTTTTCCATGGAAATGGAAATCAAAAGAAAGCTGGAGTAGCAATTCTCATATCAGACAAAATAGATGTTAAAATAAAGACTATTACAAGAGGCAAAGAGGGACACTATATAATGATCAAGGGATCAATCCCAGAAGAAGATGTAACAAGGTAAATGTTTATGCACCCAACATAGGAGCACCTCAATACATAAGGCAAATGCTAATGCCATAAAAGGGGAAATCGACAGTACCACAGTCAAGTAGGGTACTTTAATAACCCAGTTTCACCAATAGACAGATTATCCAAAATGAAAATAAATAAGGAACACAAACTTTAAATGACACATTAAACAAGATGGACTTAATTGATATTTACAGGACATTCCATCCAAAAATACCAGAATACACTTTCTTCTCAAGGGTTCATTGAACATCCTCCAGGATAGATCAAATTGTGGGCCACAAATCAAGCCTTGGTAAATTTAATAAAATCAAAATTGTATCAATTATCTTTTCTGACAACAATGCTATGAGACTAGATATCAATTACAGGAAAAAAACAGTAAAAAATACAAACACATGGAGGCTAAACAATATACTACTAAATAACCAAGAGATCATTGAAGAAATCAAAAAAATACCTAGAAACAAATGACAATGAAAACACGATGACCCAAAACCTATGGAGTGCAGCAAAAGCAGTTCTAAGAGGGAAGTTTATAGCAATACAATCCTACTTCAAGAAACAAGAAACAGCTCAAATAAACAACCTAACATTACACTTAAAGCAATTAGAGAAAGAACAAAAATCCCCAAAATTAGCTGAGGGAAAGAAAACATAAAGATCAGTTCAGAAATAAATGAAAAAGAAATGAAGGAAACAATAGCAAAGATCAATAAAACTAAAAACTTGTTCTTTGAGAAGATAAACAAAATTGTTAAACCATTAGCCAGACTCATCAGGAAAAAAAAAAGATGACTCAAATCAATAGAATTAGAAATGAAAAAGGAGAAGTAACAACTGCCACTGCAGCAATACAAGGGATCATAAGAGATTACTACAAGCAACTGTATGTCAATAAAATGGACAACCTGGAAAAAAAAGGAAAAAATTCTTAGAAAAGCACAACCTTCTGAGACTGAACCAGGAAGAAATAGAAAATATAAACTGACAAATCACAAGCACTGAAATTGAAACTGTGATAAAAAAAAACCTTCCAAAAAACAAAAGCTCATGACAGGGCTTTTAGTGACTGGGCAGGAATAAAGATGCAGACGTAAAAAGTGGACTTGAGGACACAGGGAGGGGGAAGAGTAAGCAGGGATGAAGTGAGAGAGTACTATTGATATAAATATACACTACCAAATGTAATATAGATAGGTAGTGGGAAGCAGCCGCATAGCACAGGGAGATCAGCTCGTTGCTTTGTAACTCCTTAGAAGGGTGGGATAGAGAGGGTGGGAGGGAGATGCAAGATGGAGGGGGTATGGGATATATGTATACGTATACCTGATTCACTTTGTTATACAGCAGAAACTAACACAACCTTGTAAAGCAATTATACTGCAATAAATATGTTTAAAAAATAAAATGAAATAAATAGAAAAATAGACGAAGATCACCTTCCTCCCCACGGATACACCAGAAATACAGCTACATGTGGAACAACTCCTACAGAACACCTACTGAACGCTGGCAGAAGACCCCAGACCTGCCAAAAGGCAAGAAACTCCCCACATACCTGGGTAGGGCAAAGCAGAGAGATTCCCGCACAGAGGATCAGTGCCGAACGGCACTCACCAGCCCGAGAGGCTTGTCTGCTCGCCCGCCGGGGCGGGCGGCACTGGAAGCTGAGGCTCGGGCTTCGGTCGGACCGCAGGGAGAGGACTGGGGCTGGCGGCAGGAACTCAGCCTGAAGGGGGCTAATGTGCCACAGCTAGCCGGGAGGGAGTCCGGGAAAACTCTGGGGCTGCCGAAGAGGCAAGAGACTTTTCTTCCCTCTTGGTTTCCTGGTGTGCGAGGAGAGGGGATTAAGAGTGCTGCTTAACGGAGCTCCAGAGACGGGCGCGAGTCACGACTGAAAGCGCGGAGCCCAGTGACGGGCGTGGGACGCGGGGGCTGCTGCTGCCGCGGCCAAGAAGCCTGCGTGCGAGCGCAGGTCACTGTCCACACCGCCCTTCCGGGAGCCTGTGCAGACCGCCACTGCCGGGGTCCCGGGATACAGGGGCGGCTTCCCTGGGAGAACGCATAGTGCATCTCGGGCTGGTGCAACGTCAAGGCGGCCTCTGCCACTGCAGGCTCGCCCCGCACTCCGTGTCCCTCCCTCCCGCCCGGCCTGAGTGAGCCAGAGTCCCCGAAGAGGCTGCTCCTTTAACCCTGTCCTGTCTGAGCGAAGAAAAGACGCCCTCCGGCGACCTACACGCACAGGCGGGGCCAAATCCAAAGCTGAGACCCAGGAGCTGTGAGAACAAAGAAGAGAAAGGGAAACCTCTCCCAGCAGCCTCAGAAGCAGCGGATTAAAGCTCCACACTCAACTTGATGTACCCTGCATCTGTGGAATACATGAATAGACAACAAATCATCCCAAATTGAGGAGCCAGGAGTCAGTGCTGTGCCTCTGAGGTGGGAGAGCCAACTTCAGGACACGGGTCCACAAGAGACCTCCCACCTCCACATAATATCAAATGGCGAAAATCTTCCAGAGATCTCCATCTCAACACCAGCACCCAGCTTCAGTCAACGACCAGCAAGCTACAGTGCTGGACACCCTATGCCAAACAACTAGCAAGACAGGAACACAACGCCACCCATTAGCAGAGAGGCTGCCTAAAATCATAAAAAGTCAGTAGACACCCCAAAACTCACCACCAGACGTGGACCTGCCCACCAGAAAGACAAGATCCAGCCTCATCCACCAGAACACGGGCACTAGTCCCCTCCACCAGGAAGCATACACAACCCCCTAAACCAACCTTAGCCACTGGGGACAGACACCAAAAAACAACAGGAACTACAAACCAGCAGCCTGCAAAAAGGAGACCCCAAACACAGTAACATAAGTAAAATGAGAAGACAGAAAAACACAAAGTAGGAGAAGGAGCAAGATAAAAACCCACCAGACCTAACAAATGAAGAGGCAATAGGCAGTCTACCTGAAAAAGAATTCAGAATAATGATAGTAAAGATGATCCAAGATTCTATTTCCAAGATCCAAAATCTTGGAAATAGAATAGACAAAATGCAAGAAACAGTTAACAAGGACCTAGAAGAACTAAAGATGAATCAAGCATCGATTAAAAACACAATAAATGAAATAAAAAATACTCTAGATGGGATCAATAGCAGAATAACTGAGGCAGAAGAACGGATAAGTGAGGTGGAAGATAAAATAGTGGAAATAACTGCTGCAGAGCAAAATAAAGAAAAAAGAATGAAAAGAACAGAGGACAGTCTCAGAGACCTCTGGGACAACATTAAACACACCAACATTCGAATTATAGGGGTTCCAGAAGAAGAAGAGAAAAAGAAAGGGACTGAGAAAATATTTGAAGAGATTATAGTTGAAAACTTCCCTAATATGGGAAAGGAAATAGTTAATCAAGTCCAGGAGGCACAGAGAGTCCCATACAGAATAAATCCAAGGAGAAATACGCCAAGACACATATTAATCAAACTATCAAAAATTAAACACAAAGAAATCATATTAAAAGCAGCAAGGCAAAAACAACAAATAACACACAAGGGAATCCCCATAAGGTTAACAGTTGATCCATCAGCAGAAACTCTGCAAGCCCGAAGTGGGTGGCAAGACATATTTAAAGTGATGAAGGACAAAAATCTACAACCAAGATTACTCTACCCAGCAAGGATCTCATTCAGATTTGATGGAGAAATTAAAACCTTTACAGACAAGCAAAAGCTGAGAGAGTTCAGCACAACAAAACCAGCTTTACAACAAATGCTAAAGGAACTTCTCTAGGCAAGAAACACAAGAGAAGGAAAAGACTTACAATAACAAACTAAAACAATTAAGAAAATGGGAATAGGAACATACATATCAATAATTACCTTAAATATAAATGGATTAAATGTTCCCACCAAAAGACACAGACTGCCTGAATGGATACAAAAACAAGACCCATATATATGCTGTCTACAAGAGACCCACTTCAGACTTAGGGACACATAAAAACTGAAAGTGAGGGGATGGAAAAAGATATTCCATGCAAATGGAAATCAAAAAATCTAGAGAATCAAATCTCATATCAGACAAAATAGGCTTTAAAATAAAGACTATTACAAGAGACAAAGAAGGATGGTACATAATGATCAAGGGATCAATCCAAGAAGAAGATATAACAATTGTAAATATTTATTCACCCAACATAGGAGCACCTCAATACATAAGGCAAATACTAACAGCCATAAAAGGGGAAATTGACAGTAACACAATCATAGTAGGGGACTTTAATACCCCACTTTCACCAATGGACAGGTCATCCAAAATGAAAATAAATAAGGAAACACAAGCTTTAAATGATACATTAAACAAGATGGACTTAATTGATATTTATAGGACATTCCATCCAAAAACAACAGAATACACATTTTTCTCAAGTGCTCATGGAACATTCTCCAGGATAGATCATATCTTGGGTCACAAATCAAGCCTTGGTAAATTTAAGAAAATTGAAATCATATCAAGTATCTTTTCCGACCACAATGCTATGAGACTAGATATCAATTACAGGAAAAGATCTGTAAAAAATACAAACACATGGAGGCTAAACAATACACAACTTAATACCGAAGTGATCACTGAAGAAATCAAAGAGGAAAAAAAAAAAATACCTAGGAACAAATGACAATGGAGACACGACGACCCAAAACCTATGGGATGCAGCAAAAGCAGTTCTAAGAGGGAAGTTTATAGCAATACAATTCCACCTTAAGAAACAGGAAACATCTCGAATAAACAACCTAACCTTGCACTTAAAGCAACTAGAGAAAGAAGAACAAAAACATCCCAAAGTTAGCAGAAGGAAAGAAATCATAAAGATCAGATCAGAAATAAATGAAAAAGAAATGAAGAAAATGATAGCAAAGATCAATAAAACTAAAAGTTGGTTCTTTGAGAAGATAAACAAAATTGATAAACCATTAGCCAGACTCATGAAGAAAAAAAGGGAGAAGACTCAAATCAATAGAATTAGAAATGAAAAAGGAGAAGTAACAACTGACACTGCAGAAATACAAAAGATCATGAGAGATTACTACAAGCAACTCGATGCCAATAAAATGGATAACCTGGAAGAAATGGACAAATTCTTAGAAATGCACAACCTGCCAAGACTGAATCAGGAAGAAATAGAAAATATGAATAGACCAATCACAAGCACTGAAATTGAAACTGTGATAAAAAATCTTCCAACAAACAAAACCCCAGGACCAGATGGCTTCACAGGCGAATTCTATCAAGTATTTAGAGAAGAGCTAACAACTATCCTTCTCAAACTCTTCCAAAATATAACAAAGGGAGGAACACTCCCAATCTCATTCTATGAGGCCAGCATCACCTTGATACCAAAACAAGACAAGAATGTCACAAAGAAAGAAAACTACAGGCCAATATCACTGACGAACATAGATTCAAAAATCCTCAACAAAATACTAGCAAACAGAATCCAACAGCACATTAAAAGGATCATACACCATGATCAAGTGGGGTTTATTCCAGGAATGCAAGGATTCTTCAATATACGCAAATCAATCAACGTGATACACCATATTAACAAATTGAAGGAGAAAAACCATATGATCATCTCAATAGATGCAGAGAAAGCTTTTGACAAAATTCAACACCCATTTATGATAAAAACCCTGCAGAAAGCAGGCATAGAGGGAACTTTCCTCTACATAATAAAGGCCATATATGACAAACCCACAGCCAACATCATCCTCAATGGTGAAAAACTGAAAGCCTTTCCACTAAGATCACGAACAAGACAAGGTTGCCCACTCTCACCACTCTTATTCAACATAGTTTTGGAAGTTTTAGCGACAGCAATCAGAGAAGAAAAGGAAATAAAAGGAATCCGAATCGGAAAAGAAGAAGTAAAGCTGTCACTGTTTGCAGATGACATGATACTATACATAGAGAATCCTAAAGATGCTACCAGAAAACTACTAGAGCTAATCAATGAATTTGGTAAAGTATCAGGATACAAAATTAATGCACAGAAATCTCTGGCATTCCTGTACACTAATGATGAAAAATCTGAAAGTGAAATCAAGAAAACACTCCCATTTACCATTGCAACAAAAAGAATAAAATATCTAGGAATAAACCTACCTAAGGAGACAAAACACCTGTATGCAGAAAATTATAAGACACTGATGAAAGAAATTAAAGATGATACAAACAGATGGTGAGATATACCATGTTCTTGGATTGGAAGAATCAACATTGTGAAAAAGACCCTACTACCCAAAGCAATCTACAGATTCAATGCAATCCCTAAAAAACTACCACTGGCATTTTTCACAGAACTAGAACAAAAAATTTCACAATTTGTATGGAAACACAAAAGACCCCGAATAACCAAAGCAATCTTGAGAACGAAAAACAGAGCTGGAGGAATCAGGCTCCCTGACTTCAGACTATACTACAAAGCTACAGTAATCAAGACAGTATGGTACTGGCACAAAAACAGAAAGATAGATCAATGGAACAGGATAGAAAGCCCAGAGTTAAACCCACGGACATATGGTCACCTTATCTTTGATAAAGGATGCAGGAATGTACAGTGGAGAAAGGACAGTCTCTTCAATAAGTGGTGCTGGGAAAACTGGATAGGGACATGTAAAAGTATGAGATTCGATCACTCCCTAACACCATACACAAAAATAAGCTCAAAATGGATTAAAGACCTAAATGTAAGGCCAGACACTATCAAACTCTTAGAGGAAAACATAGGCAGAACACTCTATGACATAAATCACAGCAAGATCCTTTTTGACCCACCTCCTAGAGAAATGGAAATAAAGACAAAAATAAACACATGGGACCTAATGAAACTCAAAAGCTTTTGCACAGCAAAGGAAACCATGAACAAGACCAAAAGACAACCCTCAGAATGGGAGAAAATATTTGCAAATGAAGCAACTGACAAAGGATTAATCTCCAAAATTTATAAGCAGCTCATGCAGCTCAATAACAAAAAAACAAACAACCCTATCCAAAAATGGGCAGAAGACCTAAATAGACATTTCTCCACAGAAGATATACAGACTGCCAACAAACACATGAAAGGATGCTCAACATCTTTACTCATTAGAGAAATGCAAATCAAAACTACAATGAGATATCATCTCACACCAGTCAGAATGGCCATCATCCAAAAATCTAGTAACAATAAATGCTGGAGAGGGTGTGGAGAAAAGGGAACACTCTTGCACTGCTGGTGGGAATGTGAATTGGTACAGCCACTATGGAGAACGGTATGGAGGTTCCTTAAAAAATGACAAATAGAACTACCATATGACCCAGCAATCCCACTACTGGGCATATACCCTGAGAAAACCATAATTCAAAAAGAGACATGTACCAAAATGTTCATAGCAGCCCTATTTACAATAGCCCAGTGATGGAAACAACCTAAGTGTCCATCATCGGATGAATGGGTAAAGAAGATGTGGCACATATATACAATGGAATATTACTCAGCCATAAAAAGAAACGAAACTGAGCTATTTGTAATGAGGTGGATGGACCTAGAGCCTGTCATACAGAGTGAAGTAAGTCAGAAAGAGAAAGACAAATACTGTATGCTGACACATATATATGGAATTTAAGAAAAAAAAATGTCATGAAGAACGTAAGGGTAAGACAGCAATAAAGACACACACCTACTAGAGAATGGACTTGAGGATATGGGGAGGGGGATGGGTAAGCTGTGACAAAGTGAAAGGGTGGCATGGATATATATACACTACCAAACGTAAGGTAGATAGCTAGTGGGAAGCAGCCGCATAGCACAGGGAGATCAGCTGGGTGCTTTGTGACCGCCTGGAGGGGTGGGATAGGGAAGGTGGGAGGGAGACGCAAAAGGGAGGGGATATGGGAACATATGTATATGTATAACTGATTAAATTTGTTATAAAGCAAAAAAAATAAAAATAAAAAAATAAAGACTCTTATACTCTATTCTTTTCTTATTATCTTTTGAAACTATGAGCCTGGATTACTTTTATGCACTTTTTTTTTTTCTTTTGTCTTTGTTGCTTTTCAATTTGTACTAGAATTTTCTAGCTGTTGATTTATTATTTATTTTTTTTAAGTTTTTAAATATTAATTTATTCATTTATTTTTGGCTGTGTTGGGTCTTCGTTGCTGTGTGCAGGCTTTCTCTAGTTGTGGTGAATGTGGGCTACTCTTCATTGCAGTGCACAGGCTTCTAGTTGCAGTGGCTTCTCTTGTTTTGGAGCACAGGCTGTAGATGCACGGCCTTCAGTAGTTGCCACACGTGGCTCAGTAGTTGTGGCTCACAGGCTCCAGATCACAGGCTTAGTAGTTGTGGTGCACGGGCTTAGTTGCTCCGTGGCATGTGGGATCTTTCCGGACCAGGGCTCGAACTAGTGTCCCCAGCATTGGCAGGCAGATTCTTAACCATTGCACCACCAGGGGAGTCCAATTTTTATTTATTATGATTAGGATTTTTTTTTGTGCTTCATGATTCTGAGATTGTACGTCTTTTATTAAATCTGGAAATGTGTTATTTGAACATGTTTTTTTCCTGTATTCTCCCTATTCTTACCTTCTGGGACTCCAATTAGCTGTTTATCATTTCCATTCTGTCCTCCATGTCTCATAATCTTTCAGATTTTTCAGATTTTGTCTGTGTCTTCAAATGCTTCTGGCAATTTCATCACACTTATTCTCCAGTTCATAATCCTTTCTCTAGGTGTGTCTGGTAGACTGTTTAACTTGCCTATTGTGTTTAATGAACAATATGTAACAAAGTACTTTTTTAAATATTAGAAATTCTACTTGATCTTTTTATAATTATTTCTTTTTTAAAAGTCTCTATAATAACTCATTTGTAATTTTATTTTATTTTTCATTTTATAAACATTTTAAACATACTCATCTTAAGTTCTGTAGGCGAAAATTTTAGGATCTGTAGCTCTATTAAGAGTATAATTTTGCTCTTTTTTTGTTTTGCTGACCCTTGATCATGGTGACTATTTCCTGGTGTTTTCAAATTAGGTTTCTGAGCTCATATTTGACTGACTTAAATCTATGGGAATTCTGCGAGGTTGGGATTGAAGGGATAGTCCTTCAGAGAATGTGTGATTCTTTCTAGGTTAAGGGAAACCAAGAATCCATTGAAAGTTGTTTGCAGTTTCAAGTCTCCCAGTCCATGTAGGCAGTGTTAAACCTGGGATTATAAATTCTCAGGGAGGCCTTGTGGGAAGGTTTGGAGGCAGGGAGGTGCAGGATTCTTTTTATTCTTCTTCTTTCTTTTTTTTCCGATCCAGAGCTCAGGTCAAAAGAATTATATTTTCCTATTGTCTTCCTAGGCCAGAAAATAGAATTGTTTTTTCTAGCTCACTCTAACTGAAGTATAGCCCTTTGAGGATCCTGATTTATGAACAAAGTTGTAGTTCTAGCTCTCTATCACGTGCAAGCCCCGAGACTTCCATCCTATTCATGCAGCCCTAGAAAATCAAGACTTTACATTCCTGAGTGTGGCAAAAACCCATGGCACCAAAGTTGCTTTTACATCCTTAATGCTATTTGCTTTTTGTCTTTATGCCCTTTTCTGGACTGAGGGATTTCCCTTTATTCCTTGTGCCCTCTGAAATGCATTTAAAAATGTTTCTGGGCTTCCCTGGTGGCTCAGTGGTTGAGAGTCTGCCTGCCGATGCAGGGGACACGGGTTCGTGCCCCGGTCCAGGAAGATCCCACATGCTACGGAGTGGCTGGGCCTGTGAGCCATGGCCACTGAGCCTGCACATCCGGAGCCTGTGCTCTGCAACGGGAGAGATCACAACAGTGAGAGGCCCATGTACCGCAAAAACAAACAAACAAAAAAGTTTCTTTCCTGTGTTTTACTTGTAATTTCTCAGTATCCTCTAGTGTGAGGATTTTTAATATTTCTAACCTGCCAATTTCCCAGAAATGGAAGTCAACCACATATATTTGTTTAGTTAAAAGTATTAAAAAGTAAACTTGAAAACAAATTTATTACAGAATCATATTAATGTTAGTCCCATATTGTTCTTGGAAACTCAATTTTCTTTTAAATAAGTGTGTTCTTATTCTTCTCTGTTTTATTATCTTGTTTCCTCAGACTCTAGATTTCCTGCCTCAGAATGAGAAATATCTCCTCTCTTCGGCTGCAGTCGAGGTTGTCAGACTCTATGTTGCTGACGACTAGACGTCCTGTTCTTCACCAATTACCTTTTATGTGGACATTTCCTCCCCTCCCCCATAATGTTCCTTACCTCTAGTGGAAAGAAACTCCACTTATCTGGAACCTAGGTTCTGTTTTGGTTTGGTGGCCTCATGACCCACCTGCCATTTCTCTTGGAGACTGAACAGTGGTTTTGGAATTACATTTAAACTCATATATCTGTGTGCTTAGTATTTGCACCACTAAAGCCTGATCTTATTCCAGTGTTTTGAGACTGCATTTCCCATTCTCTGGGATCTTGGTCTCTGTTTTCTCTCATTCCAACTGTCACACTGCCATCTACTCTTTCGTTGGACAACAGACACATTCATTTCAGATGATTAATTTCTCTATTGTTCTATGTTTCCATGAAGAAAACATATTACTTCATTTTCTGTTCCTCCAAAATTGATTTATTTTATTGTTTTGAAATTAGAAAATAATATGCACCTCATTTCAGAAAGCCTGCAAATAATAGAAAGTTAGCCACTCCCTCTCCACTCGCCCCCACCCCCAGAATCTCACATGCCAGAGATAATCACTGTTAACAGTTTGGTCATTCATGTAAATCTTTGCATCCAAAACACAAACATGACAGCAAGTTATTATACCTTAAATTTCATTTGTAGCTAGATTTTTTCACACCAAAATTAACATGGGCATGTTTCTTTATTAATGCATAGAGAATTACCATATTATTTTTAATTACTACAAAGTATTCAGTTGTACAGAATATACATAATTTATACAAAATCCCCTGCAGCAGAAAATGCAGATTTTCTCCAAATTAGAAAAAAAATTTGCAGTAAATCCTTATACATACAGTGAATTGTATGATTCACTTCCATGGGATAAAGTTCTATAAGTGAATTACTGAAGAAAATGGTATGCCCTTTTTAACTTTTGATACTTATTGGCAGACTGACCTCTATCTAGGTTTATATTCTTCAGCACTGAGCATTACCAATCATATTAATCTTTGTCCATATAATTGGTAATTTATAATATTTAGTTGTTAATTGATTTAGTAATACTTAGCAGCTATTTTAGTTCTGGCATTTTAATTACATGCCAGCTTTTTGAAAGCTTGCGATACAAATACAGATATAACTATATATAGATAATGTCAATGTCCATGTAAATAACTTACAGTTATACAATGCTTTACTCTTTTCGTTAAAAAATTAAAATATAGAAGTATGTTAGGAAAAAAAGGTGAAAGTTTTCTCCTACCTCCCACCTTTTCTTCCTTTTCCTATTCCCAGACTTAGATGTTATAAATATATTGCTATGTATACTTCCAGAATGTTTTCTTAATAAACAAAAATGGGGTCTTTTTATACATGCACTCCTGCATCTCGCTCTGTTCTTCCAACACAAACATTTCACTTTGGAAACTGCAGCTATGACTAGCTCTTTTCAATGGCCACATAATATTTAATAGTATGGATATGCAACTCTCTAATTTAATATTCCTCCAATGATGAGCATGTTGGTTGTCTTGGGTTCTTTACTCTTGCAAATTACTGCCATGGGCCCCTCTTTATGTGCCACCCTTGTAATGCCTTTTCTTGACCCTGTCTCACTCTCTTCCCTTCCTCTTGACAATGGCTCACTCTCTCCTCATCACATCCCTTGATATCATCAGTTTTACAATGAAACCAGATCAGAGAGGTTACTGATTTGTTGAAACAGACTTTGTTGGTAAAGTGAAAGGTGAACTTGAATGCAAACCCGGATTCCAAACCTAGTTTTCCTCCCATGCAAATCATATCTTTGGGCATCTTGTGCAATATAAAATGTCATTTAAATGCCCTAACTCGGCAATAACAGATTGTTCATAGCCACTGTAAGAAAATCTGACATTTTTCTTCTAGCTATTCTCAAACTCCAACATGACTGTGATGTTTCCCTTATTTCATGTGTTTGAATGTTGTTCAGTTTTTACCAAGCTCAGCACACTTTCTCATTGCTTTTAGTAATCTGTAGCTATTTCGTTTTTGTGGTACGTGTTGCTTGATATTTCTGCACTTGTCTTCCTCATCCTTGTTTGCAGGTCTTCCTCATCCTTGTTTGCAGGATCTCCCTACCTTAGATCAAAGCAGCAGCCTGTTCTCTCATCACAGTTCAGCTTTCTAAAGCCAGCTTTCTTACTGAGCAAAGAAGGGACGATCACCCTTCTTTATTAAACGCACCCCTTACACATGATTATATATCAGAATTTTCTCACATGCACAAACTGAGTGTAACAAAGTGACAAAATCAACAAAGTAATAATAGCTAATAGTAATAATACATTTAACTCATTACTTGGCTAGAACTGGGCCCAAATTTTCACATGCATATTCTCATTGGAAACTTCCAATGTCTTTATTAGTTGATAACTATTATTACTGTGTCCACATTTAGGTTAAATAACTTGACAAAAGATGTTCATATATAAGAAAAGAAACAGGGGTTTCAACTCAGGTCTGTCAGGCTTCAGTGCCCAATTATCAATTATTCGTCCTTTAGGCAAATAATCAGATGTTTAAGTATGATTTCTATTATACTAAGGGACAACTTTTCTTTTTATAAATGTACTCTTTAATATTAATGGAAACAAATATAGGAATAAATCCAAATGTATATACTCACCTGGCTTATAAATTTTCAGGATTTTATCAGTGCTTGGAGACAGGACATACTGTATACAAAACTATTATTGTATCCCTTGCCTTAATCTATCTTGTATGTTATTTTAATTTATAGTTTCTAAGAAGTAAATAGAAAGTTATTGCCAATTTATCACACTGACCTACTTAGGATAGTTCTAATTTAAGATAAGTGTAATAAATAAACCTTGGGAAAATTTAGGGTAAAATATCTTGAATATATATTAAGATGGAATTAATAAGACTCATTTAGAAAGCAAATTCAATATGATAAATGAAGTGAAAATAGGAAAATTCAAGACTGCATGGAGTTAGACAAGCCTATTTCTCATAATAAACATTAATAATAATATCCCACCTGTAGGTCAAATCATTCTAGTATGAATACGGTACATATGACATTCAGCAATCTACTCAGCAATAGTAGAGCAATGTCTCAGCTTCTGATGTAGACTTTGATAAAAATATTATTATTGTTTTAATAATATTTTATCAGTATAACATTCAATTTATTTTAGTCAGCAAATTGAGTTTTTTCAGAGTTTCAGTAAACAAAATAAAAGTTTTGTGAAAAAGAGAGAAAACACCATCACCATGGATAGAAAAATAGGCAGAATATGGTAGGATATGAGAAGGCATAATTGCATGCTTTGATATTTATGATGAAAGACCAGAGCTGAAAGATAAATGACCAAAATGCTCTCCTAGCCCTTTATGAAACAGAGAAAACCTGAAGGCCGTGCAATAGTAATTTTCATCATTCCTTCCAGAGCTCTGCCAAGCTTTGAAAATTCATATGTAATAGCAGCTAGTTTTCCTATGTGAAAATACTTTGATATCATCCTGGAATACATAGTCTATAAAAGTAAAAACTTTATTTTCCTCCCATAAAGAAAATAATATTCTATTTCAAAACCTGATATTGGCTCTATTTAAATAAGTGTATTTTTTTTTTTTAGTGCACACAATATTATATTGAATGGTTCTTTTCTTTCTTTTTTAACCATGAAGAATAGTTATTTAAAAATCAAGGGTTACATATGAAATATATTCAATAATCTCTTGAAAATTATTTTTTTTAAATGACTTTCTGGACAGAGTAGGATGGGAAATTTAAATGTTTTTTTTTTTTTATTTTTATCCTAATTCAACAGTGGATAATATGAAAATTGTATAAGTACAAATTTTCTAGAGAATTTAAAGTGAAATATTCTGAATACTTAAAGCTGCTTATAAAACTCTTTCTTTTTTAAAAATTTAATTTATTTAATTAATTAATTTATTTTTGGCTGTGTTGGGTCTTCATTTCTGTGCGTGGACTTTCTCTAGTTGCTGAGAGCGGGGACCACTCTTCATTGCAGTGTGCAGGCCCCTCACTGTCGCGGCCTCTCGTTGTGGAGCACAGGCTCCAGACGCGCAGGCTCAGTAGTTGTGGCACACGGGCCTGGTTGCTCCGCATCATGTGGGATCCTCCCAGACCAGGGCTCGAACCCGTGTCCCCTGCATTGGCAGGCAGACTCTCAACCACTGCTCCACCAGGGAAGTCCCAAAACTCGATTTCTTTTACATCAGTTGAACATATGATAAGACAACCAGCCAGAAGTTTTGCCTTATAAGATAACTTATTTATATACATCCTTTTATTCATTAACTAAGGCTTTATTATTCCACTCCTGAGAAACATACAATATTTTTAGATGATTCCAAAACTTGTTTTCTCCAATCTCGGTATACAGAAATGAACACATTCTACAGAACAATTAACTGTGCTAGCCTACTCCAAACATGTCTAAAATAATAACTGCAGAAAAAATCTTTTTCCTTTTATGTTATCTCAGTTTCAGTAATGCTTATTTTTTAAAATATTTATTCCTTTGTATAAATATCTGTTTGCTCTGGAATTCACCACACAATTGTCAAAAACTATGAGAGACAGTAAAGTAGTTTGTTGTTGTGTTGATGTTTTTCTTTCTCTCACCGACATTGCTTATTTAAAAAGGTTTTTTAAATAGGGAAAGCATAATGATTATTGGAAAAGGAAAATATGACTCTCACTTGCCCAGTTACCACTACATGAATGTGCCAAACATCTGGGCTTTATATTGACTTGTTTGATACATCTGTTACCTTTAGTTCTTTCATGTCTATCATTCTCAAGAAATTTCCCAGGAAAGTCTTAGTGATTCTTTTTCCGTCCTTTCATTTAGATGTGCTTTAGCTATATGGTACTATAGAGAGTTACTTTCAGTCTTCTTTATTGAAAAGTAAAAAAAACAAAGCCAAAAAGTAAAATCAAAGTAGTATTCTGAATTCACTAGATACTTTATGTGGAAGAAAACTAAAGAAGTGATTATTGCTAAAATAAGGTAGTGAGAAAGGCATATTTAAAGTCACAACTTTAGGGGTAACCATTTTTTTAATGTGGTAAATTTACAGACAATGTAGAGAGATATATAAATGTATCCCCCCAAAAGTCTTGTCCTACCATTCCAAGAGTCAAGAATGAAGCCAAATTGCTCATTTCTTTTCAATGACAATGTACTCATAACCTTAGATGAAATATTGTTGAGGTAATTCCTACATACCAAATCAGAAACTTGATTCGAATAATTTACTAAGTAACAAAGTTGTCAAGTCAATTTTTTCCAGTTGATATGTTTACTTGGAAAACTCTTTGGGCTATTATGCATAGAATTCCAACAGTGTGTGTGAACTAAACAGTTAGTCTTCTTTAGTTTAAACAATTTTCTTGTGAAAATGCTTGCTCTGATAACACACCAATGAGAGGCACAGTGGGGCAAATGGTATCTTCTGTCATTGCCTATGTTTTGCATTTGAGAAATATAGTAGGATTCCTTATACCAAGTAGAATGGTTTTCAAAGAGTATAAAACACCTTTAGCTTTGGTAGATTTTGTTGACTTTAATCATAGTGTGTTAATTAAATGATCCTTTTCATATTTAACAGGTGAGTTCCAGATATATATAAAAGACTATACAAAACACAAGTTACACTTACCAGACTGATCCCTGTCTTACTTTCCCTGAAAGGTGAAAAGAAATGTCATGGGTTTTCGGAGACAACGTAAGTTCCCATATTTTGAGTTACATAATTTAATTTGCAACAGATTTAGAGAAGTGCCAAAGAGAAAAGATTCTTTAAACATAAACCTTTAATCAGTATAAATGGTAAAATTTAAATTGCTATTTAATTAGGTGAAAAAATGCAGTTATCCTGATGCAATAGGCTATTAAGACAAGATTGTTTTTAAACAGTTTGGAATCATGAAATCCAGAAAGATTGATGCTCAAAGTAATAAAATAAAGAAAAAAATAGATGTATTAACAGATATTACCAGGGATATTTTACTGAGAGAATTTCAGAATATATTTTCAAGATTGGGCTAGAATATAAGTGTTTCTTTTAGATTTGGGCATGCATATACTTAGGATTGTCCTTAGAAATTTTCCATGGATAACGTTTTTGTTGTTGATGTTATTAAGAACTTACTGTTATTGTAGAACAAGTTTGGTAGAAGCCTTGGTCTGTTTGAGACACTTTAACAGAGTGGCAACTACTTCATACCTAAGAATGTAGCCAGACTTTATCCCTAATCAAACCTGAGTCTCAGATTAAGAGTGTATTCAGTAAGTACCATGAGGAAAAATTGTAAAGAACTTTGAAGAGAGGATTCAAGAGAACTTGAAATCATTAGCTATTTCCATGGTTTTATATATATAGATATATATTTTTTAAATATAAATTTATTTATTTATTTATTTTTGGCTGCATTGGGTCTTTGTTGTGGGCTTTCTCTAGTTGCGGCGAGTGTGGGGTACTCTTCACTGCGGTGAGCGGGCTTATTGCAGTTGCTTCTCTTGTTGCAGAGCACGGGCTCTAGGCGTGCGGGCTTCAGTAGTTGTGGCTCACGGGCTCTAGAGCACATGCTCAGTAGTTGTGGTGCACGGGCTTAGTTGCTCCATGGCATACGGGATCTTCCCAGACCAGTGATTGAACCCGTGTCTCCTGCATTGGCAGGCAGATTCTTAACCACTGCGCCGCGAGGGAATCCCTTCATGGTTATATTTTGAAAAAAAAATGTGCAATTTTTTAGGGGGGTGGTGGTAGATATTTCCCAGTTCCACCAACCAATGGAAGCAGGTGGTTGGTTTATGCTCCCACGGATGCCAGAGTGCCACCTAGTGACAGTTAAGATGAACTGAAGGCACCTGACCCTCAGCATGTAAAGAACTTAACAAGAGGGACTAATATTTGAACAAGCCTTTTCTCTGTTGACGTAATTCACTTAATTTGTTAGTAATAGAATAATGTTAAATATGAATAGCAGTTAAATAAATGTAAATGATTCCACTATTTTATTGTTTCCGTTGTCAAGGAATTCGTATTTTTCTTCAATTTCTCAATATCCTTATTTTAAAGTCATATTTGTATAAATGTCAAGTACAGTGATGCTCTGTTTATACATTTACTATTTTGTGTTTCTCTCAAACTGACTCATAATTCTCACATAAGCATTTCATTTATCATCTCATCTCCTCTCCATTTAACAATCTTCTCTAAATCCAGTTACTTTAGGCAAAAGAGTTTAATAGCTTTTGCAAGTATTTCCCCTCCAGACAAATCCAACATAATGTTTCCAAATGCATGAAAATAGTTCATACTTGGAACTTTTTACTCTACAACTATCTAGGAATAAAAATATGCTTAAAAACTATATTAGCCACGGATTCACCTAAAAATAGATTTAAAAAACAGTTAACTTTGACAACAGCTCCAAATTGGCTTCTTGCTCTTCACAATAGTTTCTGAACAATTTTATTATTATAAGTCTCAAAAATGACTCCAATTATAGACACAGAGACCAGTGAGCTCAATTTGTTGTCATTGTAGGCAAAGCACTGAACTGGGATCAGGAGACTCATCCTCATCCTGGTTAGCTTCTGCCTTTATGCCCATGGTCACTCAATTTCCCCTTTTTCCACTTATTTCATCTGCAGAATGAGGTAACTACTTCTCAGAAGAATTGTTTGTAGATCCCTGCTCAGAATCTACCAGGTCTGAGCAGGCAATGTTTGGTATAAGAATTTTGACTGAACTCTCCATAGGAGTTTTTGAAATCAACTTTACTGAGATATGATTTTCATACTGTAATATTAACACATTTTAATTGTACATGATGAGGTCATAAAAGCACACACCCATGTAACCATCACCTCAATCAACACATAAAACATTTTTATCACTCTCAAAACTTCCCTCATGACCCTGTGTAGACAATTCTTCTCCCATCCTCAGTCTCCACTGAATTTTGATTCATATATTCTCTGATTCTGCTCCCTATATATCTCATACTTCTCTTCCCTGCATATTTTAATTTTATTATTAAACTATATGTTCTCTTAGGTGATTTCCAACTCAAAACTTCTATGATTTAATGATGTTTATGTAATGAATTTGATTAGTTCATGGATCACCATGTCCATAGACATCAACTATAATCCAGATTAGTAATTTTGGTTAGTTTTACCATTAGTCTCACACATACACACACACACACCAGCAAGAAAGTCTCAATAAATCACTGAAAAGATAAGCATAATTTCATGTCATATTAAGGATAATAGTAGCATTATCTAAGTATGTAAGTAAAAAGGTTATTTGCTTATGAATCTAAGAAATAAAATCTTCCTAATATTTACTTTGTAATTGATAACAACTTGTGTTTTCTTAAAAAGGTATTTCCTGGCTTTAACAGTCAGACTGTGGTCTCTAAACACTATTTCCCAATGAAAGGATCAGAAATCCTTGACAAATAGCTAGTTCCAGATATAAGGTAGGAAATATACAAGATGAAATTGAGATATTTTACTTTTTGAAAAGGAAGAAAAATATCAAATATTCATGGGTTCATGGCAAAGAAATGGGTAGTTTAGTGAGTTTATATAGCCTAACCTGAAACAGTAAATTTTTTTAATGGGTGCAATAAATTGAAACACCAAATATATGTAAAAAATGAGAACTTAAAAATACTAGATTTAAAAATAACATTGTTCACTGTGAATGTTACTAGAATATCAGCTAATTAATCTGAAAATTGATAAGTACAAGGAAATTATCAAGCATTTATTTTGCTTTTCTTGCATGCAAGAAAAGGGTAATGAAATTGTTGATGAGTATAGTAGTCTGCTAATATCATAGACTGTGTGACTAAAATAACAGAAGTTTATATATGACAGTCTAGAGGTTAGGAAAACCAAGATCAAAGAGCTGGATAATTTGTTTTCTGGTGAGAACTCTCTTCCCAGCTTGTGGACAGGAGCCTTGCTGTGGCCTCACATGGCCTTTTCTCAGTGGAGAGAAAGAGATCAACTTTGCTCTCTTCTGATAAGGGCACTAATATCATCATGAGGGCTCCACCCTCATGACTTCATCTAACCTGAATTACCTCCCAAAGGCCCCATATCCAAATACCATCACATTGGTGGTTAGGGATTCAACATATGAATTTTGTTGAGGCACAAACATTCAATCCCTAACAATGACGGAAATTTTAAAAAAATAATTCTATTTGCTAAATGCAGAAGGAATGATAAAATAGAAATTAAGCATTTTGCAACCTCTGACAAATAAAAACAATTAAAATATGTACCTAGATAACAATCATTCATGGATGCTAAATCCATAGAATAAAAATCGTAAGGACAAATTTTTATTAGATGAATAAGCCCAACACTACAAACCTAATGATCCATCTTAGCATCACTGGATGTGTTTGGTAGATTGAATTGTCCCAATTCTGTAACCCTCTTTGTATCCACTTTTATTGTCAAGTTTGACTTGGCTTGGTCTTATGACTTGCTCTGATCAATGGCATATTTGTGGAAATACTATACCAGTTCCAAACCTAGGCTTTAAGAAATTTAGTGGGTTTCCCCACATCCTCCTGTGACTTTTCCATTCTGTTGAGAAGAATTAAGCCTGATATTCCAAGTTGGATGAGAGTCATTTGAAGCTGAGTTTTCACAGATATCAGAGTTTTATATATAACAACTTTCCTTATGGCTGATTAGCTGGAACACAGCTGACTCACAGATCCATGAGAATAAATGCTTCTCATTGTGTACCACTGAGATTTCATGACTTTCTTGTTCACAAAAAAAATTTGGTAATATTTTTGTATGAATAACTCACTGACACAAAACGGGATGAACTAACGCTGTATACCTCATGTTGTGATGCAATATGAAGGATGTAACACAACTTACAAATTGTGCTTTCATTAAGTAATTGCACCTTAATCTAATCCATTCAAATACTGAAAATAAAAGAACAAGTTAAACAATGCGACAAAGAAACAGTGGAACATTTCACAAGTCAAATGACTCAGTTCTTACAAAAAATATATAAAAAAACAAAAAAAGGGAAAAATTAAAAAAGAGAAAAACAGAAGACTTATAAAATAAAAGCTCCTTTAGAAATATATCAGCTAGTACACCTTTAACATATAAGTGCTGTATATCAATTATTTCTCAATAAAACTGGGAAAAAAATAAATTAGCTGAATGCTGCAAGTGGATGATGAGTACTTATTTGAACCAACCATTTATAAGAAAAAAAATGTTTGAGACAGTCAAGGAAATGTGAATAGGGAATGAATATTAAGGAATGACTATTAATTTAGTTAGTACACAAAGCCATGATAATGATGTTTAAAAAATAGTCTTAAGGGCTTCCCTGGTGGCGCAGTGGTTGAGAGTCCACCTGCCGATGCAGGGCACACGGGTTCGTGCCCCGGTCTGGGAAGATCTCACTTGCCACGGAGCGGCTGGGCCCGTGAGCCATGGCTGCTGAGCCTGTGCATCCGGAGCCTGTGCTCTGCAATGGGAGAGGCCACAGCAGTGAGAGGCCCGTGCACTGCAAAAACAAACAAACAAGAAAAAGTCTTAAAACTCTTCTTAGGGTTAACTCTTTATAAGATAAAATTCTTAAGAAGAATATTTTCTCTTACTAAGGAAATAAATATTCCAAAATGCAGTCAGTTATTAAAAATTTTGTTGTATACAAAAATTAAATTCTAATAGATATTAGATCTATAATATATAATAGTTATTAAGAGTTTAATATCCCATGCAATAGAAATTCTAAGCTTTAATTTACAATGGTCCAAAGATGGATAACATTATGTAAACAGCCACTACCTAACTTTCAGTGTCATCTATTAAATAATGTGTGATAGTCATGTACTCACCAAATGGTGATTATTTACACACTGCAGTGGCTAAACATAGGACACATTCCACTGAACTCTGATCATGTGCAGTGTGTCTGTATCCATATGTGTGTACAATATATATGTACATATGCATATATGTCTATATATATTATTTATGTGCTTTTCCATCAAAACATATGAAAGAAAAGGAAAAAGATCATTTCCTTTTATTAAAAAAAGGAAATTAAAAATTAGATTGTATTAAGTTCTTGTCTGCTTTCCACATTTGAAAAAACAACAAAAACATGGCACAGGGTAAATGCAGAAGAACTAAAATGTCTTTCAAATGATAATTATTTTCCTTAATATATAAAGCTACTTTCAAGCCTAGGTGTTATGGTGATCAACTAACTTTAGAAATGAAGGCCCTCAAAAGTAATGCTTGACTTAAACTATATTATGTGAAAAATCCTTATGTATTACTGGCAGCAGCATAAATATTTTACCAAAAGAAAAAGTTCATGTGATTTAACCATTTTTATTAACTGTTTCAAATAATGCATAGATGGGATTTGTCAAATAAAATCAAGATTTCAGAAAGAATCACAGAAATTACTATTCTGTGCTTAGATTTATATTACTGTAAGACTGTTTTAGTGCATCTAGATAAGAGATTATGCTATGTATACACCCAATAGAATAAAATAGAAAATGTGTATATATCTTTATATTCTGCTTGATATTGGATTGCTATAATGATGAATATAATGGTTGACAATAAATTAAAAACCCAGAACATTTGCTCTGTCTTTATGTATGTAACATCTAATGGAAAAACCCAAACAAACTTTTTGGCCGGCCCAATATTTTTTTTTAATTTCCATGTTTTAGTTTTAGAATTTTCAAAATGGATATATTGCATGTTTATCCAACATTTTGCATATGATTTTACATAACCAGATATGATATATCATATCATATTCAGATATGATTATTAAGTGATAATATAGGAATTGATATTGGAGAATCTTGAAAATGCTTTAATGTATTTACCCAGTAATTAGGTAATAAATGCAGATGTAAAATTGCATTTCAGCAAGAACCAATGGATAATCAAAATTATTTTGCTTTACTGCATTATTATTTTGCTGAACTGAATGTTCCTGAAACTAACTATGTAAGAATTTAAGTCTAAAAAAAATGTAACCTGAGGTTATCACTAAAAACATGTTTTTCTTAATATAAAATATCATCAGAAAATGGTGTTTAATCAATTTTTTGGATAACAATAAATATCAATTTATAAGAGAGTCATAAAATCTAACAACATTATATAATTATACCATTTGGAGCTTTAAAATCATCTTTATAAAAAGAATAACAACTCTCAATAAAAAGTATCTTGAAAAATGTGTTTTCTAAAATCAAATACTGCTGAATCAAGAGCAGTTATATAATGGCCTTTGTTATAGTGGAATTTGTATTACTAAAATGAATAGTATTTTTACTACTAGCTTTTTAAAGTAGTAGTTTATTTAATTGTGTCCAATATGATACTCTTAAAAGCAATACCAATTAAGCATGGAAGAAATAGCACATGTTTCTAATTCAAAAATTTATTGAGAATTCTACAGTGTTTACTGTTCTATTATAATGCTAGGGAAAAAAAAAATTTGCCAGACATTTTCTTCTACTTCTTTAGTGGAATAAGGGATGGGGAAAAATGATTATTTTTTTTTGAAAAACAATTTTCAAAAAATTTTGTCTACAGCTTGATTTAAAAAAAACATTCTAATCATGCATCTTAATACCCTATAGAGACAAATTAATCTTCTGCCATAGATCTTCAAATCAGAGTCTACTCAAAAATCAAGGGATGTTGATAGATGCAAGAGAAAAATTCCACCAGAAGTTTGAAAATGTAGAAGGAGTCCTACCCTTTAGACCACTAAAGAACATGCATGTGCCACAATCCAATATTCCAGCAAGGTCTGCTTACAAGAACTAACTTATCTGTGTTCACTAAGTCCTAAGTTTAAAAAACCCACATGCTCCCCACCCCAGACAAAAAAAAAAAAAAAAAAGGCAAAATAAGCTTCCATTTGAAACTTCAAAAAAAGGGCAATACTTTTGAGAATTCTTGGTTGTTTACAAACTCAACATTCTAATGTTTCAAAAGCTTATTCTGGGAAATAAATGAAGTAATCTTTTTGGAAAGTAATAGGATTTTATTCTCATGAGATTCCCCAACAGAGAGGTGGCCACTTCCTTAAATCAACCAGTCAGGTATGATGATACCTCAAATCCCAACTGCTTGAAGCAAATAAATAATAAATGAAGATGGTATTTGAGTCTGAAAAAAATCTTCCACGAGGTCAAGAACCTCCTTTTTGTGAACTCTGTAAGATGTGTCATGCAGAAACAGGAGTTAAAGGTTGGGAGCTTGACCACACACTCCACTTTGCCTTGTAAGCTGAAAGTTGCCACTAATGCAGCACCAAGTGCATCAGTAAAGTGGTTTTGTTTTTCTTTCTTTTTAAAATCTTTTTCTCTTTTTAATGGTATGAGTTCTGCTTTCACTCCAGGATAGCTGAGAGTCAGAAATACTGGGGAGAAAAGTTAGCATTCTTACTGAGCACAAACCTGCTGCTAAGATGGTATTTTGTATTGATTTTTCCTGAAGCCTGTAATCTTGAAAGCTTGTAACAGAGGATGAGGTAAATATCATTTTATTTGCTCAAATAGGTTTAGATTAGATTGAGATGAAAAAGTAAGGACAGGCCAAATTAGGACTGAAAGCAGCAATTACAGATTATTGTTTCCAGCAGTAACTCAAATGGGTTATTTCACTGATAAAACGGTTTATTGAAAGAAAGAATTGGTGATTTTTTTTCTAAAATAAAAAAAAATAAGTAAAAGGACAGTATGAAATTAAAACTATTTTTAAGTGTGAAAATAATCAGGATTCTTTTAAATCAGAGCAGAACTCAGATGGCATTAAGTTCACCTACAAATATAACCCCAAACGTGAGTTCTTACAATGCAGACTAGCAAATCAGCAAAATATATTTTTGATTATGCAAGCATATTATATGTGATATTCTCATTTAGCTTAAAACATCTCTGAAGCCCAAAGCATAAAACCATAAAATAAGCTCTAGAATTAATTCCCTCAATCACATTATTTCAGGAAAAAAAATGTGTACAAAACCATTCAAATGGTACTGACAATAGGGCATGGAATTTAAAAGGTTTAACCATGTCTCATCTCAGAGTCTGTTTTATTTCTTTATCTTCTAAGCACTTCAAACATATAAGCCGTTATTCCGTCTTTAGATCAGTAACTTTGAATTGTTCTACCTGTCATTCTGCAGTGACTAGCACAGCTAGATGTCATACAATGATTGTTTGCACTTTCATTCTCTCACATTAAATGGCAATCATTCGGTCCTTTTGATTTGTTTCTTTTATTTAGCCCTGAAGTTTTTACACTAGAATCTCATTAAAGCTGAACTAGTGTACTCCTGTCAAAAAAGTAATGGAAAAAAGTTTAAAAGTGAAATGTGTCCCCTATATTGTCACTCCTGAGAAGTTGCATCTATCAAGATTTCCCAAGTTTAGCACTGATTTATATTTTATTGACTCTGCTTGTCTCACTTGCTCTTTTCCTTTTCATTTAGAAAATGAAGAAAACCCAATGAAACCAGGTTCATATATATAAAAAGAAGGATATAAATATTTAGAAATATTTATCTTACCTTTAGTTCTCTATCATATAAATTATATATATATATATATATATATATATATATAATAACACTAATTTTAACATCTAAATAGACTCTGAATGAGCAAGGCAGTTTGTAATTGTAATCTGGGTTCAAAAATAAATGAATTCAAATAGATACTTTAATGGCTTATTATAAAAATGCTTGTATGAAACTAGACTTTCTCTTTCATAATCAAGAAAATATTCTTATAAGAGCAAATAACTTATGATCAAGGTGAGGATATCAATTATGACTAAAATGGGAATTAGTAAGAAGGATAGTTCTTAAACTGCATAGGATTTATTTATGCATAAGTATGTCCCATTGTGTTCAGAAAGAAAAATCATCTAGGTCATATTCATATAATCTAGGCACCACGGACAATGACAAATATATTCATTCAACATGAATCTCCTTTCATCATGTGCTGCTGTTCTGAAAGATAAGTGAAATAGATTGTGTGGAGGCTGATCCCTTTCTGAATTCCAGAAAATAAGATAAGTGTCTTCAGAATGCTGGCAAATTAATCCCAGTGAAATTATGAACCACTGACTAAAGATCCAGTCAGAAAGGGATAAAAATGGCAGGGGTGATTGCTGTAATTTGAAAGGTACCTTTTCTATTCATGCTGTATTTGTCAGCTGATACTGTAGCATGTTTTGCTCCCAAATTCTTCATCTGGAAATGAGATATCCAATATATCTCAATTGGCTTCATAGATTAAATATAGAATATCCATGATTGCTAATGTTGCTATTTATTTTTATCAATATATATAGATAGGATTTGAGATTTGGAACTGCAGCACAATTTCATTTTCAGTCTCCAGTACTCTTATATTTTAGTCATGCATTTATAAATAATTTTAATAACATACAATTAAAGATAAACTTTCTAAATCTATTCCTGGTTTTAAAAAAATGTTGTAAAAAACATATTTTTTCCCTCACTTGTGTTACATTTTTTTCTGGACTACCAAATGCAGATGAATATTTTGCAATAATTTATGTGAATAAATTTCTAGATCATATAAAATTAAATTATTTGCTAAAAACTCTAATGTCTGTGGCACATTTAAAATATATTCCTAACTAATAACCTAATATAATTAGGAGGTTTAAAGTTGAGAAAATGTACTGTGTGGATTAATGTTGACCTATGATTACATATAATATATTACACACACATACCTACACATATAATGTTTGAAAATAGTTAAAAATAAAATATCAAAGAAGTCATATATATTGCACAAGATATTATGACAAATTTCATTTAAATCTGTATTCACTTTTATCCACAGTTTTAAGTTTCACAGATAGTTTTTGACAATATTATTTTTCTGAGGTTAGAAACAAATGTTTAGAATATGATTACCTTTATAATTTAATTTGACTATGTTGGCCAGATTTTTTTTAAAGCTCCGTTCGACATACACAATTCCTAACAGCAAAAAGCAATTTCTATTTTCTCTCAGCGAGCTGATTACACCAGTTAGTTGGTTCACCCTGTACTAGAGAGACAGCCTGAATGAGTGATTAGCAGTCTGAGGATTTGACTTGAGAACTTGAATCTTCGGGTTCTTGTCCGGGGTCTTTCCACTAGGTCATGCTGCTGCTCCTCTGGAAACTAAAGCCAGACCCACCTGGGTGGCCTGGGAGATGCTTGTGTTTTCAAGAAAAAGAATGCTGCTTCTTTTCTTCTTCTCAGAGCAATCTTGCTTGAAAAACCAACATTGCTACTGCAACACTATTTGGATGGAATTTTGTAGAAATTGAGCATGCTGTGCCATATGCTTTGAAAAACTGGAGAAAATAAATTTTTATTTGAATTAAGAAAATGCAAGCAAATTGCGTGTCTGTAGTTGGAGGCTTGCTTTATTTCGAGAATCTCTGCCAGGTACCTGAGCTTGTTTCTGTATATTAAATAAAAAGAACTACAGTAACAAAATCAGCAGGCAAATAGTATAAACAGAACTGGTGAATGCTGTGTCAATTCACCCAAACAATTCTCCCAATACGCCATGGTGATTATTCGAAATATCCCGGTGTTTTCCACAGTTTGCTTGTTCCAGACTGACAAGTTAGAAGTATTGGCTCCAGTTGTGGAAAGCAGGTAGAAACACGAAGACAAAGATTCTACGGTACTGGGGTAAAATTACAATCCAGAGATACTATTGAAAAGATAAAATGGAAAAAAAAATTCTATTGTAGTATATGAAATTCAGTGTTTATATTCAGATTTTTGTTTTCTGGGTTTTTTCTTTTTTTGACAAGCTATGGTTGAAATCCATTATTATTTTTTTTTTTTCTGATAAAGCTATTGGAAATTTCTTTTATGGCCCTTTCTCATTTTGGAAATTAAAGTGCATTTGTCAGACCAAATACTCACATTTGATATAAAGTACATCTCTCATTACAATGAAGCTATCAAGGAAAAATCAATCAATTGGAAATGGATGGATCAGAACTGACTGACCCAGTTTTATATGAAATTCCAGATTATTTCTAGACATATGAACAAGAATAAAAAAAGTACAGTTCAATTTGATATTACATAAACAAGTTTAGTGCCAAGAGGAAGCTTATAGTAGGCTTAGGATAGAATTTAACTTGTCCTCTGAGGGCCCTAATATTCTGCATTTTAAAATGCAAATGAGCTAATAAACATTTTTTGTAGTATTTACTTCCTATACATTAGAATAATATTAATCCTTCTCAAAACTTAAAAGCAGTGCACTACATTGACAACTACAATTTTCAGTGTGCTGGTGGTTGGAAATTGATACTGCGTTTCATAGAATATACCTTTCTCTACACTTTGATTGAACTCCTCCCTTAAAACCCAGATTTCTATTTGGCCTCTTACCATCAGCCCCAGAATTTTTAGGAACAAGAACAAGTAATTACTCAATTTGGTCAGTTCACAATGTTTTTAAAGTCTTGATTGATTTAGGGGCCCTTGCTGTGTACATGGTTTGCACTGGACGGTATAAAGCTGGACAGACTAACATTTAATCCTAAATGTGCTTATAGATAGTAGAGGAAATTAGGTCTGTTCACTACTTACCTCAATACAATCTTCTACCTTGAAACTGACTAAATATAATAAAATACTGAATTTTTACATGAGGGAGAGTTATTTTGTCTGAAATGGGATTTCAAGCCATAAGTAAAGACATAAGGAATGCTTCATGCAGAAGGTAAGATCTAAACTTAGACTTGATAGATGGGTAAGTTTTGAAGATGAAGAGTTGAGGATGAAAGACATTTTTATTATTAACATTCTGGAAAGTTAGGGTGATGAAGAAATATTATATTAAGGAGAAAATTCCCTGAAAGAGTATATCTTAACTCATGTAATTCTAGAGTTCTTAAAAATAAGGTAGACAGTAAACTCTTCAACTCCCATTCCAATTTATAATTGAGACAAATAAATTTTCCACTCTCTTGGTTTTTCATACTTTTGGATTAACTTGTTAAAGCCAAAAATGAATTAATACTACTATGATAATAGTAAATGCTACTAGGTTTTACATGCCAACTATGTATCTTTTTTTTAAGCCAATGTTTCAATAAAACACAAAAACAATGGTGATCAGGATCACTGCAAACTCATCTCTTAGAGTCTCAGTTAGAACCTCAGCTTCCAGGATAATCCTTTGTAGTAATTCTTGATCAACACACTCCCTTATTTCTTCCAGTGACTACTTCAAATCTTCATTACTCTTCTCAAGGAGTCACTATCCAATATTTATCTCCATCATTTTCAACTTGCCTTCTCCCACATCAAAAGAGTTTGATTATCAGTCTCCAAGAATGAGGGGTCTGCCTCTGTGCCTACTCAAGCCCAACCCCTTCACAAGTGTTTCAAACCCTGGGTTCCAATCTCCTACCTAAATATTTCCTCTCATCTGGCTTTCAGTCAAAACACTTATTTGACTCCCTCCTTCCTTAAGCAACAAAGGAAAGAAGAAAAAAGGAACAAAACTGCTAAGATTCAGTTTGTATGTTGCCTCCTTTATGCCCAGCTTACACAGCTCTCTGTGCTCCTGTAGTGTCCATATTACTCTTCTTTGAAATGCCAGCTTGCATGTTTGCCCCCTCTGCTCCACTGTTGGTGACCTGAGGTCAGCTATGGTAGCTGAACTGCTGTTGAGTTGCCAGTGCTGGGTAAAGTGTTGGGTAAATATTTGAGAAGTGAAACAATGAACAAGTTTTGATATTCTTGGTGCTTTATATTCCTTTGCATTTTCCAGATCTTCAAATATGAACATGTATACTTTGAATACAAGACAAACAGAAGTAAAAATATAAATGAAAGTGAAATAAAGATTATTTGTCATTTAAGATGATAACTTGAATGAAACTGATGACAGCCAAATCAGTGGTTTGAACTCGGCTTTTCTAGAAGGGATGCAATAATAATGTTACTGGATTTAAGGGGGAAAAATGATAGGAAACTAATTTTTATAACAAAATATGCAATATGTTATAGGTCTCTTTTGGGAACAACTGAATATAGACGTAACAGATGTAATTAGGTCTATATTTTATATCTCATCTCTTCATACTTAACTGATATCTCTTTTGTTACATTATTTTTATAGTTTTAAGTATTCTGATGGTTTGCCAATACATTAGTGTTAATATTTACTTTATTTGTGAACAAGAAAATTAACTTTGGAATGTTTATTTCTAAATGTAATCAATTAATTTTAGCTAGCAAATCTTGGATAATAAAATAGCACCATCAAGTGGAAGCAAACTCAAATTCTAGTAATGACTACCTCAGTGGTTCCACAGTTGCCCTGGCCTGTGGCTAAGGAGTTTACATTCATTTTTAGTGATGTGGTTGTCAGTTTAGCATTTGAGATGCTCCCTTCATTATGGGAAAAACCTCTGTTCCACTTCCTTCCTCCTTCACTTTTCTTGTATCATTCCTCTCCCTATGTAAGTTGCCTTCACCTGTTTTTATTGTATTCTTAATTTCAAAGCCTATATCACTTTTGTCCAGGTAATTTAATTATCAGTAATAATTTTTTTTCAGAATATTGTCAATTTATCTTATTATGTTTTACTGCTATGTCTGAAACTGAAAAGTAGCTGATTAACAGCTGGAAATATTGTATATGTTTCTTATAGCATAGTTATTGACACATACTAAGTGCTCAAGAAATTAGAGTTGATTTATTGGCTAATACAACATATTGAGCTTTCTTCCATATTTATTTAGTATTAAATAAGAAAAAAGCCAATTTTCTTTGCTTAGCAAAGATTTCATCTTTCTATTTTATTTATTTATTTATTATTATTTTTTTTTTGCAGTACGCAGGCCTCTCACTGTTGTGGCCTCTCCTGTTGCGGAGCACAGGCTCTGGACGCGCAGGCTCAGCAGCCATGGCTCACGGGCCCAGCCACTCCATGGTTTGTGGGATCTTCCCAGACTGGGGCATGAACCTGTGTCCCCTGCATCGGCAGGCAGAATCTCAACCACTGCGCCACCAGGGAAGCCCTCATCATTTTTTTGAAGGTTAAATTTAACAAGACTATTAGGCTAAAAGAGTAAGAGTTTATCTGTAGTAAAATTAAGACAAAGCTGAGCATAACAATACATCAGAGACTACTATATATCAAAGATATTGTACTTGCTCTCCCATCAAATAGAAACAAAATTGCATCTGTAGGTCAGATATAAAGAAAGAAAAATAAAAATAAAATTTAATATGCTTGAGGCCAATTTAAATGAAATCTGAAAAGACTCAATTGGTCTCCCATACATAAACACTTTGGATTTATTCTCATAACTTTAGAAGTCAGAGAGAATTCAAAAATGATTATGATCTGTGTAACAGTTGGATTAAAACATCAAATAGGTTGTAGAAAGAGTACCATTTACATAAAACACTAATGTGTATTACTGGTTTTATGAGTATTCCTTTTAAGAAAGTCCAGGAAGCTGTTTGAGGGATGTTGTAAAGATGAGGGAATGCAGAGAGCCTCATTTATCAAACTCTATTCAATATTGATTTAGTATCATTTGTATTTTTCACTATTAAGATTACCTAAAACAGAGAACCATAAATAGGTAACATGCATATGTAAAAATTGGGAGACTCAACCAAATTGCTCAACTGTCTTTAGCCACTTGAAATCAGATTTATTCTTTTGCTTAATAATGTTCTTTGAGCATCTACATATTATTCTTTAATTTACCTGTACAGTGCATTAGACTTCCATCCTCTAAAAACTGAGATTATGCTGAGCCTTTAGGTAATAACCTGATTAAAAGCTGTCATTATACTTTTTGCTTAAGGCGGAAGGGGTTTGAATAACCCTGTTTACAATGCAAAGCAATTGCCTTTTTTTTTTCCCTACAGCCCTAGTAAAAATCATGATTTAACTTCCTTTTATTCTGTGACACTGTAAAACACAATGGCCCTTGTAAAAAGCCTTAGAGATGCCTCTAGAAATATTAGCTCATCTATATGCCCTAGACCGTCTAATTAAATAGAAATTGTATGTCTTCAGTATAAAACTCCCTTTGATTAAAGTTAGTCTGGGAATAGAGCTGAGAAGATAATGAATTTCGGTTACCCTATCTACAAAATTCGTGGTGAAATGGCCCTTTAAAAAATCTCTTAAAACTCAGATACAAATAATTTAATGAAGAGAACTTGAATTTTTCAAAATATTGCTGAATTCAGCTTCAACCCCCCAATCTATTAATGAAGTGATGCTTCCTAAAACAATGAAGCCTTTTGTAGCCTTGCAGATGCATTTCTGAGAAAGATTTTTATTTAGTGTTACATTCCATTGCCGCTTCTTCCTCCCAGTAACTGTCACTGACTGTCAGTTCCTGTGTGGTGGTGTTGTCTATGTTGTCAGATCAATTTTTAGAGATGGGACAAAGTCACAGTAAAATTCAGTAGGGTAGAAAACCCATTAGTTTTGAAGGGGCTATGTAAGTAATATTCTCCAATGAAGCAAAGCTAGCAGGGATTTTAATAATGATAAATTCCAACATACAAATAGGCAAAACAAACATCATCAACACACTCTTCTGTGTCCTGGTGAAACACTGGAGTATGCAAAAGAGCAAAGATAGTCTCTGAAACCGTGGAAAGCAGCATTAGAGGAATATAGGACAAAGTACAAAATTACAAAAAGCCAGCAGGTTAGGATCTGCTTAGGTCTTTTAGGACTGATGTAGTCAAAGTTTCTATGTCTGCAGATTTTTCATAGTTATTGCCATATACAAGTATCACTGGGATTAAGTACATAAAATGAATTTGTAATAGGAAATAATAAATCTGACTCCATATTGGATGTGTTTCTTTTACTTTAACCTTTGTGTTCCATGGCTTTTGCTATAAGTTAATCAATAAAGGGATGTTTCCTATAGCTTAAAGTATATGTAATGGCCCATTTCCAGGAACCCTGCCTCCCATGCTTGAGCATTAAGCTAAAATACCTTTGTTTAGCTCACAAGAAACATCCTGACCAGGCCCACCTGTGAATGGCTGCAGGAAAGAAGAAATTAACACATCCCTTCCAAAGTCTGACCTGAGCCAGGAAATATTTGCAACAACTTACCCCCTTTTTATTTTACCTCCTTACCTTTCCCATTTTGTTCTATAAAAAAAATTAATGTCCAAACCCTGAGCAAGAGGGTTCTTCGGGACACTAGTCCACCATCTTCTCTGTCTGCTGGCTTTCCAAATAAAGTCGCTATTCATTGCCCCAACAACTGTTCTCTCTATTTATTGGCCTGCTGTAAGACAAGTAGTACAATCTTGGACTCGGTAACATATTTATTCAACAATTTTCCTTGGATTTACTCACTTTTTGACCTTAAATAAATTTAGTCTCAACTTAAATGTTAACATGTATAAAATCAGGAGTTCAATGTGATAGTTTTACATATATATGGCATATATATGTAAAATTTTAAGATAGAAAAGGAGTAAAATTAAAAAAAAATATCTGCTTAAATGATCTCATGTGCTATTAGCTCCACTTATACCATAGTTTGGGAGAGAGGGGGGGTCCATTTAACCATATTTCCATAAAGAGAGAATACAGAGACTTCTATGACAAGGCAGAGAGAACAGTACTGAAATGTCACATCAGTTTAGCCTGGAAGTATTCTGTCCTGCATAGAAGCTTCCCTAGGGAAGGACCAGCACACGTGGGATCATTGAACATTAGAGCCAGAAGATCTCTTGATCAGTTAGTATAAATCCTGGTTCACATGAGAAGAACCAGAGATGTAAGAGAGGTAAATGACTTCCTTTCTCTTGGTTCCCATTGCAGTGTCTTTTACAATCTAACACTTATTTTGGTTACAAAAATACTCATGCATTGAAACAGAACTGTAAAATTGCCAATTCTCACACCAATAAATATACAAAATGTAAAATAGAGTTTAAAAAACATATGTTATGGTTAAAACAATAAAATCAGTGCAATAAATAATTTGAGGGGAAAATACAAGGTAATCAATGTGATGATATCCCAACAAAGGGCATAAATGTACAGATAATTTTACTATGGGAAAAACTCTGTAGTGTTTAGCATAACGATAATGCCAAGGTTATACAATTGCCACCAATTTAAGAGTGCACAAGGAGTCACATTGAACAGATAAAAGAGAAACCAGGAAGGTGGTGATGGGGTTTGGGTACCAGGAAAACAGCACAGGATACAGACTAAGAGGTAGGAAAGAGTCTTGGGATAACACCAGGGGTATTAATTAATGTGAGCCTTTCTAGTTTTAACTAATGGAGGCTGTAGGGCTATGACTGTGGAATGACATTCAAAACTTAGGGAATGAGCAAACAAATAGAGGAAAAATGAAGCAGTATTGTAGAAAATAAATACTAGGCAGAGGGACAAAACATTATTGCTGGAAGATTGGTTTGAAGTTGCTTCTCAGGACCCTGGCATGCTAATAAAAGGGTCTGCTATTAACACCATCAGGCTACCTTGATTTAAAGATGGTTTCTTTTATTCTGTAACCATATTATTTTACTATTTTCTAGGATTCTTCCTCAGAATACCTTTACCTGGAGCTATTTAATGGAAACAGCAGTTAAAAAAAAACAATAACAACAACCAAAGAAACCCCTACAGTTTAAAGCTTTCACAGTCATAATTTTTCTCACGTATATATATTACAAAAGTCACAATATTTTACCTTTTTATATTTTCTTGGAACAACATTGAATATTTGTCAATTTACCCTATAGTTAACTTCAATGTTACCTAGCTAATAATAATCATGAAGATAAAAACAAAGTTTCATATTTATGAAATATTACATATAGTTTGCAAAAAAAATTCAAATTAACTTTCTCATTAATGTTAACCCTACTAATTCATTCATACATACATGCATTTGGCAATATGTATTGAGCATAGTTTCTCTGCAGGAAACATTGTTATATAAATTCAAGATAAAGCAGTCAGAAAAAGAGACACATTTCTTTTTTTTTGTCACCAGTGAGTAACATTTTATTGTAATCATTTCTGCAGTGGGAAGAGAATTTTCCACATTGGAAAAAACTTTCATAACTGTTATCTCAGTTGGTCCACCCAGATGAGTGGTGCAGAAGTTCATGGTACCTTTTATTTTATTTTTTTTAACATCTTTATCAGAGTATAATTGCTTTACAATGGTGTATTAATTTCTGCTTTATAACAAAGTGAATCAGTTTTACATATACATATGTTCCCATACCTCTTCCCTCTTGTGTCTCCCTCCCTCCCACCCTCCCTATCCCACCACTCTAAGTGGTCACAAAGCACTGAGCAGTTCTCCCTGTGCTATGCTGCTGCTTCCCACTAGCTATTTTATGTTTGACAGTGTATATATGTCCATGACACTCTCTCACTTTGTCACAGCTTACCCTTCCCCCTCCCCATAACCTCAAGTCCATTCTCTAGTACGTCTGTGTCTTTATTACCATCTTGCCCCTAGGTTATTCATGACGATTATTATTATTATTATTTAGATTCCATATGTATGTGTTAGCATATGGTATTTGTTTTTCTCTTTCTGACTTATTTCAATCTGTATGACAGACTCTAGGTCCATTCACCTCACTACAAATAACTCAATTTCATTTCCTTTTATGGCTGAGTAATATTCCATTGTATATAAGTGCCACATCTTCTTTATCCATTCATCTGATGATGGACACTTAGGTTGCTTCCATCTCCTGGCTATTGTAAATAGAGCTGCAATGAACATTTTGGTACATGACTCTTTTTGAATTATGGTTTTCTCAGGGTATATGCCCAGTAGTGGGATTGCTGGGTGGTATGGTAGTTCTATTTGTAGTTTTTCAAGGAACCTCCATAGTGGCTGTATCAATTTACATTCCCACTAGCAGTGCAAGAGTGTTCCCTTTTCCCCACACCATCTCCAACATTTATTGTTTCTAGATTTTTTGATGATGGCCATTCTGACTGGTGTGAGATGATATGTCATTGTAGTTTTGATTTGCATTTCTCTAATGATTAATGATTTTGAGCCTTCTTTCATGTGTTTGTTGGCAATCTATATATCTTCTTTGGAGAAATGTGTATTTAGGTCTTCTGCCCATTTTTGGAATGGGTTGTTTGGTTTTTTTGTTATTGAGCTGCATGAGCAGCTTATAAATTTTGGGGATTAATCCTTTGTCAGTTGCTTCATTTGCAAATATTTTCTCCCATTCTGAGGGTTGTCTTTTGGTCTTGTTTATGGTTTCCTTTGCTGTGCAAAAGCTTTGAAGTTTCATTAGGTCTCATTTGTTTATTTTTGTTTTTATTTCCATTTCTCTAGGAGGTCAGTCACAAAGGTCTTGCTGTGATTTCTGTCATAGAGTGTTCTGCCTATGTTTTCCTCTAAGAGTTGATAGTTCCTGACCTTACATTTAGGTCTTTAATCCATTTTGAGCTTATTTTTGTGTATGGTGTTAGGAAGTGTTCTAATCTCATACTTTTACATGTACCTGTCCACTTTTCCCAACACCACTTATTGAAGAGGCTATCTTCTCTCCACTGTATATTCCTGCTTCCTTTATCAAAGATAAGATGACCATATGTGCGTGGGTTTTCTATCCTGTTCCACTGATCTATATTTCTCGTTGGGGGCCAGTTCCCTACTCGCTTGATTACTGTAGCTTTGTAGTATAGTCTGAAGTCAGGGAGCCTGATTTCACCAGCTCCATTTTTCATTCTCAACATTGCTTTGGTTATTCAGGGTCTTTTGGGTTTCCATACAAATTGTGAAAGTTCTTGTTCTTGTTCTGTGAAAAATGCCAGTGGCAGTTTGATAGGGATTGCATTGAATCTGTAGATTGCTTTGGGTAGTAGAGTCATTTTCACAATGTGGATTCTTCCAATCCAAGAACATGGTATACCTCTCCATCTGTTTGTATCATCTTTAATTTATTTCATCAGTGTCTTATAATTTTCTGCATACAGGTCTTTTGTCTCCTTAGGTCGGATTATTCCAAGATATATTATTCTTTTTGCTGCAATGGTAAATGGGAGTGTTTTCTTGATTTCACTGTCAGATTTTTCATCATTAGTGCATAGTAATGCCAGAGATTTCTGTGCATTAATTTTGTATCCTGCTAATTTACCAAATTCATTGATTAGCTCTAGTAGTTTTCTGGTAGCATCTTTAGGATTCTCTATGTAGAGTACCATGTCATCTGCAAACAGTGACAGCTTTACTTCTTCTTTTCTGATTTGGATTCCTTTTATTTCTTTTTCTTCTCTGATTGCTGTGGTTAAAACTTCCAAAACTATATTGAATAATAGTGGTGAGAGTGGGCAACTTTGTCTTGTTTCTGATCTTACTGGAAATGGTTTCAGTTTTTCAACATTGAGGACGAGGCTGGCTGTGAGTTTTTCATATATGGCCTATTTTTATGTTGCGGAAAGTTCCCTCTATGCCTAATTTCTGCAGGGTTTTATCATAAATGGGTATTGAATTTTGTTGAAAGCTTTTTCTGCATCTATTGACATGATCATATGGTTTTCTCCTTCAATTTGTTAATGTGGTGTATCATGTTGATTGATTTGCGTATATTGAAGAATGCTTTCATTCCTGGAATAAACTCCACTTGATCATGGTGTATGATCCTTTTAATGTGTTGTTGGATTCTGTTTGCTAGTATTTTGTTGAGGATTTTTGCATCTATGTTCATCAGTGACATTGGCCTTTAGTTTTCTTTCTTTTTGACATCTTTGTCTGGTTGTGGTATCAAGGTGATGGTGGCCTCATAGAATGAGTTTGGGGGTGTTCCTCCCTCTGCTCTATTTTGGAAGAGTTTGAGAAGGATAGGTGTAGCTCTTCTCAAAATGTTTGATAGAATTCGCCTGTGAAGCCATCTGGTCCTGGGGTTTTGTTTGTTGGAAGATTTTTTATCACAGTTTCAATTTCAGTGCTTGTGATTGGTCTATTCATATTTTCTATTTCTTCCTGGTTCAGTCTTGGCAGGTTGTGCATTTCTAAGAATTTGTTCATTTCTTCCAGGTTGTTCATTTTATTGGCATAAATTTGCTTGTAGTAATCTTTCATGATCCTTTGTATTTCTGCAGTGTCAGTTGTTACTCCTCCTTTTTCATTTCTAATTCTATTGATTTGAGTCTTCTCCCTTTTTTCCTTGATGAGTCTGGCTAATGGTTTATCAATTTTGTTTTTCTTCTCAAAGAACCATCTTTTAGTTTTATTGATATTTGCTATCATTTCCTTCATTTCTTTTTCATTTATTTCTGATCTGATTTTTATGATTTCTTTCCTTCGGCTAACTTTAGGGTTTTTTTATTCTTCTTCTCTAACTTTTTTAAGTGCAAGGTTAGGTTGTTTATTTGAGATGTTTTGTGTTTCTTAGAGTAAGATTGTATTGCTATGAAGTTCCCTCTTAGAACTGCTTTTGCTGCATCCCATAGGTTTTGGGTCATCGTGTCTCCATTGTCATTTGTTTCTAGGTATTTTTTGATTTCATCCTTGCTTTCTTCAGTACTCACTTCGTTATTAAATAATGTATTGTTTAGTCTCCATGTGTTTGTATTTTTTTATAGATCTTTTCCTGTAATTGATATCTAGTCTCACAGCATTGTGGTGGGAAAAGATACTTGATACAATTTCAATTTTCTTAAATTTAACAAGGCTTGATTTGTGATTCATGATATGAGCTATCCTGGAGAATGTTCCATGAGCACTTGAGAAAAATGTGTATTCTGTTGTTTTTGGATGGAATATCCTATTAATATCAATTAAGTCCATCTTGTTTAATGTATCATTTAAAGCTTGTGTTTCCTTATTTATTTTCATTTTGGATGATCTGTCCATTGGTGAAATTGGGTTGTTAAAGCCCCCTACTATGATTGTGTTACTGTCGACTTCCCCTTTTATGGCTGTTAGTATTTGCCTTATGTATTGAGGTGCTCCTATGTTGGGTGCATAAATATTTACAATTGTTATATCTTCTTCTTGGATTGATCCCTTGATCATTATGTACCATCCTTCTTTGTCTCTTGTAATAGTCTTTATTTTAAAGCCTATTTTGTCTGATATGAGATTTGATTCTCTAGATTTTTTGATTTCCATTTGCATGGAATATCTTTTTCCATCCCCTCACTTTCAGTTTTTATGTGTCCCTAAGTCTGAAGTGGGTCTCTTGTAGACAGCATATATATGGGTCTTGTTTTTGTATCCATTCAGGCAGTCTGTGTCTTTTGGTGGGAACATTTAATCCATTTATATTTAAGGTAATTATTGATATGTATGTTCCTATTCCCATTTTCTTAATTGTTTTAGTTTGTTATTGTAAGTCTTTTCCTTCTCTTGTGTTTCTTGCCTAGAGAAGTTCCTTTAGCATTTGTTGTAAAGCTGGTTTTGTTGTGCTGAACTCTCTCAGCTTTTGCTTGTCTGTAAAGGTTTTAATTTCTCCATCAAATCTGAATGAGATCCTTGCTGGGTAGAGTAATCTTGGTTGTAGATTTTTGTCCTTCATCACTTTAAATATGTCTTGCCACCCACTTCGGGCTTGCAGAGTTTCTGCTGAAGGATCAACTGTTAACCTTATGGGGATTCCCTTGTGTGTTATTTGGTTTTTTTTTCCCTTGCTGCCTTTAATATATTTTCTTTGTATTTAATTTTTGATAGTTTGATTAATATGTGTCTTGGCATGTTTCTCCTTGGATTTATCCTATATGGGACTCTCTATGCTTCCTGGACTTGATTTACTATTTCTTTTCCCATATTAAGGAAGTTTTCAACTATAGTCTCTTCAAATATTTTCTCAGTCTCTTTCTTTTTCTCTTATTCTTCTGGGACCCCTATAATTTGAATGTTTGTGTATTTAATGTTGTCTCAGAGGTCTCTAAGACTTTCCTCAGTTCTTTTCATTCCTTTTCCTTTATTCTCTTCTGCAGTAGTTATTTCCACTATTTTATCTTCCACCTCACTTATCCGTTCTTCTGCCTCAGTTATTCTGCTATTGATTCCTTCTAGAGTATTTTTAATTTCATTTATTGTGTTGTTCATTGTTGCTTGTTTCCTCTTTAGTTCTTTAGGTCCTTGTTAAATGTTTCTTGTATTTTCTCTATTCTATTTCCAAGATTTTGTATCATCTTTACTATCATTATTCTGAATGTTTTTTCAGTTAGACTGCCTATTTCCTCTTCATTTGTTAGGTCTGGTGGGTTTTTATCTTTCTCCTTCATCTGCTGTGTGCTTTTCTGTCTTCTCATTTTGCTTATCTTACCGTGTTTGGGGTCTCCTTTTTGCATGCTGCACGTTCGTAGTTCTTGTTGTTTTTGGTGTTTGTCCCCAGTGTCTAAAGTTGGTTCAGTGGGTTGTGTAGGCTTCCTGGTGGAGTGAACTCATGCCTGTGTTCTGGTGGATGAGGTTGTATCTTCTCTTTCTGGTGGGCAGGTCCACATCTGGTGGTGTGTTTTGGGTTGCCTGTGGCCTTATTATGATTTTAGTATGCCTCTCTGCTAATGTGTGGTGTTGTGTTCTTGTCTTGCTACTTGTTTGGCACAGGGTGTCCAACACTGCAGCTTGATGGTCGTTGAGTGAAGCTGGGTGTTTGTGTTCAGATGGAGATCTCTGGAAGATTTTCACCATTTGATATTACATGGAGCTGGGAGGTCTCTTGTGGACCAGTGTCCTGAAGTTGGCTCTCCCACCTCAGAGGCACAGCACTGACTCCTGGCTGAAGCACCAAGAGCTTTTCATCCACATGGCTTGTATCCAGAAAAAGCACCGACAGACCCCTGGAAAAGCCGCTTGGCTGCAGAATCCAGGCTGCCTTGCCTGACCGAACAAATCTGGAGCTGGGTCGAGTTTCACTTGCTCACAGGGTGCCTCATGCAGAGGCCTTTGAAGCAAATTGTAGTAGGGGAAACAGTCATTAAGATACCGATGATAACCATAAATTATGTATTTATTTTAGTATAGTGATGAGTACATTGTAGGAGTGTATTGGTGTTATGAAAGAATGAAATATGGGACTAATATGGGCTGCAGTAGATTAAAAGAGCTGAATAGACTCTAAGCAATTATATTTTAATGGTGACTAAAAGAATAAGGGTCATCTATAGTGAACGAGATGCAGAAGAAGTGGTGGAAAATGAGGGGACTGGGGTCGGAATATCATTCCAAGTTGAAGAAAAAGTATATTCAAAAGTCCTTCAGTGGGTAGGAGCATAGAGATTTGAAAAAACTAAAAGATCAATGTGCATAAAGCACAGTGAAAGAGGGGGATGAGCAAGGGTGGCATGAGAGGAGGGGAAGAGAGCTATGAAGATGACAATCTTATGCAGAGTAATAAGCTATATGAAGGTAGATTTTCTTAAACCTCTCAGTATTTATTTCCAAGTACCCCATAACTTCCCTTAATTTTGTTTGGAGGTCCATCCTTTCCACTCAGCTCATGCTATTCAGATAGAGCTGAATCAACCCCTAGTTTGAGGATGGAATGGAACTTAGTCACCCCTGATTCATCAGTGTCTCACCCTCCCTAGCCTTAAAGATTGATGGAAAGTAGGCGTGTGACTTCCTGGAAGCCAAGATGCCATGAGACTTCTAAAACTACTGCCTTAGAGGCAGATATTTTTTTCCTACTGTACTTAAATCTGATAGATACACATACTTATTATATTTGTCAAGTATGGGGCATGCCTATGCATGCATGTATACAGAATAAAAGAGAAATGAGGAAAGAGAAAAATAGTAGATCAGCAGCATCCCAGAGAGATAAATGAAAGGAGAAATCAGTGAAAATGAGAATAAGAGGAGGTTCATTTAGCTCTCATTATCCTATTCATTACTCCATAATGTGTTATTCTTTAGAGTGTTTGCATGTAACACTTACATCCTCATGATCATAGGCTTCTTGATGTGGGAAATTATGTCACATGTGTCACATGTAATCCTTCTATGCCTCCTCCAACAGAAAAGCAGCAAAGCCCTAGACAAGCAACAAAGGATCAATCATTAATTAGATTGATTTTTAGGGTGAATGAGGTGGCAGTTTATGAGATGGCATCCAAACTTAAGGTGCCAAAAAGCAATAGTAATGTATTCACAGATATGCAAAATAGATCAAGACCACAGTAGAGAAAGAACCAGCTCTCTTTGTTTCTCTCTGTCTCTGTCTCTCTCTATAAATATATACACATAGCACATATATAGATAGATAGATAGATAGATATAGATAGATAGATAGATAGATAGATAGATAGATAGATAGATATAGATCTATAGATCTATATGATAGGATGTGGATAGAGAAACACTGTCACTTAGTAAATTCCAGCTTTGAAAAAAGGCCAAATGATTCCTCTTAAGTGCACTAAAAAAAATTTAAAAAGAAAGGAAAAGAAAAAGAAGGAGAATATTCTTGGCTTAACTGGAGAAAGAAAGAATAAAGATGTCTTTTAAAATCTCTGAAGAATAGAAGCCTTGCTGAATCCCTCTGCTCTGCCCATTTGTGCCCAGTGAAGCAGACAAATTCAGAAACAGCCCACATTTATGACTTGGATGTGAATGGTACTGTTTCAAAGTGACCATTAAATAAATATATGATCTTAGGATAATATTCCAAAATTGGTTCTTGTTATTTGTACTATAAAATGGCTATAGATCCCAGTGAATTCCTCTTGAAGATAAAAGAATCCAGAGTCTATCAGACAATGATTCTCTGTTAACTTTGTGAAAAATGCCTGGTTATTCACATATTAATAAGTATAGTTCTAAATTAAAAAAGACAACTAATATTATTTTAAATATAGGGTAAGCATTAATTTCACTTTATTTTTATATCTTTAGGTAAGCCAGCATATTTTCTAAGAACTGTTACTTTAAACATTTTTCAGATTCTTAAATAATTTAAACAGGGAATTAACTTTCAACAGAGGAGTATTTTAAAATTTTATCCTTTTTTCCTATTCCCCTGCCACATTGTCATATTTTTCATACAGAACTTTCTTATAATTGAACTTCTCTGCTTGTACAAATTAATTATATCAGTGCTAAAATGCAATTATTTTCACAAGTAATATTCTAGAATTTATTGAATAATAAAGAAAAACTAAAAACTCCCACCAGCATGCATAGATATCAGTGGTATTAGACAGCAACTCCATTGAAAAAGACTATGAAGAAATTGAGAATAAATCCTCTGATGAGCAGAACAATGTGTATGATTTGATGCAAACTTTGCAAGTGATCCCACTTAAAGTTTTCTCTAAGAAAGAGGAAATTATTGGGACTTTAATCAAGTGACCTCTTTCCATCAGGTTTGAGGATGAAAATAAATACTTCTCACTGGAGTATCTGGAACTCTTTATGTAGGAAAAAAATGGTTTTAAAGTCTTTTACTAGCTGGAAGTAAGTAATGGTTCCTATCATGTTCTGTTTGAAATCTACTTTATCCTCAGCCTCCTTCTCTCCCTGAGCCCCATCCACTACACATAGATTCTTCTCCACCCATTACCTGAAGATGACATTATCTCCAGGTGACTACAGTTCATTCTAGGATGTTAGACCCCTCTGATCAATACTTTAAATTATTTAACAAGGAGAGATTTTTTCGAAGATATAATTACTCAACAACAACAACAAAATATTTATTTGAGAAATATTTAATCTAATATCAGTAATCTGGATAAAACTGCATTAATATTTACTAGGCAGCCAATCACTCATAGCACAACTCCCTACTCCATAAATAATGTGATCTGCAGTTCAATACCTGAATTTGTGCTGCTAACAATTTACTAGATTAGGAGGAGCCATTCAGACTCATTTTAGCCTATTCTGTTCATCCTTGTCTGAAATTAAAACGACAAGGCATCAAGTTTACTGAACACTTGCCATGTGTCAAATTGTACCAAGTGTAATATATATGATAAATTATTTATTTTTTTACCTTTTTATTGATAGAATTTATAACAGTTTCAGATTACAGAAAAAAACTAAGGAGATAGTACAGAGTTCCTATACCTATTATTTTTCCCTATTATTAACATATTACTTAATATGGTACACTTGTTATACACTAACTAAAGTCCAAGATTGATTAATTTCCTTAGTTTTAATCTAATGTACGTTTTGTGTTCCATGATCTCATCCAGGATAAGATGTTAGACTTAGTAGTCGTGTCTCTTTAGGCTCCTCTTGGAGGTGATATTTCTCAGACTTCCCTTCCTTTTGATGACCTGTACTGTTTTGAGGTGTACTGTGTACATATACGGTGGGATGCCTTTCTATAGGAATTTGTCTGATGTTCTTCTCATAATTAGACTGGAGTTATGTTATGGGTTTTTCAGGAAGAACATCACAGAAGTGAAGTGCCATTTTCATCACATCCTATGAAGGGAACATGCTATCTACATGATTCATGTATGTTGATGTTGACCATGAGCACCTGCCGAAGGAGTGTCTGTCAGGTTTATCCATAGCAATGTTACTTTTTGTTCCCCCCTTTCCATACTGCCCCTGTTGGAAGAAAGTGACTATGTGTTGCCAATACTTAAGGAGTGGGAATTTATGCTCCCCCCACCTTACAGTAGAGTATCTCCATGATTTGTTTGGAATTCCTTTGCACAGGAGATTGGTCTTTTCTCCTTCATTTATTAATTTACTCAATCTTGTATTTACATCAGCATGGACTCATGGGTATTTATTTTACACTTTGGGTTGTAATCTAATACAACTTTCTTTTGTTGCTCTAATTGTTCCAGCTTTGGCCATTGGGATCTCCTTCAATTGATCCTTGTGCATAATAGTATCTCATGGTTACTATAATTTCCTAATGACAATTGAGGTTGAACATCTTTCCATATGGTTATTTGACATCTTTATATCTTTCATGAGATGTCTGTCATATGTTTTACCCATTTTAAGTGCGTTGTTTGCTTCCTCATTGTTGAGTTTTAAGGATACTTTTAATATTTGGATGCAAGTCCTTTATCAGATAAGTTTTACAAATACCTTCTCCCAATCTGTGGTTTGTCTTCATTCTCTTAATAGTGTCTTCATAGAGCAGAAATTTAAAAATTGAATCAACTCAAATTTACAATATTTTTTTATTGATCCTGATAATCATTTAATTTTGAAATACCCTTAGAAATCACATTTTACTTTGCATATTTTACTGGTGAAGAAACATGTTCAGATATGTTAAATATTTAGTTTCGTCTCACACAGCTACTAAATGCTATAACTGAAGTTGAAATTAAACTTGTGTGACTCCAAAATTTGTATTATTTATTGTCTTCCTGTTTTAATGCCCATGAAAATATTTTAAATTGTCTATGTCATGGCCTCAAAGTACGATTTTATCAGTATTACTTGGACTGTACAGACAGTGGTCAAGAACCTGGATATTTGAGTTTGATAGTCCATTTTCTCATCTCTAAAATGGAGATTATTTTACATTGTTTCACATGATTGTAATGAGTAAAATAAATTACCTATATTAAGTATTTGGCAAGACACAGTCACAAATTAATTTATCATTATAATCTTCTGATTAACTATTATTTTATGATCTTTTCATTCTTTCTACAAGTACCTGACCAAGAATAGTGTCTCTTGTAAGGTAGGTGCTAAATATATGTTGTTAAATGAACAGATAAAGGTGACCCTCTAATGCTTCTTGATTTTTAGTTTGACTTTCTGATATTCTGCTTTTATTTTCCTTTCCTGCAGCATTTTTTTTTCTGTTATCATTCACTTTATTCTCTTTCCTGCACTACTTTTACTGCTGATTTCTCTTTGACACTGTTGGCTCTAACCTGTAGGCTGAACTATTTCAGAATTTTATAGTTATGGTTATGTCCTATGTGGTAAGCTCTGAAGGGTTTTTCCCACATCAGAAAATAGCCTGTTTTGAGAAGAACAAGATTTGGGAGAGGACCACCTGAAGACCTTTCTTTCAGAAATTAGGTAAAACAGAACAGTACCACTGTCTCTGTGGTCTGTCATATCCCCTTACCTAAGCATACCCCATCTTCACCAAGGTATACAATTCACAGTCTATTTCACTTCCAAGGTTCAAGTCACTGGATGAGATTTCTGTCAGGAAAACTATCATTAAAGCTCATTATACCAACTAGTCTCATCTTCTTTTAAATTCTGACACTTAAAAGATACTTTATCCAAAACATGAAATCCACATTGCCTCCTTTGCCATGGATTTTCTTATACTTCGGTGTCCAGGCTCTTTAGCCTAAGTAACCGAGTGAAAAATGTTAAGCTCCCTGAGGCGAGGAACAGCCTTGATCTTGTTTTCCATTGTACCTCAGTCCTCTGTCCACAGTAGGCTCTTAGGAAATATTTCATAAATGAATAAATAAAACTGACATCAGAAATAACATTTTATCCTGGTAATGTGTGCAGTGGATACTTATTGAATAAAACTGACGTATGCTGATGACAATAATTTTTTTTTTTTTTTTTTGCTTTACGCGGGCCCCTCACTGTTGTGGCCTCTCCCGTTGCGGAGCGCAGGCTCTGGACGCACAGGCTCAGCGGCCATGGCTCACGGGCCCAGACGCTCCGCGGCATGTGGGATCTTCCCGGATCGGGGCACGAACCCGTGTCCCCTGCATTGGCAGGTGGACTCTCAACCACTGCACCACCAGGGAAGCCCTGATGACAATAATTTTTAATTGTCCATCTTGACTTGTGAGAACTCCCACTGCTGCCCTTCAGGGTTCAAATTCTTCCTTTTACTTTCTTTCACTTTTTTCTCCCTCCCTCCCTTCCTCCTTTCCTCTCTCTCTCTCTCTCCTTCCCTCACTTTACTTCCTTCTATCATTTCCACATCAACTGAGCATCAAATACTCACCAGGCATTGTACAGGATTCCAAAGAAACAAGTAAGGTGATAGAACATTATCCAACTTTAGTCCATGTGTTTTATTGTCTGTCTTTATATGGAGGCCATAAATAACCCTCAGTGTGCCAATTACATTCCTTTGTGGTTCTGGAAGTGCTTGTGATAAGGGGATCAGTTGGATATTATAAAGGAAAAAGAATGCCTCCCATATAAACTTAATATTAAGAACCACAGATATTCAGAGATCTCTAGTTACTTTGATATAGATTTTCTTAGGTGTCTTTTTTAAATCTGTTTACCCAGCTTAAAAAAATCATTTATTTATTATAATTGATTATGGAACTATTATTGTAGAAAATGTGGAAAGTACAAAAATTTTGAAGAATTTAAAAGTATCCCTCATTATTTACAATCATAAAAGTATACTACTAAAGCTTTTTTGATATAATTTTTGCAATTTTTTTTTTTTTTTTTTTTTTTTTTTTTTTCCGTACGAGGGCCTCTCACTGTTGAGGCCTCTCCCGTTGCGGAGCACAGGCTCCGGACGCACAGGCTCAGCGGCCATGGCTCACGGGCCCAGCCGCTCCGCAGCATGCGGGACCCTCCCGGGCCGGGGCACGAACCCATGTCCCCTGCATCGGCAGGCAGACTCTCAACCACTGCGCCACCAGGGAAGCCCAATTTTTGCAATTTTTAAAATGCATTTTATTGGTATTTAAAAAATTTTGCAACATATATAAATTTTATCTTGGTATTTTTCTTAAGATTCTATTATAAACAATTTCTATATCAATAAAAATTCCACTTCATAAACATTCCTCTTGATGTCCTATCAATTTAATGTTCTCTTTTCTATTTTTAGTGTTTCAATTTTCCTTTCCTGTTTGTTTGCTAATCCAAATAACAGTGTTGCACATATTATGTGTGAATTTATGTTTGGTTATTAACTAAGGATATATTCCAAGAAAAGAGGAAAAGTGTCATTCTTTGCATACTACAACTTTCTTACACACTGGTGCACTGATAATTTTTCTTTATCTTGTTTACGTGGAATACATTTTCAAGTAATATGTTGAAGATTATATGTGAATTTTTTAATTCATATTTTTCCAGTTTTATTGAAATATAATGACATATAACATTATATTCATTTTATGTGTATAACACGATGATTTGATATATGTGTATATTGTGAAATGATTACAAGTTTAGTTAACACACATCACAAATATTTTTCCCTTGTGATGAGAATTTTTAAGATCTACTCTCTTAGTAACTTTCAAATATTGTTAACTATAGTCACCATACTTTACACTACATCCTCAGAACTTATTCCAGAACTTATTTATCTTATAACTGAGAGTTTGTACCTTTTGACCATCTTCACCCAATTCTCTCTCTCCTCACCTTCTGTCAACCACGAGTCTGATCTCTGTTTATATGAGTTTTTTTTTTTTTTTTAGATTCCACATATAAATAAGATCAGACAGTGTTTGCCTTACTCTATCTGACTTATCTCACTTAGCATAATGCCCTCAAGATCCATCTTGTTGCACATGGCAGGATTTTCTTCCTTTTTAGGACTGAGTACTATCCCATTGTGCATCTATACTACATTTTCTTTCCCATTCATACGTGTCAGTTTTTTATATATATGAAAATGTCTTTTTATTATTTTCACATATACAAATTAACTGAAGGTGAAATGCCTGTATGGGGAGATAACAAGGGTTATGTAAACCTTAAAATTCTGTTCTCTGACATTTGGTTTCACAGTAATTGCCAGTTTAAGCCAGTTATTTTAAGCCAGTGTTTCTAATGATCATTTCTCCAATCTTTTCTAAATAGGATCTCACCGAGTTTGATTTTTAACTTAAATATTCAATGTTTTGGGCCAGAAAAGTGTTTATTTTATTTATATATGCATTTTATTAATATTTTGAAAATCAACCCTCAATTACATTTTTGAATGAAAAAAAAATACCTCTGTAGACAGACTTTAAAATGACTCCTAATGCTCCCTGCTTCAATTCATGCTCTTGTGTAAGTTCCTCCTCTGAGGATGGGTTGGACTTGTTGACTTCCTCCTAACAGATAAAATATGGCAGATGTGATGTGATGTCACTTGCAATATTAGGTTTTAATAACACTGGAGCTTGCATCCTGGGTGCTCTTACTCTCGTTTTCTCTTGCTCCACTCACCCTGGGGAAAGCCAGCTGCAACCTGGTGGAGAGGCCCCTGTTGCCAACAACCACAAAAGTTAGCATGGAAGTGGTTTCTCCAGACTCAGTCATAATTTGAGATGATTACAGCCCCATATGACAGGATATCTTGAGCCAGAGACACCCAGTAAAGCTATGCCCAGATTCCTGACCCACAGAAAACGTGAGATAATAAATGTTATTTCAGCTACTAATTTTTGAGTTAATTTATAATACAGCCATAAATAACTAATAGTATTTTTTCTTGATGCTCCCTGTAATATGATAATCCTTTTAGTTTATATATTTAGAATTTTACTTTCCACTTAGCAGAATTTATTAGGATTATGTATTTATTATTTTCTCTATCAAAAATTTTAGTTTCTTTTTTCAAGCACACTTATTTTATTTTTATCTTTAATATCTATTATATGCTGTCTCCTTACTTTATTATTTTTTCCTCTCCAATCTAACAGATTCTCATGTTTGTCTCTCATTTCACTGATTATTTTATTTTTTGGAACTCAGATGTGTAGATTTGAATTAATCATATTACTAGTTCATGACACGACATTTCGTTAATCCAAAACTCTTATTTCTATCTATTTTTTATTTCCCTTTATTCCCCTTTATCCACACCTATCCACTGACCACAGCCCATTGACAACTACTCAAGCATTTATTTATATTTATGTGTATTCTTGTATACAATGCAGTATTGTTTTGTTGAGTGTTTCAGTATACAATAATTCAATTTTAATGTAATCTTCATTCTGTGTCTCCCCGTACACCACCATGCTTCTGAGGGACATTCATGTCACTATATGTGAGAACAGAATATTAACTCAGATTGTCGAAAAGTATTCCATTATATTCACATTCCAGGCACATTCTTTATTTTACTTATTTACTCATCCAAGCAATCTCCAGATTCTGGCTATTAAAATTCAGTGTTACTATACACATCCCTATATCGACCTATGAAAGCATTTCTGTGGGATATATACTAGGGTGTATTTAGTTAGGTTTAGTATATAAATGTACATACTTTCATTAAGTACTGTAGACTACTCTCCACAATGCACCAGTTCATACTCCCACCACCAAATTATGAGGGCGCTTTTTGTCCAGATTCTCAATAGTCCTTCATGAGACTTTGTTTTGTCAAACCTTATAGATAAAAAGTATGATCTCATTGGTTTTCCCCCATCTCCTGCCTCTCCTTTCTCTGATTACTAGCAGAGTTGTTCACTTTTTAATTTATAAGAAAATTATCTACTTGGATTCTACCCATTTACATATCTTGACTATGGCTTTTTCATTGCATTTCTTGTATTTTTTCTTGCTGATATGAAGGAGTTCCTTGGATATTTTAGATATTACTTCCTGTAAATTTTAGGCATTACAAAGAATCATTTGTTTACTTTTGCCTGTTCTTTAAATTTACCTATGATCCAAGTTTTTAAACTGAATCCTTATGTTTTTAGAAAGGGTAATCATTAATACATTTACCCAATCGGTTTGTGATTTTTGAGTTTTGATTAAGAAATCTTTTCATATTCTGTGGTCAAAGAAACCTCATTTATCTTTTATATAGAAGTCATTAATTCACTTGAAATATTTTTTTAACTCTGTCTAAGTATAGATCATCTTTGTTTTTCTTTAGTGAGCCAGTTTTCCCAATATCATCTACTAAGTAATTTGTATGTTTCCTCTGAATTTGTCATGCAGTATTAATTTCTCTTTCAGTGATATATTTTTCTCTTCCAACACAAATAGCTTACTCATTTTTATTATTTTAACTTTTCAGTATATTTTAATATCCAATAAGCAATTTATATTCCTTTAATTTATTTATTGACTCTTCTTTTCTATGGATGAAGTTTATTCTTCATATAAATTTTAGAATCAGTTTGTGAAGCAAAGCCAAGAATGCTGTTGGGGTATTTTTTATAATTTAATTTAATTTATAGATTAATTGAGGTGAATTGATGTCTATATTATGTTATGTTTTGCCATCCATGGAAATCATGTCTCTTTTCATTTATTTAGTTCTTCTTTAATGTTCTTTAATAGTCTTAACATATTCATCATCAAGGACATGTGCATTCATGGTTAGATTAGTTTCTAGAGAATCCTATTATCCTTTATACTTTCTAGACAGTTAGTTTTTGTAGGTTGAGCTTGTATTTGACAACTTTGTTGAAATTTTTTATTTGTTTTATTAGTTCATTGATTCTTTTGGATTTTCTAAGTAGACAGTCATATCCTCTGCAAATAAAGAGCAATTTGAACCCATTATATCAACTGCCTAATACCTTATACCTAATTTTCATACCTATTGGTTTTAAGGATTTATTTCACTAACATTTTTTATATCTATTTTAGTAAATTTCTTTTACATTCTTTGTCCATCCTGTTGCAATAGTTCTGCTTTTGATACTACATTTTGCTTGGTTTGTTGTGTCTTGTTATTTTATCCTGTGGGGATAGATTCTTTGTAGGCTGTAGGCTTCTCCATCCTAGAAAGTGTTTGAGGGAAGTTAGAAGACCACACCTTAGTATCTAGTGAAAACAGAAGGAAACAGTTCATCTGTAGGGTGAAAATGCCTAGGCAAGACAAAATTCCAGTTAATCACTCTTGTCACCTAAAGAAAATAACACTGGGAAGAGCACTCTCTTTCCACCTACCTTGACTGACTGGAAGTGAGGGGGTGAAGGAATGAATGCCCAAGAAATACACTTATTTTGCCCACTTCTCACTCTGGTATATTTTTTTCTGCACAGCTGCACAAGAGGTATTATCATATATTGCTGCAGGAATGGAGAAGTCAATTACTGGCATAGGCAATGGTGCATGAAAGAAAAGACAAAATAAACAAACTGTTTCTCTCTGTTTCATGCTACCAGAACATTGTCATCCAGTCTCTGCTCCAAGTTGCAGCCATCCTCCCAACTCCTCCGAGTTACTTAGTTTATGCAAATAACTTCCTTTGGAGTTGTGCATTGTACAAACTTCATGGCTCTGTCCAGCAACTGTAACCCCTCTCTCCAATTCTACTAGTTCAGAGGAGCCATCTATGGCCTCAGAGATTTATAGATTGCTGTTGTTGTTTCCTTAGTTCTGTATTTTCCTCAATAATTTCTCCAGCGTTCAGAGAAGAAATAAGCAGCCTACTCTCTTTCACAAACTTGGCAGGAACTGAAAAGAATTGGTTCTTGCTACTAATTCCACTTTTTTAATCTATCTCTGTCTTTGTTTCAGTAGATAGCATCTCCAGTGCTATAATGAAAGAATAGTTATTGTTTCCACCATTGTCTTTATCCTAATCTTAAATGGAACGTGTCTAAAATTTCCTCATTAAATATAATATTTGCTGCAAGTTTGGTGGAATGACCTTGTGTGAAATTCTCTCTCATTCCTTCCATTCTTCATATTCTACACTATTTTAAAATTATAAATAGGTTTTGAAGTTTATAAAATTTTATGATTTCTAAATGTATAAATAGATTTTCAAGTTATACAATACTTAGTATTTCAATAATACAGTATTTTATAGTCAACACAGTATTTTACTGATATAAATTTTGTTCTTAGTTCATTATTATGATGAATCTCAATGATACTTTCTGATGTTCAACTGTTCTCTTTCTGGGATAAGTACTGTTTTATCATGCCTTTCTCCCCTACCCTGGAATGTTAAGTTCACTAATATTTTGGTTATATTTTTTTCTCCTTTTTTTTTTTTTTGTAACAACTTATAAAATAGGGATTATTTATTTCTTGACAATTTGTAGCACGCACCTACAAAGTCATGTTATCCTGGGACCTTTATTTCTTTATTGCAATATCTTTATTGCAACTTAGTTTATTCATGTTTATTTTTGTCACTTTGGGAATTTTACATATTTCAAGATATTTATTTTAGGTAGGTTTTTCAAATTTATTTCAGTTTAATTGCATATGATATTTTATCATTATTTTTATATGTCTATTTCCGTCTTCATTTTCTAAAATTAAGATTTTAATTATGCTTCTATATTTTTCTCTACACTCATATATATATATATATATATATATATATATATATATATATATTTTAATCTCACACTTCTTCCTCTTCATGTCATCAACTGGCCTTTTCATTTCAATTCATCCTTTTATTATGGTTTTACACATCTATTTCATTGAGTTTTACTAAGTCTTGTGGAGAGTTCAAAATAGTTTCCCAAAATTATTTTTTCTGGTTCCTGTGGTGAATGATTTTCAGAGATTGGCTTTTAATTAGAAGCATTCATTTTCTTTCTGCTGCAGTGCAATTGTTGCTGTTGTTGTTATTATTTTCCACTGGTTCACTCTTTTTTGCATTAAGAGATTTATTTTTTTAGATGAGGGTCCACTTGTTCATTCTCTTCAGCTTTTTGATGAATTTCCACTGTCTACTAGCTTTTTCCTTTATCACACTCACAATTTTTTAAATATAAAATTGATTTTAGGCATTTAGATATTTTGTGCATTATTATGCTTCAACACATAATTTATACAGTTATTAAAGCTTTATAAATATATTACTAAAACTAAATAAGGGTACGTTTGAGGAGGTATGCATGGAGAAGCTAAATAAGTGATTTGCAGCCAAGGTATAGTATGAAGTAACATTTAAAAAATATTTGGAACACAGTTCTCAGTTTTTCCTATTATTTCAACTTCAAAAAATATGTTATAATCTAGAGGATTTGCAGAAACTAGACAAATTATCAAGGAAGGCTTGATTGGAATACAGCATTGGTTAAAAAAAAAACAGTGAAAAACATTATTTTTAGTGCTGTGTTTTATTCTAAGTGCAGGGTCTCCACACTGATTATTTTTTATCTAAGTTAATTTTATTTTCCTTACATGTTTTATCTATGATTCAACTTATTTATAAATATTTATTGATAATATATGTACAAGGTCATATATTAGATACTGCAGGTGATACAAAAATGAATTAATAATTTTTGCCCTCAAGTAGTTCAAAATACTCTAGAGAAGATAGACAAGCAGAGTTTAAGAGTATAATCTCCTGATTTATGCTGCTTGGGTTTGAATCTTGACTCCATTCTTTGCTAGTTGTCTGAACTTGGGCAAGCTATTTAACATCTCTGTGCCTCAGAGTCCGCATCTGAAATGGGGATAATAATAATTTTATTATTATAGTCTATTAATATTACTATATGATATTAACATACTAGTATCATTATCCCCATTTCAGGATTATTGTGAGGGTCAGTAAGTTGCCCAGGTCAAGTGTTTAAAAGAGTTCTTGGCACATAATGTATTATCTGTAAATATCAGATGTTATTTTTATTAAAATAAAATTTTTGACAAAAAATAGAGTTAGAATGAGTACTATGTAAAAAATGTAAAGAGCTCATTTCAGGTGAATTTTATCTAGAAATTATAAGTTTTGGATCAGTATTAGTTGTGTACATCAAATACATTATTTTCTTCAATTTCTATACTCAAATGTGTGTACACTCTGTAATATGGCTTCTCTTTCTAAAGTGGTAGGATTAGATAAACATTATTTACTCTGTTACTTAAGAAACTACCTTAGGGAAAAAACATAATACTTTTCTTTGTTCTCCCTGAGATGTCTACTTAAAAAAAAACCACTTGCGTTTTTGGTCAGACACATATGCACAGTGATTTAGAAATAGTTTCATATTTTTTTCGGGGAAACAGATATACAGTTTTTGACATGTATAAGTCCTACTCATTTTTTCAGAAATGGCTTTATATTTGATCCCATATGACTGTTTTAGCAGTTTTATTTAGGCCTATGCCCTACATTTATCTCCCTAACTCACTTGAAAGCCATCTTAATTAGTCTCATCAAATAAAAAGTATCTTTAGGTATAATGAAGAGGAAAAGCCCAAACATTATTTAATAAGTAGTGTACTAACCGCTGGAGAAAATTATTTTATTTAAACTCTGGACAAAAAAAAAAAAAAAAGAAAGAAAAGAAAAGAAAAAAATCTCACAATGTCCTCTATCCCAAAGCCTGTTACCTAACATATTGAATTGTTTGTTCTTAAAAAGTCACCGAAATTACAACTATGTAAAAAGTTTCTCTAAGACAAAAACTAAGTGCCCCACTAAAAGAACCTTCCTAACTTGTATCAAAACTCAGTTTATATTCCCATAGATGTCTAAGAAGCTCTGTATATGGTCTTGGATTATAGAAAAGGAAAAATCAATAGCCTGCTGTCTCAAAAGCACCAATATAGATTATGAATCACAGCCAGGAAGTTGTCAGTGATTTCAGCTGCCAACAGCACTTCAGTAAAGATATTTGCTACCTCATATTCTTTTAATGTAAAGCTTTCATATATGAAATAGAACAGGTCACTTTTTTTGACAAAAACTTGAGAGAATTTTAAGTAGAGCAATGAGAGAACAAAACACAGCTCTGCTCAGACTGATCAAATACAGAATACACCTTCTTCACTGGCCCACATGCTGTGTGAAAGGCAAAGATCAGCATAAAGGTCCTGTATTGCTGTCAGTTATTGGTGTCCTTCTCCACCTGGCTGTGTCTACATAGACACACAAAGGCAACGGTTTGGCTGGACTAGATCAAGCCAAACTAAATCACCTTTTACGGCTGTAATGGAAATAACTCAATAGTCTGAATGAAGTGAGTATAAAACAATACAGAACCCTGGGACAGAAATGGATTTCGGATTATTAAGACCACTTCTCCTGATTGATAGAGGAGGAAACTGAGGCTCAGGGAAAATGCAGGTGACTCAGCCAGAGTGACTTAAGGAGGAAATGTTAGAGGCAAGATTAGAACCTTCCCATGAATTACACTTAAGATATTTCTACAAAATGCTGAATAACTGTTTGATGAATGTTTCTTGAAGGTGGATTAAATATTCCTCTCTAAAAAACATTATTTTAAAAAGTAGATAAATTCTAAAAAATATTTTAAGTGTTTTGAGTTTAAGAATAAAAATATTAAAAGTGCTATACATGTACCATTAATGTAGAAGTATTGATAAACATTTTATGCATTCCTCCAATATGTTATGAAAAAGTGGTAAAAAGGTGTGAGGAAACATTTTTAATAGAGTAATAGAGAATGGAATCTGGAAGACAGAGAAAGCCTGTGACTCTGTAGCTTTGTCACTCACATGTTTCTTAAACTTAAGAGCTTCAGTTTCCCTATAAAATGAGTATGATAATGCTTATATGCCATGTCAAGAGAATTAGGTTTAATAGATGTGAATCATATAGTAAAATTATTGGCATCTGGCAGACAGTCAATACGTGGCTGCTACTTTTATTATGTCATTTTTTCCAGAAAAAAAATAGATAACTTTCTGAATTAAATGTTTTTTTTTAAAAAGAACCGAAGTGGAAAAAGTCAGGGATCTAAACTGCTTTAACTTTCCCCTAAAAATTACTTAGAAGGCTAGAAATAATAAAAACCTTTTTTTTTTTTTGCTAGTTTATGGGAGAATTAGGGAAGAGAATGTTGTCCATTTTTCAAAAAGGAAAGAAAGTTTATTCTGTAAATTATAGATAGGACAATTTCAGTGTGATGACTGTGAAGATAACAGAATGATTGACACACAATGTAATGATCACTTAGAAAAGTCTGAGATATAACAATTTTGTAAGGTGTGTTGTAATCTCACAGACAGTTTATGTAGGCAAAGGGACATAAATGAAGTAAAAGAGCTTGAGTTTAGGAAGGGTTTCATTTCTACTCCCCATGACATTCTGATTAACCAGCCCACCTTTTGAATATTTTCCCTTCTGTTCTTAAATGTTTCATATACATAGCTTGAAGCCTAAAGCAACAGGCAACAGCTGAGAATCATCTTGGGCTAGCATGTTGGCTGTACTCCACATTAAATATCTTAAGATGGGCTTCCTTGGTGACGCAGTGGTTGGAGGTCTGCCTGCCGATGCAGGGGTCACGGGTTCGTGCCCTGGTCCGGGAAGATCCCACATGCCGCGGAGCGGCTGGGCCCGTGAGCCATGGCCGCTGAGCCTGCACATCCGGAGCCTGTGCTCCGCAACGGGAGAGGTCACAACAATGAGAGGCCCGCGTACCACAAAAAATAAATAAATAAATAAATATCTTAAGAGTTGTTCTACTTTGAATTTCAATTCGTGGAGAAAACATGAATTCTCCAATTAAGACTACATGTATAGCAGGATAGAGTAAGATTTTTAAAAAAATGCAGAGAATCCCGGAACAAATGTAGGTTTGGGACAAATTGCTTGGACAGAGGTTAACATACTTCTAAATATAGTAAAACATGAGTCATTCAAGAACAGACATGATAAGAATGCCAATCTTCTCTTAATTAAGTGTTATATTATGTTCAGTGCAGTAAAGATATACGAAAGTTATTAGAGATGATTCACAGAAAAGAAGCAGAGGTGTTTAAAGAGAGAGAATTGATTCAAAGGAAAGTAAAGAAATTGCAAGGTTTAAATAAGAGAAATGTTAAGGGATAATTGAATTATTGCCCTCAATATGGGGGGGACTATTGTTCCTGAGTGTTGCATCGGTACCCCTATAGAGGGCCAAACATTAAATTGTAAACTCCATGAGGGCAAGGACACTGTCTACCTATCTACATAGTCACAGTTTCATCCCCTGAAACTGTCTGACTCTTTGTGCTCCACTAGTGTTTAGGGATAAGTGAAATAGAAATCCTGGGAATGCTGCACCATGGCTATACAGTTCTGGCTCCAGAAATCCTGCACAGTCTATGGACTGCATGGACACCTTCAATGAGGTCTGGTATTCAGCCTTGAGGTGCTCTTTCCTCTTTCAAGTCAGCTCTTCGTTGCAAACTCTCCTTCTGCCCTTGGCTACCCTTTAGAGTTCTCATTACATCTTTATACTTACTACTTTATCATAATTTAATTATCCATTATATTAAACTTCCCTTATTCAAATTACTGTGCTGTTCAGTCTCTTAATTGTATCCAGATTTTATTTTCATCTTTTAGTTTTTACTTTTTTAATACTTATTTTGAAAATACGTTTCTTGTACACAGTGCATTGCTGACTTTTATTTTTTATCTTTCAAATGAAGTATTTTGGCCTTTTTAATTGATTGTAATTACTGATATGTCTAGATTCATTTCCATCATTTTATTTTGTGCTTCCTGTTTCTCGCTATCTATCTCCCTTCTTTCTTCTTTTTATTTTCCCTCATGGTTAGGAGTGTACATGCTCTTTCTAGAAATGTTTGTATGCACACTTAAATTAATATACAGTTGACCCTTGAACAGCACAGATTTGAACTGCATGGATCCACTTACATTTGGGATTTTTTTCAAGAGTAAATACTACATATTTGCAGTTATTATCATACTATATAAGTACATGATTTATATAATTTACATGTCATAAATTACCACAGGATCTGCAGTTTGTTGAATCCGCAAGTGTGGAACAGCAGATATGGAAGATATGGAAGGCAGACTATAAATTATAGGCAGATTTTAGACTATGTGCAGGGTGTGCGCCCCTAACTCTATGTTGTTCAAGAGTGAACTGTAGTCTCATCAACATCTTCACTCTCATTCTGAAAAATATTTTTGCTCTTATCAACCTCCTTCTGACTCATTTGCTATGGTTGTCAAAATTCTTTGTTCTGTCTTAATTTTTTTAGCTCACAAAATAGGCATTGCTGTTACTATTAAGTCAGCTATGTTTGTGTTTGTTATCAAGTTTACCATTTAATTTTGTCACCATTTCTTCTAACATTTTACAAAATTTTCTTCCTGACCATTTCCCATGCCTCCACATCCTCCTTTTTTTCTATAGTATACTCTTCAGAGTCCCCTTTAGTGAAAGTCTGTTGATAATGAACTCATTCAAGCTTTTTTCTCTGATAATGGCTTTTTTTCTCAAAATATAATTTTGAACTATACAGTCCTGTTTTTCCTGCTATTTTCTTTAGAACTTTCAAGAAATTTTATTGATTTATACTTACTATTTACTTATTTGAAAATTTTACTTGTTTTCAATTTGCTTCCTCATTGCCTTTGAGAAGTCAGGTATCATACTAATTACTGTTCATTTGTAGGCAAATTTTTTTCTGACCACTATGAAATGTATTTTTATTGTCTTTAGAGATTTGTAAATTCATTACAATATGGATATCATTTTATCTTGGACTTGCTGGGTTCTTTAATATAAATGTTAGCACTGTATTAGTCAGTGTTCTCCACAGAAACAGAAGTAATAAGATATATATGTGTATACATACATGTATGAAAAGCTTTCACTATTCCTCAAATGTGACAAGTTCATAAAGTCCTCAAGCTTTTCATATTCCTGAAACATGACAAGCTCAACCCTGATTTAGGTACCATTTCCACTCCTCTTCTCTAGACCAGGAAAACTCTCTACCCTTAGGAAATCCACTGGGTTACTCATTCATATTATCTATCTATCATCTATCTATCATCTATCTATCTATCTATCATCTATCTATCTTCTATCATCCATCTATCATTTATCATCCATCTATCATCGATCTCTTATCTATCTATCATCTATTATCTCTCTATTATCTATCTCTTTATTTATCTATCATCTATATATCTATCATCTGTGAGACTGAGATTTTAAGGAATTGGCTCATGCAGTTGTTGGGGATTGCAAGTCCAAAATCTGCAGGGAAGGACAGCAGTCTGGAGAAAACCCAGGGAAGAGTTGGTGTTGTAGCCTGAGTCCAAAGACAGTCTGGAAGTAGAATTCCTTCTTCCTCAGGGGAGGTCCATTTTTTTCTGTTTAGGTCTTCAACTGGTTGGCTAAGACCAACTCATATTATGAAGGATAATCTGCCTAACTCAGGGTCCACTGATTTAAAAGTTAATTTCATCCAAAAGACACCTTCACAGAAACATTCAAAATAACATCTGACCAATTATCTGGACACTGAAGCCCAGACAATATGATGCATAAAATTAACCATCATAATCCACCCCTTGCCACGTTGGTACCCATGTACAGCTCCTTAATCCATACTTGATCTCCAGAAAAGGACAATAACAAAGTCATACATCCACCTAACACAATACAACTCTCCTGCATATAACTGAAAACGTTCTAACCCTTTTCCCAGAAGATAACAAGCCTATGACCAAAGCCAAAATAAATAAGTATTTCTCTTTGGAGTGAACTTTTTTCTCTGATCTACCCTTTGAGAATATCCTGATTTTATACATGGTCTCTAACTTGACCTTCAACTTGCTTAGGCCCCAAGATTTCTTTTTTGTCTCTTAATGCTTGTAGGTCATTAAACCCATGCTTTTGGGCTCCCACGATGAGCAGTGTGTTCACGGCATACATTTGCAATCACAATTCTTTTTTTTTTTTTTTTTTTTTTTTTTGTGGTACACGGGCCTCTCACTGTTGTGGCATCTCCCGTTGTGAAGCACAGGCTCCGGACACACAGGCTCAGTGGCCATGGCTCACGGGCCCAGCCACTCCGCGGCATGTGGGATCTTCCTGGACTGGGGCACGAACCCATGTCCCCTGCATCGGCAGGCGGACTCTCAACCACTGCGCCACCAGGGAAGCCTGCAATCACAATTCTTTAACGTTTCTTGCTTTGGTTGTTTATCTTGCTTTACTGCCAGCTCAGCCATGCTTTAAAAGAGATCTTTCTTATATTATTTCTAGTCAACAACATCACTAGAAATGGAAATCCCTCATTATCTGTTTTATACATTTCCATCAGGAATTTACCCCCATCGCTCTGTAGAAACTTCTCTCTTCAAGGTCACCTGTGACATCCATTTGCCGAATCTAATATTCATCTTTCTAAGCTCACGTTGTTCAAACTCAGCAACATTTGACAGTTTGATCTCTTTCTTCTTCTTGAGGAAGTTTTTTGGTTTTTTTCTTTTTTTTTTTAACGTTGTTTCTGTTCACGATGTGTTTAAGTAACCTATATCATTTACTTTCTGTGTCACATATTTGCTGTCACTTCGCTGAGTCTGTCCCCTTTCTCAGGGCATGGTCATCAGATTGTTTCTCTTCTCACTTTATAGTCTTGATTTAATTCACCTGAGCTCTTATCCCAGAGCTCCAGAAATGTAGATTTCCACTTGAAGAGTAATGAGATCACAATAGAACATGTCTAAAAATAGAAATGTTGAATTTGTTCCTCAAACTTCATCCTAGTTTTCTCATCTCACTAAATGACACTCTTATCTTTCTTGCTGTCAGGCCAAATGCTTAGACTTAATCCTTAATTCTGCTCTTTCCCCTCACACACTACATCCTATCATCAGCCGTCTTCTTGAGTCCTGCCTGTTTCTCTGACTTTATTTTCTTCTACCCATCTTTCCATTTGTCTTCAATTATAAAGCTTTTCGTTATTCTTCAAACATAGCAAGCTCATGCCTGATCTAGGGCCATTTCAACTTCTCTTCTCTATGCCAGGAAATTTCTTCCCTTAGACAATCCACTGGATGACTAGTTCACATAATTTATGGCACTGCTCAAATGTAACTTCTGTTTCATTATCCTCAGAGTACTTTTCACTATTAGTGTCAGTATATCTTATGTGTTTACTTGGTGGTATTCACTATTCCACTAGAATGCAAGTTCTAAGAAGGTGAAACATTTGACCTGGGTCCTAGGATATAGGGCATTATTAAATTATGAATAAATAAATTAATTAATAAAAATTAAAATTCTCCATTTGCAAAATGCCTATGAGTTAATGACTGCCATGCAAACCCTTGTGGAAACTGATACATACACATGGTAACATCAGGCCATAGTTCTCTCATTCTTCTTAGGCTTAGTGTTTAAACAGGTAGATAGATATCTAGGTACCTCAGAAGGACAGGAGTTGCCAAGTTGATGCTTCACTTTTGTAATTTTCCCAGCTGGGCCTAGATTGAATATGCCACAGATTTACTCTTTAGCTTTATTCAGAGTTTTTGATATTCAAATTATATCCTAAAGTATAAAAGCCTCATAAAAATCAGTTGAAAAGAAAATAAACTTAAAATGGCTAATTAAATACAGGGGCCTCCCTGGTGGCGCAGTGGTTGAGAGTCCACCTGCCGATGCAGGGAACACAGGTTCGTGCCCCGGTCTGGGAAGATCCCACATGCTGCGGAGCAGCTGGGCCCATGAGCCATGGCCGCTGAGCCTGCACGTCCGGAGCCTGTGCTCCGCAATGGGAGAGGCTGCAACAGTGAGAGGCCCGCGTACCGCAAAAAAAAAAAAAAAAAAAAAAAGGCTAATTAAATGCAAAAAGCCCCCCCAAAACTCTAGAAAATATGAAACACATAACTTTTTAATTCCACTTGTTTAATAGAGCTTAATTGAGGTTTATCATTAAACTTTCTTTTTTTTTTTTTTTTTTTTTGTGGTATGCGGGCCTCTCACTGTTGTGGCCTCTCCCGTTGCGGAGCACAGGCTCCAGACACACAGGCTCATTGGCCATGGCTCACGGGCCCAACTGTTCCATGGCATGTGGAATATTCCTGGACCAGGGCACGAACCCGCATCCCCTGCATCAGCAGGCGGACTCCCAACCACTGCGCCACCAGGGAAGCCCTATCATTAAACTTTTAAAATAAAATAAAAGTCACTGGGCCTCCCTGGTGGCGCAGTGGTTGAGAGTCCGCCTGCCGATGCAGGGGATACGGGTTCGTGCCCCGGTCTGGGAGGATCCCATATGCCGCGGAGCGGCTGGGCCCGTAAGCCATGGCCGCTGGGCCTGCGCGTCCGGAGCCTGTGCTCCGCAACGGGAGAGGCCACAACAGTGAGAGGCCCGCATACCGCAAAAAGAAAAAAAAAAAAAAAAAAAAAAAAAAAAATAAAAGTCACTGTTAAAAAACACATGAAAAATTGATTTTAAATATAACACTTTTTTGTTATATTTTAGGTACTAAATAGTGCTGTGTATGAGATACAGCCATTAAATATCCATGTCACTCTTCTCCTACCCAAGGGGAAAAATAAATATTTTCAAATGTACTTTCCAAGGTATTAAAAATGTCACTATTCTAAATTATTATTTTGACTTAAAAACGCCTAATGTACTGTAGTTATTTCAAAAAAGTAACAATTCCAAGGTGTTAAAATATGCCAAATAGTGTTTAAAACTTGTCTTATTCTTGCAGTTATACAGGGTTTGAAAATAATTCTAATATATATGATTTTACCATTAGTAAGGTAACCTTTTCAACTTTTAGTTATTCCTTTGAGAATTCTTTAACTTATGCACAGTACCTTGTCCTACGTAGAGCTCAATTCATGCTCGTTTTAAAATTTAATTACTTATCATGTATTGAAATGATCTGTTGTTCTGTATCTTCCTGAACCTTCCAATTAGCAAGTACTCTACACTGTGATGCAATTACGATATAGAAACCTCAAGATATATAACAAGGAAAGTCAATTTGCTATGTTATTATACATCACATTCCAAAATCAAACAGAGGTGGTATTCTTGACTATCCACTGGCTAATTAAGAGCCGACTTGGATGGACCTAGTCAAACTCGGGTTTTGTCTTTCCATCTATAGCACACTGGCTGGAATGCTGCATACCTAGTCTCTGTGTGTATGCGTGTTTGGATGGGGAAGGTTCAGGTAGGTGATCTAAATGTAATGGTAGCAGTTGAAATTTTGATCCTAGAACTCATCCAGGTGAATTTGCAAAGTATGTGAGCTGGAGTAATTAAGGTTTAACAACATTTACTGGGTCAATCTGCAATGCAAGTGTTATGAAATCTCTCTGCAGCCACAATCCTAGGAAAATAATCACTCTGTTCCTTCTTTCTGCTGAGGCTTTCAGTGGTTAATGATCTAAAGTATGTTACAGACTAAATAATGAGTTTTAAAAGTGATATCTGGTATTAAAGGGTGATAAAGAAAGATTTTTAAAAAGTGTATCCAATTTTACAACGTTGATGGCAAGGCTGACAAAGAAGTGAGCTCTCTTCATCCAAGCACAGGAAGAAAATGTATTTTCTATCTCGGGATGCACTCTACATAAGAGCTTCTATAATTTTAATGTGTGCTTGAATCACCTGAGAAGGGTGTTAACATTACAGATTCTGACTCAGTAAGTCTAAGGTGGAGCCAGAGATCCTGCATTTCTATCACATTAACCATGTGATGCTGATGTACATATATGGAGACCTACAGTTTGAATAACAAGGTTTGAAGGTTTCCAATTTTTTTTCTTTCTGTAAGGTGCTAGGTTGTAAATATTTTAGGCTTTGTGGGACATACATACTCAACTGTGCCATTTTAGTGTGAAAGCAGCCATGGACAATATGCAAGCAAATGAAGTTGGCAGTATTCCAGTAAAACAATTTTTTTTAATTTTATTTTATATTGGAGCACAGTTGATTTACAATGTTGTGCTTGTTTCAAGTGTACAGCAAAGTGATTCAGTTATATATATATATATCAGAATATATATATATATTCTTTTTCAGATTCTTTTCCCATATAGGTTATATAGAGTATTGAATAGATTTCCCTGTGTTATACAGTAGTTCCTTATTGATTATATATTTTATGTATAGTAGTTTGCATATGCTAATCCCAAACTCCTAATTTATCCCTCCCCCCAACCTTTCCCCTTTGGTAACCATGAATTTGTTTTCTAAGTCTGTGGGTCTGTTTCTGCTTTGTAAATAAGTTCGTATGTATCATTTTTTTGATTCCACATATAAGTGATATCATATGCTATTTGTCTTTCTCTGTCTGACTTACTTCACTTAGTATGATAATCTCCAGGTCCATCCATTTGCTGCAAATGGCATTAATTCAAAAAGTTTAATGGCTGAGTAATATTCCATTGCATGTATGTACTGCATCTTCTTTATCCATTCCTCTGTGGATAGACACTTAAGTTGCTTCCATGTCTTGGCTATTGTAAATAAATGGTGCTGAAATGAACATTGGGGTGCATGTATCTTTTCAAATTATGGCTTTCTCCAGATCTATGCCCAGGAGTGGGATTGCTGGATCATATGGTAGCTCTATTTTTAGTTTTTTAAGGTCCATAGTGTTCTCTTTAGTGGCGGTACCAATTTACATTCCCACCAGCAGGGCAGGAGGGTTCCCTTTTCTCCACACCCTCTCCCTGTAAAACTTTACAAAACCAGACAGGGGACTAGATTTGATGCATGGGCCAGGAGTTTGTTCTACTTGAGTCTATCCTTTCTTTATTGATAAACCTTTTTATCTACCTCTTTCCTGACATCCTTTCAACTTGCATGAAATAATTTCACAATATATTATTGGAATTTTTTCATATTCTGTTATTAGGTCTTTATAAGTTTGTTTTCATTTTTTTAAAAATTTACTTCTATTCCACTTCTGCTTTTTAGTGTATTATAGAAGGTGAAAAATGATTTATGGACATATTTATATAATCTTATAATATAAACTAGGATTTGTGTTAGGAGCCACACTATGATAATGACACCTACTTGTTACAGAAAATCTGGAAAATATGGAAAAATACAAGAAGAAAATTAAAATTAGGTTAATGCCTCCACTTGGGCACTAGATCCATCTCATTTGGCCCACTCAATAACATTGCTTTAGCAATTGAACTTTTTAGCTGCATCATCAATTTTTTAATACTCTTCTGGATTATTCAGTCTTCAAACATGATGTCATATCACTCATATTTAAAGATCTTCTCTTGACCATCCCTTTCCATCCATCTCTTTTTCTCCAGTGCTTTACATCAAATTCCTTTAAAGAAAGTCCTTTGTTGGTGTCCATGATACTTTTCTTTCTATTATATTTTTTTCTACACTTGTTTTATCTGTCCCTCTCAATGTACTTTTTACTGAATATTTAAAATGTAAGCTGCAGATACCATGCCTTTTTTCCCCTGAATATATCATCATATATCAGTTGAGACCAAGCATGTTCTGTTGCAAAACTACAGTTCCTTTTTTTCACCTGAGGAAATTAAATTTATGAATTATAATAAAATCTCAGATTCAAACCTACTTTTTTTCTTAAATCACTCCAGTCAGTCCTTTTCCCCACCATTTCACCAACACAACTTTGATCAAAGTTAGTAGTGTTCTCCAGATTTTCAAAACTAATGACCACCTCCTAGTCTTATTATCCTTGAGGCAGAAGTAGTTTTTGTCAGAGCAGGTAGTAAGTCCACATATTTCTTACTCCCTAGGTGAATAACTATACCATGGGGTTAAAAATAGATATATACTAAATGACTTTCAACTTATACCTATCTCCTGAACTCCAGATTCAGATATCCAATTGCTTATTTGACATCTTCACTCAGGTATCTAATAGACATTTCAAGTTCATTTTGTTAAAAAAGGAATTCTTGATTCCCCGCTCAATATGCTTTTTCCACATTATTTCAGTAATTTACAATTTGTTTATGCCTCTAGCTCAGGATACAAACTTTGCAGTGGTTCTTGACTTCTCTCTCTCATATTACCAAATCCATTGGCAAATTCTTCTAAGTAAATTCAGTGTCTAACTACCTCTCATCAGCTCCAATGATGCTGGTGTCAATAAAGTCAATATAATGCCGGGCTTAACTTACTGTACTAGCCTTCAAACAATTCTCCCTGTTCTCATCCTTGCCTTATCTACCATCTGTTCTTAGCACAACTAAGAGTGATAATTTTAAAATATGAATAATATTTTGTCACTATATTCAAAGTAATCCATTGGCTTCCAGTCTCATTCAGAGTGAAGACAAAGTCCTTGCAATGCCTACAATACCGCAGAAAATTTGGCTACTACTAACTACTTTTTGATTTCAACTACTCTTCTCCCCCTAACTTCTAGACTCATATTCTGTTCTCTTTTTTATTTGTGTATATTTTTTCAAACACCCTACTATCTTTTTTACTGTGGTTTATTTAGGCTTGGATACCCATTAGTGTAAAACTCACAACCTTTGCTCTTCCATATTGGCTTAGCTGTATTCTTGCTTGTTTGTTTACACCTAAAATCAGCCTGTCAATTTCCACAACACACACACACACTCACACACACACACACACACCTCTGTTGGGATTCAGTTGAATCCTTAGATTATTTCAAGAATTGACACTATAAAGGGTTTTATACAGTTTTTATATTAAAGATTTTATTTTTCTGTTACCTTAAACAACTTTTATTCTAGGACTGAATATTTAATATTGTCAAATGTCTTTTCAGCTCCTTTGATGATTATAAATTTTTTGTTCTTTGTTTCTCATCTAGGACTACATAATACTGGATTTTCTTTTGCTGTACGGTATATCCTTTATTTATATATATATATATATATATATATATATATATATATATATATATATATATATATATATATATATTTTATTAGTTTCTGCTTTATAACAAAGTGAATCAGTCATACATATACATCTGTTCCCACATCCCTTCCCTCATGCATCTCCCTCCCTCCCACCCTCCCCATCCCACCCCTCCAGGCGGTCACAAAGCACCGAGCTGATCTCCCTGTGCTCTGCGGCTGCTTCCCACTATCTATCTAACTTACGTTTGGTAGTGTATATATGTCCATGCCTCTCTTTCGTTTTGTCACAGCTTAACCTTCCCCCTCCCCATATCCTCAAGTCCATTCTCAAGTAGGTCTGTGTCTTTATTCCTGTTTTACCCCTAGGTTTTCATGACATTTTTTTTTAAATTCCATATATATGTGTTAGCATACGGTATTTGTCTTTCTCTTTGTGACTTACTTCACTCTGTATGACAGACTCTAGGTCTATCCACCTCATTACAAATAGCTGTTTCGTTTCTTTTTATGGCTGAGTAATATTCCATTGTATATATGTGCCACATCTTCTTTATCCATTCATCTGATGATGGACACTTAGGTTGTTTCCAGCTCCGGGCTATTGTGAATAGAGCTGCAATGAACATTTTGGTACATGACTCTTTCTGAATTATGGTTTTCTCAGGGTATATGCCTAGTAGTGGGATTGCTGGGTCATATGGTAGTTCTATTTTTAGTTTTTTAAGGAACCTCCATACTGTTCTCCATAGTGGCTGTACCAATTCACATTCCCACCAGCAGTGCAAGAGTGTTCCCTTTTCTCCACACCCCCTCCAGCATTTATTGTTTCTAGATATCTTGATGATGGCCATTCTAACTGGTGTGAGATGATATCTCATTGTAGTTTTGATTTGCATTTCTCTAATGATTAATGATGTTAAGCATTCTTTCATGTGTTTGTTGGCAGTCTGTATATCTTCTTTGGAGAAATGCCTATTTAAGTCTTCAGCCCATTTTTGGATTGGGTTGTTTGTTTTTTTGCTATTGAGCTGCATGAGCTGCTTATAAATTTTGGAGATTAATCCTTTGTCACTTGCTTCATTTGCAAATATTTTCTCCCATTCTGAGGATTGTCTTTTGGTCTTGTTTATGGTTTCCTTTGCGGTGCAAAAGCTTTGAAGTTTCATTAGGTCCCATTTGTTTATCTTTGTTTTTATTTCCATTTCTCTAGGAGGTGGGTCAAAAAGGATCTTGCTGTGATTTATGTCATAGAGTGTTCTGCCTATGTTTTCCTCTAAGAGTTTGATAGTGTCTGGCCTTACATTTAGGTCTTTAATCCATTTTGAGCTTATTTTTGTGTATGGTGTTAGGGAATGATCTAATCTCAAACTTTTACATATCCCTATCCAGTTTTCCCAGCACCACATATTGAAGAGGCTGTCCTTTCTCCACTGTACATTCCTGCCTCCTTTATCAAAGATAAGGTGACCATATGTCCGTGTGTTTAACTCTGGGCTTTCTATCCTGTTCCATTGATCTATCTTTCTGTTTTTGTGCCAGTACCATACTGTCTTGATTACTGTAGCTTTGTAGTATAGTCTGAAGTCAGGGAGCCTGATTCCTCCAGCTCCATTTTTCGTTCTCAAGATTGCTTTGGCTATTCGGGGTCTTTTGTGTTTCCATACAAATTGTGAAATTTTTTGTTCTAGTTCTGTGAAAAATGCCAGTGGTAGTTTGATAGGGATTGCATTGAATCTGTAGATTGCTTTGGGTAGTAGAGTCATTTTCACAATGTTGATTCTTCCAATCCAGGAGCATGGTATATCTCTCCATCTATTTGTATCATCTTTAATTTCTTTCATCAGTGTCTTATAATTTTCTGCATACAGGTCTTTTGTCTCCTCTGGTAGGTTTATTCCTAGATATTTTATTCTTTTTGTTGAAATGGTAAATGGGAGTGTTTTCTTGATTTCATTTTCAGATTTTTCATCATTATTGTACAGGAATGCCAGAGATTTCTGTACATTAATTTTGTATCCTGCTACTTTACCAAATTCATTGATTAGCTCTAGTAGTTTTTCGGTAGCATCTTTAGGATTCTCTATGTATAGTATCATGTCATCTGCAAACAGTGACAGCTTTACTTCTTGTTTTCCAATTTGGATTCCTTTCATTTCCTTTTCTTCTCTGATTGCTGTGGCTAAAACTTCCAAAACTAGGTTGAATAAGAGTGGTGAGAGTGGGCAACCTTGTCTTGTTCCTGATCTTAGTGGAAATGGTTTCAGTTTTTCACCATTGAGGACAGTGTTGGCTGTGGGTTTGTCATATATGGCCTTTATTATGTTGAGGAAAGTTCCCTCTGTGCCTACTTTCTGCAGGGTTTTTATCATAAATGGGTGTTGAATTTTGTCGAAAGCTTTCTCTGCATCTATTGAGATGATCATATGGTTTTTCTCCTTCAACTTGTTAATATGGTGTATCACATTGATTGATTTGCATATACTGAAGAATCCTTGCATTCCTGGTATAAACCCCACTTGATCATGGTGTATGATCCTTTTAATGTGCTGTTGGATTCTGTTTGCTAGTATTTTGTTGAGGATTTTTGCATCTATGTTCAACAGTGATACTGGCCTGTAGTTTTCTTTCTTTTTGACATCCTTGCCTGGTTTTGGTATCAAGGTGATGGTGGCCTCGTAGAATGAGTTTGGGAGTGTTCCTTCCTCTGATATTGTTTGGAAGAGTTTGAGAAGGATGGGTATTAGCTCTTCTCTAAATGCTTGATAGAATTCGCCTGTGAAGCCATCTGGTCCTGGGCTTTTGTTTGATGGAAGATTTTTAATCACAGATTCAATTTCAGTGCTTGTGATTGGTCTATTCATATTTTCTATTTCTTCCTGAGTCAGTCTTGGCAGGTTGTGCATTTCTAAGAATTTGTCCATTTCTTCCAGGTTGTCCATTTTATTGGCATAGAGTTGCTTATAGTAATCTCTCATGATCTTTTATATTTCTGCAGTGTCAGTTGTTACTCCTCCTTTTTCATTTCTAATTCTATTGATTTGAGTCTTCTCCCTTCTTTTCTTGATGAGTCTGGCTAATGGTTTGTCAATTTTGTTTATCTTCTCAAAGAACCAGCTTTTAGTTTGGTTGATCTTTGCTATCGTTTCCTTCATTTCTTTTTCATTTAGTTCTGATCTGATCTTTATGATTTCTTTCCTTCTGCTAACTTTGGGGGTTTTTTGTTCTTCTTTCTCTAATTGCTTTAGGTGCAGGGTCAGGTTGTTTACTCGAAATGTTTCCTGTTTCTTAAGGTGGGATTGTATTGCTATAAACTTCCCCCTTAGAACTGCTTTTGCTGCGTCCCATAGGTTTTGGGTCGTCGTGTCTCCATTGTCATTTGTTTCTAGGTATTTTTTAATTTCCTCTTTGATTTCTTCAGTGATCACTTCGTTATTGAGTAGTGTATTGTTTAGCCTCCATGTGTTTGTATTTTTTACAGATCTTATCCTGTAATTGATGTCTAGTCTCATAGCATTGTGGTCAGAAAAGATACTTGATACAATTTCAATTTTCTTAAATTTACCAAGGCTTGATTTGTGACCCAAGATATGATCTATCCTGGAGAATGTTCCATGAGCACTTGAGAAAAATATGTATTCTGTTGTTTTTGGATGGAATGTCCTAGAAATATCAATTAAGTCCATCTTGTTTAATGTATCATTTAAAGCTTGTGTTTCCTTATTTATTTTCATTTTGGATGATCTGTCCATTGGTGAAAGTGGGGTGTTAAAGTCCCCTACTATGATTGTGTTACTGTCGATTTCCCCTTTTATGGCTGTTAGTATTTGCCTTATGTATTGAGGTGCTCCTATGTTGGGTGCATAAATATTTACAATTGTTATATCTTCTTCTTGGATTGATCCCTTTACCGTTATGTAGTGTCCTTCTTTGTCTCTTCTAATAGTCTTTATTTTAACGTCTATTTTGTCTGATATAAGAATTGCTACTCCAGCTTTCTTTTGATTTCCATTTGCATGGAATATCTTTTTCCATCCCCTTACTTTCAATCTGTATCTGTCTCTAGGTCTGAAGTGGGTCTCTTGTAGACAGCATATATATGGGTCTTGTTTTTGTATCCATTGAGCCACTCTGTGTCTTTTGGTGGGAGCATTTAGTCCATTTACATTTAAGGTAATTATTGATATGTATGTTCCTATTCCCATTTCCTTAATTGCTTTGGGTTCATTATTGTAGGTATATTCCTTCTGTTGTGTTTCTTGCCTAGAGAAGTTCCTTTAGCATTTGTTGTAAAGCTGGTTTGGTGGTGCTGATCTCTCTCAGCTTTTGCTTGTCTGTAAAGGTTTTAATTTCTCCATCAAATCTGAATGAGATCCTTGCTGGGTAGAGTAATCTTGGTTGCAGGTTTCTCTCCTTCATCACTTTAATTATGTCTTGCCACTCCCTTCTGGCTTGTAGAGTGTCTGCTGAGAGATCAGCTGTTAACCTGATGTGAATTCCCTTGTGTATTATTTGTTGTTTTTCCCTTGCTGCTTTTAATATGATTTCTTTGTGTTTAATTTTTGACAGTTTGATTAATATTTGCCTTGGCGTATTTCTCCTAGGATTTATTCTGTATGGGACTCTCTGTGCCTCCTGGACTTGATTAACTCTTTCCTTTCCCATATTAGGGAAGTTTTCAACTATAATCTCTTCAAATATTTTCTCAGTCCCTTTCTTTTACTCTTCTTCTTCTGGAACCCCTATAATTCGTATGTTGGTGGATTTAATGTTGTCCCAGAGGTCTCTGAGACTGTCCTCTGTTCTTTCCATTCTTTTTTCTTTATTTTGCTCTGCAGCAGTTATTTCCACTATTTTATCTTCCACCTCACTTACCCATTCTTCTGCCTCAGTTATTCTGCTATTGATCCCATCTAGAGTATTTTTCGTTTCATTTATTGTGTTTTTAATCGATGCTTGATTCATCTTTAGTTCTTCTAGGTCCTTGTTAACTGTTTCTTGCATTTTGTCTATTCTATTTCCAAGATTATGGATCTTGGAAATAGAATCTTGGTTCAGCTTTACTATCATTATTCTGAATTCATTTTCAGGTAGACTGCCTATTACCTCTTCATTTGTTAGGTCTAGTGGGTTTTTATCTTGCTCCTTCACCTGCTGTGTTTTTCTGTCTTCTCATCTTGCTTATGTTACTGTGTTTGGGTTCTCCTTTTTGCAGGCTGCAGGTTCGTAGTTCCCGTTGTTTTTGGTGTCCGTCCCCAGTGGCTAAGGTTGTTTCAGTAGGTTGTGTAGGCTTCCTGTTGGGGGGGACTAATGCCTGTGTTCTGGTGGTTGAGGCTCGATCTTGTCTTTCTGGTGGACAGGTCCACGTCTGGTGGTGTGTTTTGGGGTGCCTATGGCCTTATTATGTTTTTAGGTAGCCTCTCTGCTAATGGGTGGGGTTGTGTTCCTGCCTTGCTAGTTGCTTGGCATAGGGTGACCAGCACTGTAGCTTGCTGGTCGTTGACTGAAGCTGGGTGCTGGTGTTGAGATGGAGATCTCTGGGAGATTTTCGCTGCTTGATATTATGTGGAGCTGGGAGGTCTCTTGTGGACCCGTGTCCTGAAGTTGACTCTCCCACTTCAGAGGCACAACACTGACTCCTGGCTGCAGCACGAAGAGCCTTTCATCCACCCGGCTCAGAATAACAGGGAGAAAAAGCAGAAAGAAAGAATTAGTAGAAGAAAGAAAGAGAGAGGGAAAGAAAGGAAGAAGGGAAGGAAGGAAGGAAGGAAGGAAGAAAGAAAGAAAGGAGGGAGGGAGGGAGGGAGGAAGGGTGGAAAGAGAGAAGGAAAGAAAGGAGGGAGGGAGGAATGAAAGCTAAAGGAAGAGTGAATGGAAGAATGGAGGGAGGGAGGAAGGAAAGAAAGAAAGAAAGACAGGAGGGAGGGAGGGAGGAAGGAAAGAAAAAGAAAGTGGAAAGGAGAAGGGTGGGAGGGAGGGAGGGAGGAAAGAAAAAGAAAGAAGGAAAGGAGGAGCGGAGGGAGGGAGAGAGGAAGGGAAGGTAGGAAAAAAAGAAAGAGCAGGTAAAGTAAAATAGAATAAAGTATGAAATATAGTAGCGTTATTAAAATTATAAAGTAATTATTGAAAAAAAAAATCGGACCGATAGAACCCTGGGACATATGGTGGAAACAAAGCTATACAGAGAGAATCTTACACAGAAGATTACACATACACATTCACAAAAAGAGAGCAGGGGGAAAAATCAAAAATCTTGCTCTCCAAGTCCACCTCCTCAATTTGGGATAATTCGTTGTAAAAAGAAGGGCGAGAAGTCTGAAATCTTGCTCTCTAAGTCCACCTCCTTAATTTGGGATAATTCATTGTAAAAAGAGGAAAAGGGGGGAAAGTCTTAAATCTTGTCCTCAAAGTCCACTTCCTCAATTTGGGATGATTCACTGTCCATTCATGCACTCCACAGACGCAGGGCACATCAAATGGACCGTGGAGCTTTAATCCGCTGCCTCCGAGGCTGCACAGAGAGATTTCCCTGTCTCTTCTCTGCTCTCGCAGCTCCCGGGTCTCAGCCTTGGACCTGGCCCCGCCTCTGCGCGTAGGTCGCCGGAGGGCGTCCGTTCTTCGCTCAGACAGGACGGGTTTAAAGGAGCCGCTGATTCGGGGGTTCTGGCTCACTCAGGCAGAGGGGAGGGAGGGGCGCGCAGTGTGGGGCGGGCCTGCGGCAGCAGAGGCCAGCATGACGTTGCAGCAGCCCGTGGCGCTCCGTGCGCTTTCCCGGGAAAGCCGTCCCCGGGTCCCGGGACCCCGGCAGTGGCGGGGTGCACAGGCCCCACAGAAGGTGGGGCGGACAGTGACCCGCGCTCGCACACAGGCCCCGTGGCGGCGACGGCGGCGGCGGCGGCGGCGGCGGCGGCGGCAGCCCCAGCGTCCCACGCCCATCTCCGAGGTCCGCGCCTTACCCGCGGCTCGCGCCTGTCTCCGGCGCTTCCCCGAGCAGCCCTCTTAATGCCCTCTCCTCGCGCAACAGGAAACAAAAGGGAAAAAAGTCTCTTGCCTCTTCGGCAGCTCCAGACCCTTTCCCCGGACTCCCTCCGGGCTAGCCGTGGTGCACTAACCCCTTCAGGCTCTCTTCCTGCCGCCAGCCCCAGTCCTCTCCCTGCGCTCCGACTGAAAGCCGATACCCGAGCCTCAGCTCCCAGCCCCGCCCGCCACGGCGGCCGAGCAGACAAGCCTCTCGGGCTGGTGTGTGCCTGAGGGCACCGATCCTCTGTGCCAGAATCTCTCCGCTTTGCCCTCCGCACCCCTGTTGCTGTGCTCTCCTCCGCTACTCCGAAGCTTTCCCCCTCCGCCACCTGCAGTCTCCGCCCGCAAAGGGGCTTGTAGTGTGTAGAAACCTTCCCTCCTTCACGGCTCCCTCCCACTGGTGCAGGTCCCATCCCTATTTTATTGTCTCTGTTTATTCTTTTTTTCTTTTGCCCTACCCCGATATGTGGGGAGTTTCTTGCCTTTTGGGGGGTCTGAGGTCTTCTGTCAGCGTTCAGTAGGTGTTCTGTAGGAGTTGTTCCACATGTAGATGAAATTCTGATGTATCTGTGGGGAGGAAGGTGATCTCCGCGTCTTACTCTTCCGCCATCTTCCTCCGGGCCTGGATTTTCTAATACTGATTTTTTGTAATCTTACTGGAATAGACCCCACTTTTATATGTTTTTATTACTTGATTAATAACATTCTGGGTTTGTTTTGCTAGTATTTTATTAAGAATATATTTAAATGAGTTCTATCTTTAATTTTTCTGTCAGCTTTTGCTAAAGGGTTTTGTTATTTTCAAGCAACAAATTAATGTGGCTTTCTTCTTTTTGTAGGTCCTGGAACTATTTCTAGGAGATAATTATTTGTTTCTTGTAAATTTGAAAGAAATTATAACACCAAAAGAATCTGAAAGCACTTTTTAAGAAATCTAAACCATTGGTTATTAAATGTCTTTTGTGATAATTATTCTTTTAAATCTTTGAACTCTGGGGACATCATTTTTGTTAATTTATATTTTCCTAGAACATTGTGTATTTCAGTAAGCTTTTTAAAAGCATTAACTTAGACATTCTTTTCTTATGTTCTTATATATCTATTTCCCCTTACTCATTTTTAGCTTATTGTATGTACTTTCATTTTTTTCTTAATTACATTGAGGAGCTTCTCAACTGTATCAGGCTTTTCTATGGTTTTTAATGAGATGGTTATTTTTAAATTTATTTAATAAATTATTTTAAAATATACCAACTTCTGCTATAATCCTCACTCATTTTTTTCCCTCTGGTTAATCTTATATTTGTGATATTTAAAATTTAGTCTAAATGTAAGTAATTTTCTGTTGCTGAATAATAAAAACTTTAAGAAGCTCAAAATTTCAGCTTTCACATCACTGATTCAATTTTTACAGTATGGATTCTTTACTGCTTTCTAAGCAGTTTTAAAATTAGTTATTGTATCTTTTGTTTCCTTTCATTTATTCCTTATCTCATTCAGCTCCTTTTGCACTTCTGTCTGGCTCCCAGCTCATATCTTTTTATATCTCTGTCTATTGTCTTATCTTCTCATCTTTCATCTCTTGTTTCATGGTGTTCATTTCTCTTTCTTTTTACTTCAGGACAAAGCAGACGCTTTCTAAAATCTACTTCTTTATTCTGTAGTATTTATTTTATTTTTAAAGTAGGTTTTCTCCTCTGATTTTTGAGGAACTGTGCTCACTTCATCTTGTTATGCATAATCTTGTTATAGGCTACGTTTTATAACTTTTCCTTCTTACCCAACCAAACTTAAATGATGAGATATTATCAATAATCAACATCTCCCCCAAACTGAATGGGTATACTAAACTTTTTTTTTTTTTTCTCTGTATGGTATCATTGCCCACTGTATCTGGTAGCAAGCCTGGCAGAGAAAAACCCAGTCATGTTAGTTGGGGAAAAACAACTGTTAAAGCCCACTATTTTTTTTTTTTTGGAGGTGCCCTAAGCACCCTCATGGAATAAGCTCTTTGTCTTTAGTGGAGAAAAAGATCCTAAAGCAAATGCTCCCTTCATGTCCCATGGGTTAAACTTGTGTCTAGCTCTGTGCCCCTATCAATTAGTTTCTGCTGGGTCTAAATATTTGTCTCTTGTCTTTCTGCATTTTCATTCTTCTCTACTCACTAAAATCTTTTTTTATATAGTAGAACTCTATCTAGAAAATATCTAACTGAAATTCCTCTGTGTATTTGCAGTTAAATAATACTTTTCATTGACTTCTGGTACTGATGCATGGTGCCTCCAATTTTTGTATCATTTTAATGATTTTAGAAGGAATTTGGAAGAAGATAGTTAACCACCTGGCCTCATTATGAATCTTCAGCTAATATATAAAAGTGATGTTTATATAATTGTTTATTTTTCATTGAAAACACATCTGTGAATGATTGTGATGGAAATTGTAATCTCTCCATAATGTTAAATTATTAGGAGGTATAGAAACTGCATATTTTTTAGTTGTATCTCATTCTTTACTTCTGACATTATGTGTGTTTGCTACTAACACTCTGAAACTATGGAAAATAGAAGCTCCCATGTCACCATCCATCAGTTCAATCTTTGTTAAAACAAAGCATATGCATTGTCTGGGCCAAGATTTCTGCTTTGCAGAACTCTTGCACATATGTTCTAGACTCCATTGGGATGAACTGGCGGATACTGTGGTATTCCTTACACACGCAGGGTGAAGCTGAATCTCCCATGTGATAAAAGCGTAAGGAGTGTATGGAAAAGTCAGCCCTATGTTAAAAAGGAACCATGAATAAATGCAAAAATAGCATTTGGAAGTTAATTTGTTTACCTGTTTTCTACTCTGCAACCAGTGGTCTCACCAGGAATATGACACCTTCAGCAGAAATTTGAAAAAAAACAAAAATAAGGGGACAGACAAAAACATACAGAAACTGACAAACTAGCTCAAGAGTTTTAATATGTCAGCCTATCTCTATTCTCCTCTAATGTCTGTTCTTTACTCATAGTTTGGTGAGTAAAGATTCATGTCCACATTTGTGTAGAATTCAGTCAATTTCCATCAGAGCCCCAGGAAGGAATGTATTTACTTTCCTCTTGAGATTTTAGAAACTGAAATATATCTTGAAAATTAATTTTTTAAATGGTGATGCAATGTTAAAATTGCAAATCACAAATACAAATGAAAATTTAAGGTTCGTAAGATTTATATTACACTCTTTACTTTTCCAGTTAGTTTCTACATTTTTTTTTAAACAGCCTAGTCTAATACTAATCTGAAATAGTATATACAGCACATTCTTTGGCATATAAGAGAATAAGCCTTTGTATTTTGTTGTTTCCCATCTTCAGTCCTTGAAATCCTAGGCTTAATATTGCAGGACTGGAAGCTTTTTATTCTGCAGTGTGAATTGTGCAAATGTCTTTCTATGTACAGGCACAATCCTTTTTAAATATCCACAAATTTCCCTAAAGTCCCAAGTGGTTTCCTTGGCAACAAGGCTGCTGAAATATAAAGGGCTAAGGTAGTTAGGATATTGCCTATCATTCTGCCTCTCTAGGTTATTTTAAATAGCTGCAATTTTCTTTGCACATCTAAAAAAAACCCACGGAGGTTGGAGATACAAAGGCAAATAGGAGAGACATTAGAAGATAGCAGTACATCAGAGTCTAATTTGTGTGGACAAATTATTACTTTCACTATTCCCTGATTTGTAGAGCAGCATTTTCATATGCCAAATTGTAGTACAAAAGAAGAGCAAACCATAAATACATCAGAATAATTTTTAGATAGAATGAGATAAAATATCTGCAAATAGCTTTTGACAATAGAGGCAGTGATTAATAATGGCAAAGTATCTATGCAAGTTCTTTTCAGTTCACCAGGGATAGCATGCAACTGATGAGACCAGGCCTTGGCACAATGAGCAGAAGGAAATTAAACACACCAATGTAGACAAGGAACATTCTCCATAACACTTCCACCCTAGGACCCTAGATGAAACTTCAAATTCTATCTGTGTATTTGGTGAATTATTTTGTCAGCTCTTGGTAAATTATTGCAGTGTTATTTGCTCTTATTTATTAATCTGCCTTTCACCACACTTCCTCACACGGTTTAGCATGGTGTCCCAATAATTGATTTTTAGGTGTGTCCATGGAATACATACCACAGGGGTTCCCAAAGCAAAGGGACCTCTTCCCCTGGTGGAATTTTGTGGATCAAATTGCAAAATCTTCTGTCAATTTCTTAGGGTATGTCTCCATTCCTCTTATCTGCTTGAGGACCCTAGTGATAAAGATACATGTCTAGCAGCAACTCCCTGGAATACCACCCCTTCATGGAAATAACCTGTTACAAGTTATAAGGCAATATTTGTAAACCTTATCTGACACTCCTATAAACCTAGTGATCAGACGTCTTTTGTGACACCTGATCTCTAGTAACCAAATCTTTGGACCAACAAGATCATTATTGATTGTTAGTGATCAGAAACTTTGTATCAGTAAAATATTGACAACCCCACTTCATCATGAACACGTGTCTTCTTGCCTAATGTTTGTCCATTCTATTGGAGAGTGTCCTTCCAAATCATAAATTTGGAAAAAGATTAATGTTAATTTTTATTTTTAAAGTTCTCGTGCATATGACAGGGAAAAAATGCAATGTTGTGATGCTTCTCAATAAGATTTTTATGCAGATTTCTGATTCTATGGATCATCACTTTCAAACAATATTTTTACGTAATACACAATATATCAAAAGTATTTTAAAATAAAATATCTTATGATAAATGTATTCACAACAAGTTGTGTTATTCCTAACTAATAACATTACTCCTCTGACTTTCTAATCCAGACCTTTCATATCTGCCACCCTCATCACCTTCCTTCCTCCCTTCTGCCTTGTCTTTCTTTCTTTCTTTCTTTCTTTCTTTCTTTCTTTCTTTCTTTCTTTCTTTCTTTCTTTCTTTCTTTCTTTCTTTTGCTTTCTTTCTTTTCTCTTCTTCCTCCCTTTCTCTCTTTCTTTGTTTCCTCCCTTTCTTCTTCTATCCTTCTTTCCTCCCTTTCTTCTTCTATCCTTCTTTCCTCCCTTCTCCCCTCCCCCATCCTTCCTTCCTTCTTCTCTTCCTCTTTTTCTTGTTTACAAGCCAACACTTGGTAAATGCTCATGCAAGGGAACACATTCTACTAGGGTAAATTACCTTTCAGCAAATAATTACAGTAATGCCGTAAGTAAAGACTATTGAATATTTTTATGTCCTTAAGTCTTAGTACAACATGTAATATCTAAGTAAAGTATTTAGTAAGTGTTAGCTGAAGAATAAAGAGAAGTATCTGGAAAGTGATTTGTGATAATTAAGATTGTAATTCTATTTTAAGTGGCAGCTATTAAGAAACACATATGATTTTAGACTTTGTGATAAATTCTGACATGGCTAGGCTGCAATATACTTATAGGACAGTGGCAGAAAATAAAATAATAAAGATTTCAAAGAACATTACATTTTATACTAAGGAGTTTTGAGTTCTATCTTGTAGGTTAAAGATTCTTAACATTTTTAGTACCTAAATCCTTTTAAATCTTATGGAAACTAGGTAATCTTTGTTCCTGTTTCTATTTCTCTCTCTCTCTCTCTCTCTCTCTATATATATATATATATATATATATATATATATATATATATATATATATATATATATATATATACACACACACACACACACATATATACATTTATACCAAACTGTTCTTTACAATTAGGGAATTCATAGCTACCAGAAGCTCATTGTTCAGTCCTCCAAGCCCTTCCTACTCAAAGTGAGGTCCATTGGCATCATCTGGGACTTGATAACATGCAGATTCTCAGGTACTACCTCCAGCTTAATGTAGAATGCTTAAAAGGTTTCAAATGATCCATAAACATTAAAGTTTGAGAATGACCGTTCTAAGCATTAAATTAAAGCACCATAGTAATCAATGATCAAAATACCACATATGCAAAATAATGAAATGCAGAGATTTGCTACATTCATCTGTCTTTGCTTGTGAAATTCTACTCCTGGAATTCTTATTTTCCTAAAACAATTGGATACATCTTGAGGGCAACAATCCTACTCTTCACCAGAAAAAAAAAAAATTCAGGATAGCATAAGAGAGGCAAAAGAGTGTGCTAAATGCAGTTAGATTACTAAGCTGGAGTCCCTTTTCTTTAATTAACTATGTACCTTGAAATCTTCTGAGACCTCAGTTATTTCTTATCATCTTTTTGATGATGACAAAAGTCCCTGGCAAGCACAACAGTCAAAAATAAACACTTCTGTTAAAAAATACAAAAAATGTGGAAAGATGACAGAGGTGGTAGTGTAGTTTTTGAACCTCTACAAGAGACCATGGAAACAGAAAAATAAGATAGAAAACTCAAAACCCACAAAATTCTAACAGCAAATGTAGATAGCAAAGTATTTCTTGAACCCCAAATACTACCAGGTTGGGTTAGACCATGAAGAACTGGTAAACCACACATTCACCAACAATTTCAGAGAGGCCCAGTGGGCCAGTTAGAGCACCAGCTGAATGCTGCTTCACAAGCTTCAGAGTGTGATGAGGGCAAGGAAACTGCAATAAGGTGGAATAATTATGAAGTAGTCTGGAGCCCATGAGATGTCAAAATTAGCCAATGAAAATTTCTCAGGATAAAGATGTATTCATTTTTTATTGTTGTGTAACAAACTATTGCAAACTTAGCACCATAACACAGCACACATCCCTGAAGGGGTGTGGGGAAACAAGCATACTGACTTGAGTAACTTTGGAAAATGATGCTTTGACTGGAAACTGTAAGATTAAAAACAAAAGGAACTGCACTTAATATCTGTACTCCAGTTGGTAAATTTGTTTCTCATGTGGGTATATGTTAACAATTCTGAAACTGCTGGATATGTATACTAGATCCAAACAAACAAGTAAATGGATGGTAGATGATGAAAGGCAGGCTTCTCACTGTTAGAGAAGGAGGTTCAGACAGGCAAGAGGGAAAGACTGGAATGAACCATGTTGTACTGAGTTTGAGTCAAAATTGTGAGTATGAACTCAAGTTTAGGCTAATGCAAGTACAACTATATAGATACAGATATAGCAATAAATATGTGGTTATATGTATATGTATGAGTGAGTATGCATACATATATTTCCTAGTTCTGTCCACTGAAAAGGCCATAAAAGCAAGGCCACTCCAATAGTGATGAGCAAACCCAGTGTCCAGATCTTAGTTTCTAATGCCATTTGCCAATAAAAGGAACTAGAGCTCCTTAGAGAAATAGCTGTCTTGGGATGGGCCAGGAAATATACAAATAAACCAATAGCATCTTTTAGTGCCTTAAAATAAGGCAGCAAGCAATAAAACACAAAAGACTTGGAGTATGCCAAAGGGACACAGAAGACAATCTGAAAGAACTTCCAGTGGCTAAAGTTGAAATATTTTAAGCAAAAATATTAATAATGTATTGAGTTGTGACTCAAAATATAAAGTAAATAACTTTGAGTCAATACTTAAATAATTGAATAAAATTTTTAAATGAAGGAGAGAAGGCAAATTTCCTAAGAGAATTCCAAATAATTTATATAGATACTTCTTTAAGGGAGGTGGACTTTAACTTCCTATCCCTTCAGTGTGAGTGACTTAGTGCTTTGTGACTTGTTTCCAAAGATGGGAGAATGGAAAGGGGAAAAACAGTCATTTTACAATGACAAAAAATACCTTGGCCAAAGGAGCAAATTTACATAGGTGATAAGTCAGATTGAGAGCAACTACCCTTAATATGATGTAATGAGAATGTCACTTCACTTCTGCAATCTTTCTCTCAAAACCCATCACCCCAGTATAATCACTAGAAGAATATTGACAAGCCCCAGTGGAAGAACTTTCTACAAAATAATTTACAAATATTCTTCAATATTCTTAAGGTCATCAAACAAGAACAATATGATAAATTTTCTCAGACCAAAGGAGACTGAGACATGATGACTAAATGTTATGTGGTATCTTGGATAATATCCTAGATCAGCAAAAGGACTTAAGGGAAAAAGCGATAAAACCTGAATAAAGTATGGAGTTTAGTTAATTGCAATGGACCAATGTTGGTATATCACTTGTGATAGATTGTACCATGGTACAATGAAACATTATGGTACCATGTACCATAAAACATTAATGATAGAGGAAATGGTGTATGGGGTTATGGGGCAGCAAGGGAGAGACAATGCCAGTAAGGCTGGGACTACAATCTTATACAACATAATCACATACATTTCATCACCTTGATCCTATTTTTATTGAGAGCCTATAATGAGGACAGCCTGCATAGAATACAATCCAAATTGAGGACAGGCACACTAGAGACAAAAGCAAGAGAAGTATTCAGACAAAAGTGAAGAAAGGACACAGACTCAGCAGTTCTCAAAAAGTACGAGGGCATTTTTAAAAACAGTGGAAAAATAAAGAGAGAGAGAGAATGAAAGAGAAGGGGGGAGAGAGAGAATTAGTCAAAACTTATCAAACTGTGCACTTAGAATGGTGCATTTTATTTTATGCAAATTATAGCTCATAAAGATGATTAAAAGTTAAAATATAAAACCATGAATAGTCTAAATGTTTGTGTCCCTCCTAAAATTAATATGTTGAAATCCTAATGCCCAAAGTAATGGTATTAGGAAGTGGGGCCTTTGAAAGTGGATTAGAACATGAATGAGATTAATGCCTTATAAAAGAGGTCAAAGAGAGCTCCTTTGCCTCTTCTACCACAATCACTTCCCTTGCTCACTTTTACACAGTAAGAATTCTGGTAAAGGGCCTTCACCAGAACCTCTGCTGGCACTCTGAACTTGGATTTTCAGCCTCCAGAACTGTGAGAAATGAATTTCTGTTGTCTATAAGTCATACAGTCTCTGGTACATTTTTAATAGTAGCCTGAAAGGACTAAGACAACTACTTTACTAACTATGAAATAAAGGAGGAAAGGAGGAAAATTACCAAAAGTTACCTCAAAATAGACAGAAGGTCTAAGTCAACATAGAAGAAAAATAGAAAATAAATGACAAAAAAGGCACTAGGCCTATATGTATTCACGGGTGAACTGTAACAAACTTTTAAAAGTCAGTAATCACAATTGTAGTTTAACTATTTTATACTATAAAAGTAATATAATTTCCAGTTTTATTTTACTTATTTTGTATATCACTGATTTCCAAAATCTGTCAAATACCAAATGTCCAAAAAAGGAAACTACAGACCAATCCTAAATATGATTATCAATATAAATATCACAAATAAAATATAGCCAGTCAGAAACACAACCTATTTAAAAGATTATACAGCACGTCCAAATGATGTTTATTTCAGAGATGAACACATAGTTTAATAGTAGGAAATCCATCTGTATTATTCGTTACATTTGCAGAACAAGAAACAATATAATATGATCATCTCTATAAATGCAAAAAATATATTGGTCAAAATTTATTACTATTTTATGTTTAAAAACTCTCAATACAATAAAGTTATCTGTCCCTCAGCTTAATCAAATATATACCTTAGACTCAAAGCCAGCATCTTACTTAATGTGGAAACAAGAGGTTTTTCTGCTAAAGTTAGGAATAAGACAAAGATGTCAACCACCCAGCATATGTGCTCTAGATATTAAGCAGTGCAGTTAGAAAATAGAAAGGAATTAGGGGCATAAGAGTTAGAAGGAGAGAGGAAACACTATGTCTATTTTCACATAATAGTATAATACATCTGAAAATCACTAAGGAATCTATGGGAAAATTAGTACAATAACTAAGATAATTTGATAAAGTAGTAGCTTATAAAGTCAATATACAAAATCAATAGTCTTTATGTATAGTGCTAAAAAAGTGTAATATCCATAATGGAAGAGATCTTTTCTATATTATAGTTGATAGATAGAGACATATAAATCAATAAATACATAAAGAATGAACTTCACAAGAAATACGCAAATCCTATATAAGCAAAACTTCAAAATACTCTGACACATGCAAAGATATATTTGAATAAGTGTGAAGAATTATCATGGTTTTGAATAGTAAATTATCTTTCTATCTATCTATCTATCTATCTATCATCTACCAGTTTTGTAAACTTTATAAATTTTGCACAACCCTAATAAATATGCAATCACACAATCATGCTTTTTTATTTCTCAAAAGCTAGAGAAACAGTTTTTAAAATCAAGTTTATTTGCAAGAGCAAATAAGCAAAAGGACAACCAGGAAAATCATGATATAGCATGAATTGGGGAGGAGCTATAGAGGATGGCTAGCTCTATTTGATATTATAAAATATTATTATGACATCATAAGTAAACTGTATAATAGTAGCATGTAACTAGTCTGAAAAAGCAATGTGGATAATATAAAATTCAGAAATATTCTCAATTGTATATTAAAATGTGGTTTCTGAAACCAGTGAAGATAATATAAATGGATAGTCACTAAAAAAGGAAAATTTGTATTCATTTGTAATAAGACAAATGAGAAAAATACCAAATTTATCAGAAAATTTTATGTAAAATATGAGATCATGAAGGTTCTAGGATAATGCATCAGTGCATTTCTCTATCACGTGAGCATGAGGAAATATTTCATAATTTGCCTGTGAAGCCATCAGGTCCTAGACTTTTGTTTGTTGGGAGTTTTTTAACCACAGTTTCAATTTCAGTATTCGTGATTGGTCAGTTCATATTTCTATTCCTTCCTGGTCCACTCTTGGGAGATTGTACCTTTCTAGGAATTTGTCCATTTCTTCCAGGTTGTTCATTTTTTTGGCATATAGTTTCTTGAAGTAGTCTCTATGATCCTATGTATTTCTGTGGTGTCCACTGTAACTTCTCCTTTTTCACTTCTAATTTTATTGATTTGAGCCCTTTCCCTGTTTTCTTGATGAGTCTGGCTAAAGGCTTGTCAATTTTGTTTACCTTTTTGAAGAACCAGCTTTTAGTTTCATTGATCTTTTCTATTGTTTTCTTCATTTCTATTTCATTTATTTCTGCTCTGATCTTTACAATTTCTTTCCTTCTGCTAACCTTGGATTTTGTTTGTTCTTCTTTCTCTAGTTGCTTTAGGTGTAAGGTTAGGTTATTTATTTGAGAGTTTTCTTGTTTCTTTAGGTAAGATTGTATTGCTATAAACTTCTCTCTTAGAACTGCCCATAGGTTTTGCATCATTGTGCTTTCGTTTTCATTTGTCTCTAGGTATTTTTTAATTTCCTCTTTGATTTCTTCAGTGATCCATTGGTTGTTTAGTAGCATATTTTTAGCCTCCACGTGTTTGTGTCTTTTACAGTTTTATTTTTCTTGTAGTTGATTTCTAATCTTGTAGCACTGTGGTCAAAAAGATGCTTGATACGATTTTAATTTTCTTAAATTTACAGAGGCTCACTTTGTGGTCTAGCATGTGATCAATCCTGGAAAATGTTCCATGTGCACTTGAGAAGAATGTTTATTCTTCTGCTTTGGGGTGGAATGCTCTATAAATATCAATTAAGTCCATCTGGTCTAATGTGTCATTTAAGGCCTGTGTTTCCTTGTTGAGTTTCTGTCTGTATGATCTGTCCATTGATGAAAGCGGGGTGTTAAAGTCCCCCACTATTACTGAGTTGCAGAGGAAGGAATACTCACAAAGTCTTTCTACAAGGCCACCATCACCCTGATACCAAAACCAGACAAAGATACCACAAAAAATGAAAATTAATAATATGTCAAAATGATGATGTAACCGATAACCACCAAAGAGAAACTATTTCAAGACAGTTAAAAAACCCAGTAATTTGGTTAATTTTCCTAGTTTATATACTCTAAGAAAAGATAACTTCAAACTAAATCCAGAAGCAAAAATTTAACCTCTTCAGTAATCATATCATTGGAGGTAGTGTTACTATTGCAATTGTGAAAATACTGTATGTGTATTGTGGGATAAATCAAATGACTAACTATGTTGGTGTCAGAGAAAAGTGGACTTTTATGCAGGGGAAACAATATAAAAATAAGCAAATCTCTGTAGTCTTGAATTTGAATAAAATATGAAGTAAGATTTTATCTAGTTTATCTTAGAAAAACTATTTTCTAACTCTGTCCACAAAAAAGACCTGGTAACAATAACTCAACTAGTAATAATAAACACCGCAGTGCCCAGGTTTTGTTACCTATATGCTATTTTCAACAGTAAGGAAACAGAGCTCCCTGGAAAAATGGCTGTCTCAATATTTGGGGCATGAAATATACAAGATGATCCTGGAAAATTTTATTATACTAGAAAGAAAATAAGATTATAAGGACTTCTAGGGTCATGGCCAGAGAACTCTGCCACAAACTATATTGGAGCATCAACATATATAATAAGTATGTCAATTTTTTTAATACATGTGTTTATAACGATAATGTAAAAAGCAAAAATAAAACAAAAGAATCAAACCATAAAAACTCATTGGTTACCTTTAAACAATGAGACTATCCATCCTGGTTTATAAAAGGCAGGCAGTTTGGCTTATTCTGTTGTTCCAATTATTCTGTTGTTCCAATATAATTATTAATAGTGTCTCCTTTCATTTAAAAAATGTACTGGCTTGGACAATAAATTGTATATTCAAGTTACCTTTGTAGGATGCCAGAAGGCCAACATATTAAATTTAAAAATAACAGTTTCACACTAACTCTTTAAAATATGATAGGACGATCATGCAAGCTGATTGGATATTTAATGACGTTAGGAAATTAAAAGATTTTAGGTGTATAATGTATTAAAATACATTTCAAAAAGCCCTTCTACTTAAAAAAATACACACTGTTGTATTTATGGATCAAAGATAATGTGGTCTGGAGTTTTATTCGAAATAATTGGAGGGAGGAGGTGTGAGGATTATAGATAAAATCTTTGGGGAAGTATGTTCATAATTATGGAAGCTGAGTGGTAGGTGAGTGATAGGTACATGAGTGGGGGTTATTATGTTATTCTCTCTACTTTTAAATGCTTGAAAATTTCCATAATAAAATGTTTATCCAAAAATGCAAAAAAAATACGTTTATCCAAGAAGTATAACAGAAATATATTTAATAGCTGCATATCTTCTTTGAGACAAGTCATGCTTCTCTCTATTCAAGAACATTTTGAGTTGGAGATGAGCAGAGGGCGACATTTCTTTCATACATGAAATATCTTATTCTCATCCACTCAGAAATGAAAGGGAAAATGAACCCCATTCATGTAATTCCCAGACACTGCTACTCTCATAAAGTCAAAATTCCTTCAGAAATAGGCTTTTCTTTGTAATCTGGTATTAAATGGTAATACTATTTTGCCCCTAAATGGAAAATCATTAAAAAATTCAGTAACTAGTTAAATGTACCCATGTATGGTCTATTTCTGGAACACAAAAGTAAAATATTATATCTGAACACAAATGCTTTTCAGCTAAACTCAAGACTACAAAATAATAATAATAATAAAAATACACTGTAAGACTGAAAGAACCATTAAATTTATTGCTTCTTATAGCATGAGGAACATGCTGATACTTTCATGATTTCTGCTAAAATATTAAAATACTCTGCATCAAGTCTAATAACCACCCTGTTCAAAGAATCTTTTTTTATAAGAGCATGCATCTTATCAGAACATATTATATATATATATATATATATATATATATATATATATATATATATATAAAACCATTTGAAATATCTCTTTATTTAATGTATTGTGCAGATAATACTATTCACTTTTTTTATAGTGTGAGGATCCAGAAATAGTTGGCCATATTTAAAGCAACCTTAATCAAAAGAGAAAAATCTGAGAGCTTAACACATGGAATCAATGCTCTATTTTAACCAATAAAATAATATTCTATAAACTAAGGGAAGGGAGAAACCATTAACAGTAATATTGAGCATGTTTTTGTTTTGAAAATTTGGGGACTATAAATTCTTCATGTGCTTTAAAAACTATATTAGCAACAGAGATCAAGTTTTAAAGAGTGGGGAGACCATCAATAACATTAAAACACTTCCTTCAACCAGACTTCCTCTAAGATGTTTCATATGGTATTCCTGCAGTTACTCTCATCACATAATAGCGCTTGTTTAGAATACTGGAGATTCTGGTCTCATTGAGCCAAAAGAGGAAGACGTAAAATCTTGGTCTCAAATCTCAGATCTTTTAAAACTGTACTATTTTTGTATTTCATTTTTAATGTTTAGGTCATTTCCTCTTTTAAGCTGTGAGTTTAAGAATGTCCAAAGACTGTATAACAAATCCACTCAAAACCAATGAATAATCTTATAAAATATACATGCAGTTTGGGAAAGGTATCTTGTTCATTTTATATTCCCTTCATGATTCTACAATATACATAAAAATATGGTTTATTATTTAAAAAGTTGTGTATAAAAGATTTGGATAGGAAAAGAAATGATAATTGGATTCTAAAGAGTTTCATCTCTAGATCATTAGTAACCACTGTGTCAAACTCAAAAGGGCAGTGTATTTACCATCTACTCATCATTATCCTCCAGAAAAATATCACTTATGTATAACAAAGAGTGACTGATGTATCTTAGATTTACTGGGTAACTGGTAAAAAATTGAACTATTGTAATTTTTGGTACACTCCCAAATTAAAGCAGTATGTTACTAAGTTCAAATTACATAACAGTCTGACAGGCCGTGTTGTCTGGGCAAATCGGAGGTCTTTCCCTCTGGACCTTACTCAGATGCAGTTTGTTCTGGGCTTTGTAGTAAACTGTAGCTCCCTTTTACTTTTAATTTTATGTCTATATTTTAAATTTCCATTCTTTTTTGTAGGATTAGATAATTTTTTATCAGAAATTTTTTGATGATGAAATATTGACAGAAAAACACACAAATATTTAAGGACATTTTAAATTCTGTGACTAAGGATCAGGTAAGAAGAAGGTTGCTCCTTCAAAGGTAAATTTGCTCTCCTAAGAAAAAATATACTTTATTTTGGTTTCCACCATTACTTTCTAAAGGGAAAAAAGACGTCAAATGTTACTTTGGAATAGCTTACATTTAGGTTGATTTATTTATTAACTTTGATATATTCTGATCTAATTAATTCTGAATCAAAGCCTGTCAAAAATAACAAATATCAAGTGCCAGCATAGGGTGCTTAATTCAGAAACTTGAGTTTTCCCTGTTTCCAGATGAAAATTGATATCTTCCTAATTTGCCACAGACTTTTACAGGGGAAAAAAAAAAAACTGTAAAGTGGAATGTGAGGCAATCAGTGTTTATGAATGATGTATATTCTTATTCATTATGTTTACACAGACCCAAGTATATTATAGGAAAAATAAGGAAAAATGTCTATTTAATAGACATATCTTTTAATTGAATAACTCTTTAGGCCTCAAGTTTTATTACTCCTTATATTTTTGACTGTATATGTGTATGTGAGTGTGCATGCATTTACACTGTTTATTTTTTGAAAATCAGTTCTATCTTTCCTTGAATTCTCTCAATAGTCATCTTATGTTCTCTTCTCAAACAGAGTATAAAAATATAGACTTGACAATAATCATTAACAAGTCCTAATTAATTAAAACACAAAACTGTCCTTGATCATTTAGTAACTGGTAATATTTTAATCTCTTTTCTTAATCTGATGAACCAGGATGGAATATAAAGTTCATTGTATAAATTGTTTTTAAATAAAAATTAATGAAAAGTGATGATGCATAAATCTAAAATTAAAAACTCAAATAGTTTATGATTATGTACATTTTCTTTAAACATGAATATGATGAATGTGTATTTCTGAAGGACATTAATATTGAGAAAATTGTTAAGTCATTTATTTTGTGACTTATAATAAAGTTATACTTCTCTTTATTTATGTCAATAATTCTTACTAGTACTATAGCTAATTTTTATTTTGGGTAAGTTTATTCTTACTTTAGTTCTCATTGCCTTTATCTGGAAAAGAAATGAATAAAAGGAGTACTCTGTGGTTCTGGATTTTAAAAATGAATGCATGATAGATGTGCACTGAGATTCAATCAATGGTGTTTATTAACCCATATGTAAGTATAATAGAATGGTTTGGATTAATAACAGAACAGAATATGGAGTAAGACTTCAATATCAAGTAAGTCCCATTGTGGCTGACATACACCTTTAGATATTATTGTGAATGTTATTTCAACAATCTGCACATACTCCCTGATGATCAAATTAATAATGCCAACCATGTGGTCAGAGAAAATTAAACAATAGCTACATTTTATAATTTTTAGTGAGCATTGTGATATATTGTCAGTATGTGTTATTTCATTAATTCTCAAAAATAACTTTGAAACAGAGATAATATTCTTTTTTTTCCAAATAAGGAAATTAACACTTGGTTGCAAGGCTAATTGGACAAGGTGATAGAGTTATAAGACTGCCTGACTGCAAAGCTTTTAAGTTTGTGTGCTTCCAAGGCGTATGTTTTTAAATAATTGGTATTTGGACTAGTCAATGATATTAACTAGAACACACATTATTGTACTATACCCAACAAATGCACTATTTTAATAGTGATACTAGATTCACGTTTGACTTCTTCACATCTGGGTCCTCCCTTAGATTTACCCAGCTTAGTTAATTCTACTCAGTCAGTATTTTTCAGCCCTAACCCATCCCATGGTGCCAGCCTTTATTCTGTTTCTCTAACATCCTACATCCAATTCCTTAGTAAATTCTGTCACCTTTAAAATAACTGGCTAACGTCTTCTATTGCATGAAAAATATATTAGGTATCTATCCTGGAGAATGTTCTATGAGCAGTTGAGAAGAAAGTGTATTCTGTTGCTTTTGGATGGAATGTCCTATAAATATCAATTAAGTCCATTTTGTTTAATGTATTATTTAACGTTAGTGTTTCCTTATTTATTTTCATTTTGGATGATCTTTCCATTGGTGAAATTGGGGTGTTAAAGTCCCCTACTATGATTGTGTTACTGTCGACTTCCCCTTTTATGGCTGTTAGCATTTGCCTTATGTATTGAGGTGCTCTTATGTTGGGTGCTTAAATATTTACAATTGTTATAACTTCTTCTTGGATTGTTCCCTTGATCATTATGTAGTGACCTTCTTTGTCTCTCATAATAGTCTGTATTTTAAAGTCTATTTTGTCTGATATGAGAATTACTACTCCAGCTTTCTTTTGATTTCCATTTGCATGGACTATCTTTCCTCATGGCCTCACTTTCAATCTGTATGTGTCCCTAGGTCTGAAGTGCGTCTCTTGTAGACAGCATATATATGGGTCTTGTTTTAGTATCCATTCAGCCAGTCTATATCTTTTGGTTGGAGCATTTAATCCATTTACATTTAAGGTAATTATCGATATGTATGTTCCTATCATCACTTTCTGAATTGTTTTGTGTTTGTTATTGTAGGTCTTTTCCCTCTCTTGCATTTCCTGCCTAGAGAAGTTCCTTTAACATTTGTGGTAAAGCTAGTTTCGTGGTGCTAAATTCTCTTAGCTTTTGCTTGTCTGCAAATGTTTTATTTTCTCCATCGAATCTGAATGAGATACTTGCTGGGTAGAGTAACCTTGGTTGTAGGTTTTTCCTTTTTATCACTTAAAGTATATCCTGCCACTCCCTTCTGGTTTTCAGAGTTCTGCAGAAAGATCAGCTGTTAACTTTATGGGGATTCCTTTGTATGCTATTTGTTGCTTTTCCCTTGCTGCTTTTAATATTTTTTGTTTGTATTTAATTTTTGATAGTTTGATTAACATGTGTCTTGGCGTGTTTCTCCTTGGATTTATTGTGGATGGTACTCTCTGTGCTTCCTGGTCTTGATTGACTATTTCCTTTCCCATATTAGGGAAGTTTTTGACTATAATCTCTTCACATATTTTCTCAGTCCCTTTCTTTTTCTTGTCTTCTTCTGGGACCTCTATAATTCAAATGTTGGTGCATTTAGTATTGTCCCAGAGGTATCTGAGATTGTTTTCAATTACTTTCATTCTTTTTTCTTTATTCTTTTGCGGTAGTTATTTCCACTATTTTATCTTCCAGGTCACTTATCCGTGCTTCTGCTTCAGTTATTCTGCTATTGATTCCCTCTAGAGTATTTTTAATTTCATTTATTGTGTTGTTCATCATTGTTTGCTTACTCTTTAATTCTTCTAGGTCCTTTTAAATGTTTCTTGTATTTTCTCCCTTCTATTTCCAAGATATTGGATCATCTTTCCAACATTACTCTGAATTCTTTTTCAGGTAGACTGTCTATTTCCTCTTCATTTGTTTGTTCTAGTGGGTTTTTACCTTTCTCCTTCATCTACTGTGTGTTTCTCTGTGTTCTCATTTGCTTACCTTACTGTTTTGGGGATCTCCTTTTTGCTGGCTACAGGTTCATAGTTCCCGTTGTTTTTGGTGTCTGCCCACAGTGAGTAAAGTTGGTTCAGTGGGTTTTGTAAGCTTCCTAGTGGAGGGGACTGGTGCCTGTGTTCTGGCAGGTGAGGCTGGATCATGTCTTTCTTGTGGGCAAGATCATGTCTGGTGGTATGATTTGGGGTGTCTGTGACCTAATTATGATTTTAGACAGCCCCTCTGCTAATGGGTGGGATTGTGTTCCTGTCTTGCTAGTTGTTTGGAATAGGGTGTCCAGCACTGTAGCTTGCTGGTGATTGTGTGGAGCTGGATCTTAGCATTGAGATGGAGATTTCTGGGAGAGCCTTCAACATTTAATATTACTTGACGGTTGGTGGTCTCTGGTGGACCAATGTCCTGAACTCGGCTCTCCCAGCTCAGAGGCACAGGCCTGACACCTGGCTGGAGCACCAAGACCCTGTCAGACACACTGCTCATAAGTAAAGGGAGAAAGACAGAAAGAAAATAAATAAAGTAATGTTATTAAAATGCAAAATAAAAAAATTATTAAAAATAAAAAATTAAATAGTAATAATAAGAAAAAAGAATGAAAGAAAGAAGAGAGCAACCAAACCAAAAACAAATCCACCAATGATAAGAAGTGCTAAAAACTATACTTAAAAAAAAAAAAAAATGAAGACAGAGAGATCCCTAGGACAAATGGTTAAAACAAAGCTATACAGACAAAATCACACAAAGAAGCATACACATACAGAGTCACAAAAAGAGCAAAAGGATATATATATATATATATATATATATATATATATATATATATATATATATATATATATGTTTATATATAAAAAAAGGAAGGGAGCAACCAATAAACAATTCTACCAATGATAATAAACTCTAGATACTAAACTAAGATAAACATAAAACCAGAAATAAATTAGATGCAGAAAGCAAACCCCAAGTCTACTCTTGCTCCCAAAGTCCACTGCCTCAACTTTGGGAAGATTAATTGTCTCTTCAGGTATTCCACAGATGCAGGTACATCAAGTTGATTGTGGAGATTTAATCCACTGCTCCTGAGGCTGCTGGGCGAAATTTACCTTTCTCTTCTTTGTTCGCACAGCTCCTGGGGTTTAGCTTCGAATTTTGCCCCGCCTCTGTGTGTAGGTCGCCTGAGGTTGTCTATTCTTTGCTCAGACAGGACGGGCTTAAAGGAGCAGCTGATTAGGGGGATCTGGCTCACTCAGGCCGGAGGGAGGGAGGGGTACAGAATGCAGGGCGTGCTTGCGGCAGCAGAGGCTGGCGTGATGTTGCAACAGCCTGAGGCATGCCATGTGTTCTCCTGGGAAAGTTGTCCCTGGATCACAGGACCCTGGCAGTGGCAGGCTGCAGAGGCTCCCGGGAAGGGAGGTGTGGATAGTGACCTGTGCTTGCACACAGGCTTCTTGGTGGCTGCAGCAGCAGCCTTAGCATTTCATTCCTGTCTCTGGTGTCTGCGTTGATAGCCGTGGCTCACACCCATCTCTGGTTCTCGTTTAGGTGGTGCTCTGAATCCCCTCTCCTCGCACATCCAGAAACGAAACAATCGTCTCTTGCCTCTTAAGCAGGTCCAAACTTTTTTTTTTTTTTTGAAGATGTTGGGGGTAGGAGTTTATTAATTTATTTATTTATTTTTGCTGTGTTGGGTCTTCATTTCTGTACAAGGGCTTTCTCTAGTTGTGGCAAGCGGGGGACACTCTTTATCACGGTGCATGGGCCTCTCACTATCACGGCCTCTCTTGTTGCAGAGCACAGGCTCCAGATGCGCAGGCTCAGTAGTTGTGGCTCACGGGCCTAGTTGCTCCATGGCATGTGGGATTGTCACAGACCAGGGCTCGAACCTGTGTCCCCTGCATTAGCAGGCAGATTCTCAACCACTGGGCCACAAGGGAAACCCAAGCAGGTCCAAACTTTTTCTTAGACTCCCTCCCGGCTAGCTGTGGCACACTAACCCCTTCAGGCTGTGTTCACGCAGCCAACCCCAGTCCTCTCCCTGGGACCTGGCCTCTGAAGCCCAAGCCTCATCTCCCAGCCCCCACCTGCCCCACGGAATGAGCAGACAATCCTCTCAGGCTGGTGAGTGCTGGTTGGCACCAACCCTCTGTGTGGGAATCTCTCCACTTTGCCCTCTGCACCCCTACTGCTGCACTCTCCTCCGTGGTTCTGAAGCTTCCCCCCGTCATCCCCCATCTCCACCAGTGAAGGGGCTTCCTAGTGTGTGGGAACTTTTCCTCCTTCACAGCTCCCTCCCAGAGGTGCAGGTCCCATCCCTATTCTTTTGTCTCTGTTTTTTCTTTTTCTCTTTGGCCCTACCCAGGTACGTGGGGAGTTTCTTGCCTTTTGGGAAGTCTGAGATCTTCGGCCAGCATTCATTAGGTGTTCTGTAGGAGTTGTTCCACGTGTAGATGTACTTCTGATGTCTTTGTGAGAAGGAAGGTGATCTCCACGTCTTACTCCTCTGTCATCTTAAATCTCTCCTATTTTTCAGTTATCCTTATGCTTGATTTTAGTTTCATTACAATGTGATTAGAAAACATACTTTGTATGATTTCAATGTTTTTGAATTTTTAGATTTGTTTTATGGCCTACCAGGTAGTCTATCATGAGTAATGTTCCATTTGCACCTCCAAAATATATATATATATGTGCTGTTTTTGTATGAAAAGTTCTATATGTCTTTTGGATCCAGTTGGTCTGTAATATTGTTTAAGTCCTCTTTTCTTATTGATCTATCTGGTCGTTCTATCCATTATTGAAAGTGAAGTATTGAAACTTCCTACTTTACTATATTGCTGTTTACTTCTCCCTTCAGTTCTGTCAAAGTTCACTTTATATAGTTAGGAGATCTGAAGTTTGGTGTGTAAATACTCACTGTTATATATTCTTATTGAATTAGCCCTTTTTCATCATATATTTTCTCTTATAAATGTTTTTGACTGACTTGACCTGGTATAGGGGGTTTCCCCATGGTGCTCTGCTATGTAGGGGGAGGGGTATAGATAAGTGTGCCAAATGCTGTGAACTTTTCTATCCCTTTTGCTGGAATCCCTCTTGGCTTTACAGTGGTCTAGCTGTTGGAACTCCTTAACTCATCTCTAGAGTTCTTACAGAAATGTTTTGGTCCATATGTTGTTGTTAACTTTGTGTCTTTGTGGAGATAGGATGGTCTATAACTTCTATTTTGCCATTTTACTGATCTGACTCCAGAGCTAGAATTTTGAAAGTCCTTCACCAAGAACAAGGGAGGTAGTAATTTAGTCTTTTTAAACTACTGTAGTTAAATCTTACCTGGAATATTTTATTTATTTCTGGAAAGCACATATTAAGACATACAAAGACCAACTAGACCATATCTAATGTAAAGAATCCAGAATTTTTAAAGGACTTACAATTTCATCATACCAAAACAGAGAGAAAGAGCCTGCAATACCAATAGACACCAGAAAGTAATGGCTTATGAGATCATGTTTGATAATCTCCATATTTGAACCTTCTTGTTTAGCATATAACAGAAGGCTCAACATATATTACTCACTCTCAAAATGATTACCATATTATGAATTAGTAAGATATCCCAACTTCAACAGTTGGGATGATGTGTCTGTTCCCATTGTCATCAATCAGCATTTAGGTGTAAGTTAATACGACTACCTGTTTTTATACTTAAGGATATCAAAAATGTCAAAAGTAAGCCTATGGCCTATTTTTTCCTAATAAATAAAAGAAGTCTTCAGATTTTGAAATCAGATAACATGTTTTGAAACTAATTTCATCTTGCTAAATAATCCTAAGCACATCCTCCTAAGCTCCTGTTTTTACTTAAAAAATAGAATTGGCTGCATATGTGGTATGGAGAAGTTGAGAAATTAGCATTGAATTAGTGTTTATTTATACCACAGAAAAGGGAAAACACTACAAATCAGAGCTTTTTATACTGAAGAATTTTAGCCAGTGCATCAGTGAATATGTGTCTTAAAAGTGATGGTGATAGGGAGAATTTTTAATTAGCTTTAAATAACTGCTAGAAACCCAATTAGATATTTTATGAGGAAAGTTTCTAATGAATGTTTTCTTTTGATCTATTCAATTTCACTATGGAGAGTATAGATAAACAGTATCTTAGTGGTCAATAATACCTAGGTATTTTTTATTATAAATTGTAATTGCCATTATAGCTGCCACTCTATTCAAGGCACTCAAGCAATTTATGTGTGATTATTTTATTATGTCTTTACTTTCATTCATTTATTTATCCTATTAATTCAACAAATACTTTAAAAGGCTCAGTAACTGAAGATGTTTTTTAGACTCTCATAATGCCTACCATTTGTTGATTAAAAACCATATAAGCAATTCTCTCAGTACCCCCATTAATTAGGTGCTATTATCCCCATTTTACAAATGAGGAAACTGAAGTTAACAATTTGAAGAAGAGATCATTAGTAGTTAATGGTAGAATTTAGATTCAAATTCAGACACATCTGACTCCCAAACCTAAGCTCTTCCAACTTATAAACGATTTTTGAAAATGCTTACTGCAGTTTTCAACCAACCCCCAATTTTTCTGATAAAGGGAAACTGTTCAGGGTAATTCAAGGTGACAGATTAAAAATATTTTAAACTGATTCATAGATGTAAATACAATGGTGATTTTAAGATAAAAATGTTAATTAAATCCATGTTCTAATAATTAAATAGTGTAGCTCTTTCTATAAGGGATAAACTTTAACATTTTGCATCACACATCTTGATTTCAAACACTGACTTCATGAATATCATGAACTTGTCTTTATTTCTGTCAGCTATTTACTCTGAATTGTCTTTTGGCAAATGGAATCCTCTCCCATATAATACAAAATACTAAGTAACCATTTGGGTTTTCCAGCTAGGGGTGGCTAGGAAGAAATGTGATTTGATCTGCATCTTTTTCAAATCAAGTATAGTAATATGGGTGATGCTTCACTTTAATGGACACAAATCTGCACTAGATTCACATAATAGCATTTGCATTTATATACATGGAAATAAGAAACTGAATAACCTTGGGCTACTTATATGCACTTTGGGTTTTTGATACTTTATTTACAAAAAGAGAAAATTCTATTAGATAATTTGTCTCCAGCTGATTTCCTAGAACTATTTGTTAAGCTGCCCTTATTACAAACTTGATGTTTTGAAAAATTCTTTAGCCACCATCTCTTAAGGCATAATACATTATTAAAGCATAATTTATTTACTTCTATATTTTAAATAAGTACCACATGACATAAACTCAGACTCAGTTGATATAACCAAAAGAAAGAATCAATACTTTAGTTGGCTTACTGTGGGTAAATGTCTGTTTCTCTTTGGGTATTTGTTATATGAAAGTATTTCAAAGATGAGCTAGAGATCTTTTAGAGGCCATAGAATCCCAGGTAGGAATCCATCTCACTGAATGATTGTTAAGCTCTCTTCCAATTTGTGTAATCTTGCAAGTCTTTCTCCCTTCTCTTTAGAGCATTGAAATAAGAATTTCAAATTGTTTTCCTGAATAGGAAAGGAATGTAGTATTGGGACTTTCTTGGTGAGAGTCTAAATTAATCATTCTAACCTGATTCATGTTGTGTTTTCTCATTACAGAACGTTAAGTCAACGAACAAAGACTTTTTAAGGCTGTCTTTTTCTTTCAGTTGAAACCTTAAAAGAACTGCAGATATGCTTGCAGTGGATAGTGGACCTCTTAATATTTCTCAAGACTTCTTTTCTCTGTATATACAGTAATTATTATCTTCTTGTTAGTTGTGAGCCGTGAGTAGATAAAAAAATGTATATTTTAGTTTCAAAAAGAAGACTGGAGTATGGAACAGTTGCCTTTCAAAAGGCAAAATGAGGAAAGGTGTGTACCAGTGACTACTGGAAAACCACTGTTTAAATTAACTCCTTTTATATTAATGAGTTCTGTCTATAGCCACGTATTATTTTTATGCTCATGGAGAAATCATGACTTTCTAATTTATTATGAATTTTTATTATTAGCCTTAGATATATTTCTCAGGTTGGGTGCAGTCAGAATTATAGCATATGATTATTTGGTGTCATAACTCATCTAATTTGAATAATAATTTGTCTTGGTAAATGCTTTAAAATATGCAATTATCTAATTAAATATTCATGAAAATTTGAAAAAAAATATTTTATTTACATGTTATAGTTGAAAATCTGGAGGCTTAAGTGACTTGTGCAAGGGAACTCTAATTAAAGGAAGATATGCTTTCATAACTTAAATACACTGTTTTCAAATTCAATCTTAATTCAATAATTTACCAATTAAGTTATTCCATGACTGTTTAATGAGATAGATTTAACAAGAAAGATTTGCAAAGTCCCTCCTTCATGAGAATATACATTGTGGTATAGGAGCAAGACAATAAGCCAGTGAAAAAACAAACCAGAACATTTCAAAGTCGAATAAAAAAAAAAAAAAGAGTAGAGTGATGCGATAGATACTGATGGGTTCAGGGGAGAAGGTTTTCACCCTTATAGACAAAATTGTCAAGGATGGTGGCATTTAAGAGATAATTTATTACTTTAGAAATGAAAAATGAGAAGAAGAAAGCAGTCTGCAGAGCTGGGGGAAGCTGTACCATGCACAAGAAATAGAAAGGTCAAACATTTTCAGATTACAAACAGCTTGTCCTGTGTGATTAACAGAAAGAGTTCAGTCCATGAGTAGGAGATAAAAAGAGAAGCCAAAATCTAATAAATAATGGAAAGTGTAGAGAGAAAGGCTGGCAAGATATGCAGAAGCCAGATCATGCAGTCTTATGAATAGTCAGGGAAGGGAGCAGAATTCAACTGAGTCTGGAATGGTCCAAAACTGACCCTTCAATTTTAAGAAGGGTACTGAAATAGACTTACAACCCATATGGCTAGGAAAAAACCCAATGATCTGTATTGCAAATATGTAAATTTTATATATTTTTTTCTCTCATTCTCATTATGATATTAAACAAGATCATATGGGGAAAGATGGTACAAGAGAAGAGGGTAAATTGGGGTGTGTGTGTGTGTGTGTGTGTGTGTGTGTGTATCTGTGTTTCAATCCTTACTGCCTTATCCTATCCCTTTAAAAGAAGGCAAATGGTTTTGTTCACATTTTATAAAATTTGTAGAATAACACCTACTATTCCTATGGACCAGCAATAAATGTCATGACTTTTTTTTAAAAAAGAACATTTTTTGATACGACTTTCTTTCTCTAAATTTAGGAATTAAAGCCAGCAGAAAAACGACTTAAACATTTTGGGAACTAGTCTATGTATTTTTGAATATTTTACCCATTGGAATAAGATTATGGAAGATGATTACACAGTGTTCACAAATACACAGATGATAGATTTCACTATGAGATCAGCCTTGAAATTCTTTGGATTTAGAAACTCTTAATACTCTAAAAAATTGAGTACTCCAAAAAATTTGAGTAAGTGGATTATATCTGTATATATTTACCATATTATAAATTAGAACTTTGAATTTTATAAATATGTATTTACTAATTCATTTCAGGAATCACAATAATAGGCCCATAATATACTACGATTAAATATTTTTACTTCAAAAATCTATGTTTTCCAAAAGAAAATTGTTGAGAAGATTGGCATTATTTACATTTTTTTTGCATATCTTCCATAAAAGAATTATCATATCTATTTCTACATGTAATCTGTTGTTATATACTATCTTGATTGACATTTTTCATAAAAAATAGCTGGAAAGGGAGGAACATTTTAATAGTTTTTCAGATAATTGTGGATATATTTCTTTGGTAAAATATCAAGACCAAGTTGTAGTTCTTGAAATTTTAGTTGCAGTGTGGAATCTGAAACTATACCAATGAGCTTTTCTTACTCTGTTTCACTAAAATCCACTGTTCTATTTTGCACTTTGAATGGATCTTACCCATACATTATATTATGCTATTATGCAATGGTCATTTGGAAAATAATAGTTCACTGAGTTTTACACATCCCTCAAATGTTGACACAATTTTTGTATGATATTCATTAATATCATCACCTCTTACTATAAAAATCTTTAGAAATTGGGAAATCAGGTTTTGAGTTTTACTCACCATTATTTTGCTACATCAGTGAAAATGTGCACAAAAAAAGGCAAATAACATCTTAGTAATATTAGTAAAATACTTTGACATTGCAGGGCCCTGAAAGTATCTCTTGAAGCCCTCCAAGAGTCTATAAAGCACATTTTGAAGATTGCATGACTTAGTGTGAGGTGGTGACACTGAAAATTGAGAAAAAAGGATAGACTGTTTTGAAGGTAGAAGTGTTTCATGTTATGATGACATTTACTTGGAAGCTTAGGAGAGGAATACAATATTTTGAAGGGCAACTAAATTTTCTTTCCATATAATATTAATTAGAAAATACATAAATATCTATCTTGAGGAAAAAATAAGTATCTTCTTTTGAATGTTGACCCTGTATGCTCTGACCTTATTAAACTTCCTTTATTAATGCTATTAGCTTTTTAGTGGATCCTTTGGGGATTTTCTATGTAGAGAGTCAAGTTGTCTAACAATAGAGACAGTTATATTTCATCATTTTAAATCCAAATGCTTTTTATTTCTCTTCATGCCTTATGGTACTTGATAGGTGAAGTCATCTTACCTGGAATTTTCTTTATCTGGCTGGGTGCTAGAAAATTTTCAATTATCAGTTTATTTTCTTTAATAGATACAGCACAATTTGTGTTTTTCAAGCAGTGTCAGTTCATTACATCTAAGTTGTTGAATTCATAGGCATTCATGGTTCATAATAATCTTTGATTACCCTTTCAATGTCCATAGGGTCTATAACAATGTCTCCTTCATTCCCTATGATATGATATGTGTTTTCCCTGTTTTTGTCTTTGTTGGTCTGGCTAGAAATTTACAATGAACTAGATTTTGGTTTCATTAATTTTCTCTATTGTTTTTCTATTCTCAATTTTATTTTCTGTAGTAATTAGTAAAATGATTTGGTCTAGAGGTCATCTTTTAAACCTCTTATCTACAGGGAGTTAGTTAGTCAATACTTTGAAAGAATGGTCACTTATATTAGCATGTAACTTATTTTAGTCATTTCTATAATTTTATCCTGGAGGTCTTTCAAGTTTTATAGAGAGATACCTTTCAATTTCAGTTATCCCTTTGATTATTCTTTCAGTTTGACTTATAATGCTAATATGTTCACCATCAGTTAATTTAATATTTCAGTTGCTTATCTCAAAAGAAAATTTGAATCTGGGTAACTAAAAAAATCTTCTTGGATGAAAGGAGCTGAAAATTTCTCTTTCAATAGTATTGTTTTCAATTGGTCCTTCAACAAACTACAGCTTAAATTATATTAGGAGAATCTTTAATTATCCATCTTAACTTTTTTCTAGGAAAATCCTCTTTAAATAACAGCAGTGATTTACTGAACAGTTAAGAATTATTACACGTTTTATGAGTGGTGGATTTGCAATCATTATGACTCACATTTTTTGTTTATATTTTTATTGACTTGATTTGTCATTTATTGTTCTATTTATTTGGTGATTTACCTACTTAAAAATGCCCTTTGAAAGGTGTCACTTCTGCAATAATAAACTAAGAAAAAAAAAACCGCTCACACTGAAAAGAAAATCCAGAAAAATGAATCTAAAGACAATGGAAAGTTAAAAAGCTAATAAAGAATTGTGGTGTCCAGACTTAGAAGAGTTAGAGAGGAAAGGAACCTTCAACAGTGAGCCCAGAATTTTAGGCTGCTCTCACTTGAGATTATTTACTTAGGGGATTTCATTGACTACTGTAGAGGTGGCTGAAGTTTTGAGGGGCTAAATAAGGTTTTGAAAGCCTTATAGAGCCTGAGGGCAAAATTGGAATCAAGGGCTCTCAGGCTTTATGATAAGTCCTAAAATTTTGCAGGCTAGGAGTAAGAAAATAGCAGAAATTGTTTAGTCATTGCAGGGACTGAAGCACAGTTTCAACTCACCTCCTCGGAAGTGGATTATGTGATCTGAAATTGAACATGCCTCTAGCCATCTGCAAAAACAAAAGTATATTCTCTCTGAAGGAAGGTACATTCACTCTAGAACTCAAATTATTTCTAAATACTATAAAGCCTGGCACTTTGTCAAAGTAACAAGGTGTATAATAAGATTACATATTTTAGAATGTAGAAAAACAATGAAAGTAGAAACATCGTTTCAGTTAATCCAGAAAATGGAGTTATGAGACACAGAATTTTAAATGGCTATGCTTAAGGATTTCCAAAAAGATTGAAAATTTTGACAGAGAATTAAAAAATTCAGTAAATGAATTTAAAACTCTGAGTGTATTCAACATTAGATTTGACACAGATACAGAGAATTACTTGCATAGAATACAGGATGGAAAATAAATATCCAGAAGAGGCATGAAAAAACAAAAGGATGAAAAATGCATCAAAAAAGACTGTGAGATAGAGAGAGAGAGAAATTATACACTGAAAAGTCTTTACATACATGAAATAGGAGTCGTAGAAAGAGAGGGGAAAATAAATTGGGCAGAAGCAATGCTTGGGAAAATAATGTTATTTCACTCCAGTCTCCCCAGCCAAACTGACGGCCCTCAGAACAACCTAGGAGAAGCCCCAGCTCACACCAGGCTTCAGCTCCAATCCTCTCTCCAAGGCCGTGGTCCCTGGAATGCCCCTGGAAAAACCCCAGCCTGTATTGCTTCTGGCTCCAGCCCTACTGCCAAGGCAGTGGCCCCTGGCATGTCCAAAGGAAAGCCCAGGCTTGTATACATTTCAAATTTATCCCACCACCAAATTCACTGGGCACATGCATTTTGGATAGGGACACTCTTACATAAGGATATATCTTTAAGGCCAGAAGAGGTAACTGTCTCACCTAATTTACAGAAACAGACATAGAAAGGCCATCAAAAGGAGAAGACAGAGGAATTCGTTCCAAACAAAAGAAAAAGATAAAACCTGGGGAGGGGAGTACCCTAATGAATTGGAGATAAGTAGTTTACTTAATAAATAGTTCAAAGCAATGGTCATAAAAATGCTCACCAAACTCTGGAGAAGAATAGAGGAGCAAAGTGAGAACTTGAGCAAAGAATTAGAAAATATAAAAAAGAATCAGTTAAAGCTGAAGAATACAGTAACTGAAGTAATACCATATAATGGAGCAATTCCACTTCTGGGTATTTATAGAAAAAAATGAAAACGCTAACTCAAAAAGTTATATGTACTTCCATGTTATTTGCAGCATTATTTATAATAGCCAAGATAGGGGAACAACCCAAGTGTCCACTGAGGTTTACAAATCTCTATGTCAGATGTTCTTTGATTAAATGACAGATCCCTTAATTTTTTATCTATTCTATTAAAGATATCTGCACTCCATATGTATTTTATTTTAACACCTCTCTCAGGTTTCTCTAAGCAACTAAGAATATCTGATTCTAGTTAACATTTTCAAATTGATTAACCATGTGATTTTTTTGTTCATAATATTGAAACCATTTTGTTCAATTATTATTACAAAAATTATGCTCACTCCATGTGCAAACTTTATGTAACTATGCACAGTCACCAAACACAGTTTAGGGTATGTAATTTTCCAAACATTAGGACATAGCAGCTTTTCTTGGTTAAAGTCTTTTCCATTTTAATTCAAGCACAATTTATTGAATATTTACTATATTTCTGTAGAAAAAAATTAATAGCATAATGATGGAGGACACTATTTTTAGTTGGTAGGAAATAATAGATAAAATTATGAAAGAATTATGAGGCAATGTATAAACACAAAATAGTGTGCCTTAAATTTAAAAAAAGTTTAGAACACAAGGTAGACATTAACATTCAGTGTAATTATTTTTTTGAAAGCTTCAGAGAGGTAAGATTCAAGCTGGACCTTATGAGAGTATAAGATTAGAATAGATGGAGAAAAAGGATGAATGATTTATTGTTTAGAGAAATAAACCACAAAGAATGAGAATATTTGGCTAAATATAGACATTCTCTATTACCATTCATTATAAAATTGCAACTTTCTTTATTTTTAAAATTATTAGACCATTATTGATTTCAATATTATTTTATGAGATATGAAATTGTATCAACAGATGGCATAATGTACCTAACATAGGTTTTATGTCATATTTTATGATTGACTCACATGCAATATATACTGTGTCATCCATCACTTACTTGCCTATAGTTTATAGCCTGGGATCATTTTGTTTTATAGTTTTATTATTTCAAATATGCAATCAATCAACAATTATTTACTGACTGTGTGCTCTGTGTTTAGGTGAGATTTAGGGCTGGGCCTTGAAGAACAAAGATGATATGCAGAGATATGGTGGCAGGAGAGAAGAGAATAAAGATTTTATAAGTAGAAGAAAGGTTAAAAAAAATCAAGAAACAGGTGGGAGATAATCCTGCTTAAAAAGGAAGAATATTGGGCTTCCCTGGTGGTGCAGTGGTTGAGAGCCCGCCTGCTGATGCAGGGGACATGGGTTCGTGCCCCGGTCTGGGAAGATCCCACATGCCGCGGAGTGGCTGGGCCCGTGAGCCATGGCTGCTGAGCCTGTGCATCCGGAGCCTGTGCTCCACAACGGGAGAGGCCACAACAGTGAAAGGCCTGCGTACCGCAAAAAAAAAAAAAAAAAAAAGGAAGAATATCATCATGAGTTGGACATACTATTGAAAGCCCAAAAGAGTTTCAGAAGGGTTTGAAATTAAGTCATTGTATAATAGGAAACCAGCAGACTTGTATACTGGTAGAACTGACCTGATAAAAGGGGCATTTTTAGGAAAATTTGTAATGTTCCTCATTCATTTTACTTCTTGTCTACCTTTTAAGAAAATGAATCAACATAAATTAAAATAATAACAATGACAACATTATATTTTATATCCTGCTGAAGATGTACTGTTCCACAGGGTCATCAAGGTATTATCTGGGAAGCTCCATCTCTTTAGAATCTCCAGTTTAGCTGTTATTGTCTTCAAATAATTTTAATCTACCAAATATATATATGTATACATATACATACACTCTCCATATTTACATATGTATTTTACATAGTCTTACAATCTGTATCTTTCTAATATCATTTTATATACTACTATTTTTGTGTCAGCTTAATGAGTTTCAATACCAAAAACTACAGTGACTGTGAATAGGCATTTACCCCAAACAATGTTTTAATTACATAAAGGCATTTAAAGCTATGTTAATAATAAAAGAACTAATTCTATGGCCTTAGAATTTATAAAATACTCTTCTTCCTATTTTTTAATGTAAAAGAGTAGCAAGATACTAGAATTGATTTTCTGAATAAGTTGCAATATCTGTTCATTTTGAATGTTTCAATTTGGATAAGAATATAACATATTTAGATATTAAAGAAAAGTATTAAATTATTTTGATGATTAGATTAGGACAGATTTGATCAGTTCTGACAAATATCTTAATCGGGTACTATTACCCGATCTTCCTACCCATGTCTATACCAGATATATTAATCACTTCCAACTAATGCTGGATTAAGCTTCAGAATTCTCAATACAGGGATCCACCATTTTTCTCTCAATCCATTAAAGATGGCATAGAAGATGAAATAGAATTCCTCTTTTCAAATTAGATGATCTATTGATATGTTATTTACAGTCCTAAGATTCTTTTATGTAAGCTGACAATTGTAACTGGAAGATCTATGTACTTAGACTTGTTCCATTTTATTTGCCCATATTAATTTGGGAAAAAATCCTTTCTCTTAGGATACAAAAGAAACATCTTTCATACTCTTTCAAACTTTTAGCAACCCCTGAGTTAAGTTGTAACAAATCAAAGATAACTATGTTAGAAAGCATGGTCTAAGCAAACACAATTAATGTTTAACAGTATCATGAAAAAATTGGAATCATTCTTCTAATTTATATAGTAAAATGTATAATTTATGGGGTTTTCATGTTGCTCTTTTAAAATACTTAAGTAATCTTTTTTAAGTACATGCTTGCATTTTGATTAGTGACCACGAAGATGTAGCATTAAAACATAAAACAAGAAAAGACAAACATGGCGACAGAAAATCCCATGGTATTCCCTGAAATTATAAAGCTCCATGTGTCCTAAACATATGTATCAGTCTGGGATATATATCTTACAGGGTTGTCCAGAAACATACACACACACACACAATCAGATTTATTTTAAGGGGGGAGATCATGGGGACTGACAAGACTGAAATATGTAGAACATCCCAGAAGGCTGGAAACTAAGGCAGGATTTTTTTTTTTTTTTTTTTTTTTGCGGTACGCGGGCCTCTCACTGTTGTGACTTCTCCCGTTGCGGAGCGCAGGCTCAGCGACCATGGCTCACAGGCCCAGCCGCTCCGTGGCATGTGGGATCTTCCCGGACCGGGGCACGAACCCGTGTCCCCTGCATCGGCAGGCGGACTCTCAACCACTGCGCCACCAGGGAAGCCCTAAGGCAGGATTTAATGTTGCAGTCATGAAGCAGAATTTCTTCTCTGTGAATCCTATTTTTTACTCTTAAGTCTTTTAACTGCTTAGATGAGGTCCTGCCCAGTTTATCAAGGACAATCTCCTTTAGTTAAGGTCAGTTGATTGCAAATCTCAATCATATCTACAAAATACCTTCAGAGCAACACCTAGCTTAGTGTTTGATTAGAAAACTGGGTACTCTAGCCTAGCCAAGTTGATGCATAAAACTAACCATCATAGTATACTACAGCATTTTTCTCTCTATGAGAAAAGTGAGAAAAAGAACAACACACACACACACACACACACACACACACACGGAAATGGTTTTTCCCAGTGGAATGTTTAGCATTCATTATAATCAATAGAATGAGGGTTTAATATAATTAACGCAAAGTTCAAGTTCAGTTCAGATCAGGGCACAGATTGAGCATCCACATTTTACTAGCCACAAAGGCTCTCGAATTTGTCTATAATACAGTCTCTATGACTTTACAATCTAGGAGAGAAGACAGGTATGTAGATTACCTTTGGCATCAAGCAGAAAGTTTGAGAGGCTATAGAAGCAACAACATTCCAAAAAATACATATCACATCTGTGTTTTTTAGATCAATAAACAATCCTCTCAAGATATTCTGAGGATGAAAAATTTTCTAAGACTTTTTTTGTTTTCAAGAATACTTAATTCCCAGTGCATAAATTTAGCTATCTAACAACTTACTATAGTTATTTCCTTAGAATAGGAAAACAATGATTAAAAAAAAAACAGAAAAGGTATTCTCAAAATATTTTCAGCCTGTGAAAGAATCAGGAGGAAAGACCATTTTGCTGGGAGAGGACTGAACATGAAACTGTGATCATAAGAGAGTTACATTTTTTTTCTCCTTTTTTTGGACTGCTTTCTATTGACAGAACCTGTGACAAGAAGCTGAACAGTTGTGCTGTTCCCAAATTGAAGAGCAGTCCCATCTTTTGTTAGAGGTAAGCACTAGCACAAAGTTGATGGAGGATATCCTCTGATAGTCGTAAGATTGAATTACTCAGATAATCTTCTTGTCTTTCTTCTGCCAAACTCTTGGGTAGGGTTCAGGGAAAGAGGGAGGTGCTGAATTACTATATTTGTTATTGTACAGAGCTGTAATTCAACCCTCATTCTCCTTCATTATATTTTCAAACCATCAGGGCTAATTGACAGCAAGCCTTTATACCGAGATTTGTTCCCATTAGAAGTTCTGTGTCCTTGACTACACAGGTAAGGTAAGAACTTTAATTACTGCTGTAATTAGATGTATTTGAGGCAATGGCGCTTTGGTGAACCAAAAGTAAGGCTCAGAAATGATCTGTCTTTCTGCAACATTGATAGGGATGCTGTGCTTAGTGTCATTTTCTGAACGATCAAACGCATGACAAGTAGGCAAGAGAATTCAGTCTGAGGGAATTCCACCCCCTCTCCAATTCTAATCATCATTCTCACTTTATCCCTCATCAATTATTTATTTTTTTTTATAGCAGAGTACTGTGATCTGTAAGGAAAAGACCACGAAAGAGACAGGATAGTTTTGCAAAACCCATAGCCTCATTATACTGACAAAAACAAAGAAACAAAGAAAAAGAAATACATCTTTAGTGTGGTAAAATGGCAAAATAATTAATTGTGTATAATGTTATGATTTGAATTAGTTTCTGCTAAGAGAACACATTCAGATAAGTATGTGCCACCAAAATGTACATGGTTTTCCACCTGAACTAATTCACCCCTCCCTTACCTAATAAATTATGGAAAAAATATTTTTTCACTGAGATTATTTACATTCCCCTAAAGAGAGTATACAGACAGCCTTTCATATTGTTGGGTTTTGCATTCATGGATTCAACCAACTGTGGATAGAAAATATTCTGTAAAAATATTCCAGAAAGTTCCAAAAAGCAAAACTTGAATTTACTGGATGCCAGCAACTATGTACCTAGCATTTACATTGTATTTAAAGCTATTTACATAGCACTTACATTACATTAGGTATTATAAGTAACATAGAGATGATTTAAAGGAGGATTGCATAGGTTATATGTAAATACTGCACTGTTTTACATCATGGACTTGAGTATCTGTGGATTTTGGTATCCATTGGCTAATTTCTGATGTACACAGCATCAGCTGAAGTGGTTCAGCTGGGGCTGAGGATCCACTTCCAAGATGTCTTTCCTCACATGGCTTGCAATTTGTGCTGTATATCACCTAAAAAAGGGGGGAGGGGAGAGTAAAGGCACACTGTGTTTACTGTTCCATAGTAATTCTGAAATCTATCCAGGCACATATTCCAGTTCATTTATTAAGGCTTAGTACTACTGCCTAGGAATGATTCTCCATAGGTTCTTGTGACCTTTAGGCTCTTGATTTTACTTTCTGAGTCATCCTTTCTTTTCCATATAGTTTGCCCCTGAGTAGTTTTATCAGCTTGCTTTATATCATAGTGGTTCAGGAATGTAAAGATCATTTTTCAATTTTATTTGAACTGTCACTGTCCATTTTAGCCCAAGACAGCAGTGTTTACAGCCACAAAATTTCCTTAAAATTCAGTGGTTTTTAAAATGACTCTTACTATTGTTCATCTAGCCAAAGCCACACCCAACAATCTTTTTAGATAAGTCTTCTTCCATCTTTGGTTTCTTGTAAGACTTCTGATATACAGAGCTCTTAAGAATTTTAGCCCTGTTGTTTCATGGAGAAGATCTATGAACTGTACCCTTAAGATTATTAGAGTACTTGACATGACTGAGTGAACTTCTGAGGCAATCCTTAAATCTTCAGAGGTATTAAGAATGATGTCATATTCCCACCTTGGACTTGATATTTGCTCTGAAGTCCATTCTCATTTGGGAATCTTGGAGAAGTCAGTAATAAGAAATGTTTTTTTTTTTTTTTTAATTTTTGAACTTCACAATACCTGACAGTTTATATATCCTTTAAATTTCACTTGAAAAGTAAACAATAATTTTTAAGCTTATTTCTTTTCTCCACCATTTTATCAAAATCAGTCAAATGGAATCAGATGGAAATTTCAGTAGTCTGCCTAGAAATCTTTTTAACTAGGTCATTCAGTTCATTAGGTATATTTTCTATCTTCCGCACGGTCAAAGACAAAGTGTGGTTATACTTTTTGTCATTATGTAACAAGGATCCCCTTTCCTCCAGCTTCCAACTGTATTTTCCTCTTATCCTTTAAGCCATCACTAACAGTCTCCTTGAGTGCCTTCAAAGGTCTGTTAATAAGGTCTCTTCAAGGCTCTTTAACCTTTCCCTAACACCTTCCTCAAAGTCCTTCCAGCTTCCTCCTGCTACCTGGCCCCCAAGCAACATGTTTTATATTTTTTTATGATAGCACCCTACTTCTAACTAACAAAATTGATTGTGGTTATCTATTGCTACCTGAAAACTACTCCAAAACTTGGTGACTTAAAACAGAGGTAACATTAATTTTGATCATGATTTTCCAATCTGTTGAAGGCTTAAAAGAAATAGCTCATCTCTGCTTCATTTGGTATCAATCTGGGCAAAGGTTATGGACTATTATATCCTGAAGACTTGCACATTCATATATGTGCCAGTCCATGCTGGTTGTCAGCTGAGACCTTGGCTGGTTATGGTGACTGGAACACCTACACATGGCCTCTCCACTTGACTTAAGCCTTCTCACAATATGGGGCTTATATTCCATGGGCAATGATCCCAAGGAGAGAGCCAGACAGAAGCCATATCACCTTTTATGACCTAGCCTCAGAGGCTACAAAACATGATATCTGCCGTATTCTATATCCATACATTAAAATTGGTCCACACAATTTCAAGGCAGGGGAAATAGACTCCACCATTTTATGGGGGGAATAGTAAAGTTCTGAAAAGACATGTGGAATTAGAAATATTGCTGTGATTATTTTGGAAAATGCAATTTGCTTCAACTAGTCTTCATTTATGCATAGATATGGTTTCATTTATTTTCTGTGTTTCAGAATTTTGTTCAATTTCTTATTTTCTCACTTATTTCTAATTCTTGTTTGCTTTTATAAGTTTGTACACTTAGCCATTTCTTTGCTGACATTACAGTTGAGTTTCATGAGATAAGATAAGCAAATTCATGGTTCAGACTATCATTTTAAATAGGAAACTTTTTTATTTTTCTCTAACCAGCTATATTGATGATTTTGAATAAAAATCTCTAGCCTTTTAAAATTAAAATTTTATATTAAAAGTGAAAATTACATTATAGTAATGTGTGGCTAGTTGTACTATAAATGAAATAAAATTAGCAGCCAATAAAAACTTAAATATTAATTAGCAAATCATATATGAACAAGCAATATTATCTAAGATAAGAAAATTCTTACTAAACTCTTAACCAACATCAATAAATCATTTAAAGTCCTAGAGAAATAAAAGAACCATAATTATAAACAAATGTAAAAAAAATCTTAATGAAGGACATTTAACCATCCACCAAATAATTCTCTTCATTCTCTGATAATATTTCAATAATATTTCTTCTACATTCTGATTAAAACTAACCCAGTAACTTCTAATGACATCTTTAAATTTATTCTTGGTCCCTGGAAACATTCCATGTGTGTTAAGTTGAAGTAAATATATTAGCTCTTTAGATAAGATATTTCACTATTAGAGTGTCAGAATTATATGGAAATTACCCTACAAACTTTAACAAGATACTTATAAAATAATCTTGAACCCTACATAAATCTAGTCCGGTAAGGGCAGAAAGACCAATTTTACTCATCTTCTGTGATATCATTCCATCACTTTTGAGGCTATCTAGACTTCCTTAGAATTATAATGTTTACAAGTACAATGTCTGCATTATCAGACTTCACCACATAACACTTTTCAATTTTTAATAGAATTTACATTTTTCTTATTCCACAGTAAAAGCGTTTTCATTTAAAAACTAAAGTAAAACAAATAAATTAGAATTACTTATAATTTTACTTAAAGAAATAATAATGTTCCACACTCCAATGTTCATTGCAGCATTGTTTACAATAGCCAGGACACGGAAGCAACATAAATGTCCATCAACAGATGAATGGATAACAAAGATGTGGTACATATATAAAATGGAATATTACTCAGCCATAAAAAGCAATGAAATTGGGTCATTTGTGAAGATGTGGATGGACCTAGAGTCTGTCACACAGAGTGAAGTAAGTCAGAAAGGGAAAAACGAATATTGTATATTAATGCATATATGTGGAATCTAGAAAAATGGTACAGATGGAACTATTTGCAGGGAAGAAATAGAGATGCAGATGTAGAGAATGGACATGTGGACACAGGGACAGAGGGGGGGATGAATTGGGAGATTGGAATTCCCATATGTGCACTGCCATGTGTAAAATGGATAGTTGGTGGGAACCTGCTGTATAGCACAGGGAGCTCAGCTCGGTGCTCTGTGGTGACCTAGATGGGTGGGATGGGGGGTGGGTGGGAGGTCCAAGAAGGAGGGTCTATATATATACATATAGCTGATTCACTTCATTGTACAACAGAAACTAATACAACATTGTAAAGCAACTATACCCCAATTTAAAAAAAAAAGAAATTATCATGTTACAATTTTATCAATATCCTTCTATTCAATTGCCTCCTTGTTCTTCTTCTACTTCCCTCCCTCTCTTTCTTTTTCTTTTTGACTTTTTTTCTCAGCTTTTCTCTATAATTATCATGCACAGCACTTTGTGTCTTCTTAACAATCACTGAGCTAGAATGTCATGATTAAAAATTTATATATAGTTAAATGTGACAATATCTTACACCTATATTTAAATAATTTCATATGAATCATTTAAACATAAGAAGTTTATGCACCCAATTCATATGTTTAAACATCTATTATCATAGATAGTCATACCTCTCTTATTGGAAATGGATTTTTGCACTCAATTAACATAGCATTTTAGCTGGAGATTTTGGAAACTATAGTCTAGGATGCTGGTAATGGGAGCTTATATGAGCTCTCTGTATATCACTAAGTTCTCTCCAAGTCTGAGGAAAAGAGTAAATCATGATGTCTATTCAAAGACACTTCATTAGTAAATGTATTTCTGATTATGAAATCCATTCAATTTAAACATATTTAAAGTGTCATTTGTGCCTTTTGAAAGAGCAGACATGATTCTAGAGGGAAATGGGTTGCACCCGTGATTTTTTATTTATTTATTTTTAATTTTTTTTGCGGTACGTGGGCCTCTCACTGTTGTGGCCTCTCCCGTTGCGGAGCACAGGCTCCGGACGTGCAGGCTCAGAGGCCATGGCTCACTGGCCCAGCCGCTCCGCTGAATGTGGGATCTTCCTGGATCGGAGCACGAACCCATGTCCCTGCATCAGCAGGCGGACTCTGAACCACTGCGCCACCAAGGAAGCCCACACCAGTGATTTTTACGTTAAAGGGCTATTTGTTTCAAAATATGATTTGTATTATTTAAAAGTCCTTTTTCAGCTACGATTTATCCCTGCCTTCAAATCACCATCACACTCTCACTGTTTTCTGACTTAAGCACCACCAAAATAGTATGCCATGATCAGAAACCAGTGTGCTTGAACGATTTAACTGCTTAGTAAAAACATTATCTCTAGGAAAAAAGAGCTGCTCCTGAGACAACTATCTACATGATTTTTGTTGTGGACGAATGATTTCTTTTTCAAACTTCAGATATTAAAGGGGAAGCTCAGATTACAAATGGTACATATTTCAAAGCTGCTTTCGAACAGAGAGGTTTCTTTCTGTTACCGTTACCTGAACAATAAATAAATTTTAAAGGCTAACTGACCAATAAATGGATTTTAAGCATGCAGTTTAGTTGGACTTCCTCCTTTTTCATTTGAATGCTATTTTGATGATCATTTTCCAGAAGCTTTCAAATGTTTACAATTTATCATAAGGGCTTTCTTTTATACAACACTGTACCTCCTTCCAGCAGGTACATCCCAGCATGACTCCAGCATTTATAGAGGGGGGACGACTCCCTAATAGCTGAGTTTTTCAACTGCAAGGGGAATAAAGGCTAATTGCAGCAAACCACCTCAGTTTAGTAAAACTAGAAGTCTCCTGGCCAGTCAGACAAATCCATTAGGATTTTATTGGGTCCTAAAAAGAGTTATGTGATTCCCTAGGATCCAATCCTTGTCAATCAGGCATGGTAAATTGGATTCTTGAATAGGGAAATCCCTTAGGGAGAGTAGATGCTATCTAGATCAGATGCAGTGATTTTTTTTTCGATTCTGTGCTCACTAGATTCTGTTCTCTCTTTAGTGAACCAATAAAACCATAATAAGTATTGATTAACCCATTACTGAGCATTATCCACTGGCTTCTGCCTGGCTGTATTTAAACACCACATTTTACTTTCACAGTACCACTGTACAGACATTTGCCTTGCTTTGGCCCACTTGCCAAGATGGTACAAAGTGTACTTCTTTTTAGCGCAAACTAAATATTTCAATTATACTACCTCTGTCGGCTTCCAAGATGTTCTGCTAGTTTTCTGAAGGAAAAAAATAATGCAATTTTTTCTGGTACAATCAAATATAAGTGTATTTCAAGTGTCTGAATATTTTCAAATCTTAGGTATTGTTTTCCACTAGTGGAAAAAATAAAAGCCCCATTACAAGACCTAAGAAAGTTTTTCATATTGGAAAAGAAACTATCTTGTATATTAGTCTTGCATATGTATCTTTGGACAAATTATGTAACCTGCAGATCATTTATGATGTCAATATAGGAAGTTTTCATGAGCACACAGATGATTCCATTAACTATTGAAAAATGTCATAACATCAGGAGACCTCAGAACTGTAGTCTGTCTTATATTATGAAGTTTTAGTGGAGGTGCTTTAGATTCCCTTGTAAATTGACTTTTTATGTATGAAGATAAAATTTCTGGCAGTGTTGATCTACAATATTTTCAGAATTTCCTCCCGAATACTAGCTTGTTCATGGCTCTCTGATCTTCTTTCTGTGTGTCACTTAATAGTTAGAAATGCAAAAATCAGGCAGATAAATTAAGTTTGATTAGAGAGGACAAGGTCATGCTCTGAATGAAGATAGGTCAATCTCAGGCATCAGAGCAAAATTTTACTTTTTAAATTTACATTTGCATGAATTATTGTGCTTTTGGAAACTATTTTGTTTCATATTTATTCAGACTGCATACACAGTTTTTAGAAAAAAAATGTACTTTGAGAAATTGATGTGTATTTATGTTATTTTGGAGTGTATAGTTTCCAAGCCTATGTTGTCTTTTGTGTTCATTACAGAATAGTCTTTTGATCAAGTGATTTTCAATACACTGTCAAAATAAATTACATTCACTTCATTAGATGTACAGGAAGTGTAGCTAAAGCAGGGACAAGTATTAATTTAGGACTCTGCAGAAACTGACACTCCATCTTATGACCCTGAGGCTGTATTATTCAAGATACCTAGTGATGGAAGGAAGTCTGTCTCCATAGCAATTACCTAAATCTTTTATCAGTCATTTCTGGAAAGAAAATTAGAGCAATTGTGTCAGGATGGTCATATGGGCAGAAATTGCACACTCATTCAAACCACTTATGTCTCTGACTTTGTCCTTGCTTGATCGCTGCTTTTGTTTACTACTCTGTGTTTGAAAGCTTGATTGGACATGAGCAGATGTGCCAAACTGTAACCACAAAAGGTCAGCCTTTTGTTTTCTTTTCATTCTTTCTTCCTTCCTCCTTCCTCCCTTTCTTTGTTTCTTTCTGCCATCCTTTCTTTCTTTCTTTCTTTCTTTCTTTTTCTTTCTTTCTTTCTTTCTTTTCTTTTTCTTTCTTTCTTTCTTTCTTTTTATTATTTTTCTTTATCTTTCTTAGCAAAACTACTAGATTATACTGCTTCTGTCTATTAAACAAATTACTCAAATTAGGCTAACAGTATTAAGAAAACTCAATTAGATATAGTTAAAATAAGCTGCAGCAGCTCTTCTTCCTCATTAGTATTATACTCAGTAATATTTAATAGTTAGGTGATTGCCAACTTGTAGAAAATAATACAAAGAATGTACCTCTTCTCTTATCATATTATATGACATGTGAATATTAATTGATTAGATAACTGATGTCATACCAGTAAACTTGTCAGTGTGGAGTGTCATTGTCTAAATGTGATTTTATTGATCTAGTCTAGAAGTTTTAAAAATATTAAAACAAGTTAGTAACCAAAGAAGGGTTTCAGATGCATGTGGGAAAAGCTTCAAAAATCCCTCTGAACACTTAGATTTTTGCACTGTTGGATTTTGAAATAATAAAAAGCTTAACACTTGATCAATAAGTGTTGCAGTTTTCATTGAGTGGTATGAACAACACAGTCTCAGCCTTCCCTTCAAGATCCTTGTTCAGGAAAATTTACAATTAATGGTTTTCTACAACAGCAAAGATATCCCCTTCTTCATGGCTCAGCTAGGGACCTGCCAGACTAATCTATTCCCAGTGGGCTGGCCATGGTCCTTTACTCTATCTGTCTTAGCATATTGATTTCTGAGCTGTCTTACTGGTTCCTAACATAATTATAGCAGGAGTGGGTCTCTTAGTACAGCTAATACATTTACACCATGGCATCTCGAGGAGCTTATTATAACGGCATCCGGTAGTGCTACTATAGTTAAGGGTCAGTTTCTATTTCTATAATAAGCCCATTTTTCAGGGGGTTTATATCTTAGCAGTTTTAATTTATTTAAAGGGAAAAAAACCCACTGGCTTTGTGTCATCCAAGATCCACATATTTCTGCCCTTAAAAGTTAATAAAACTGAAGTCTCTATCCTTGCCACACTTTTGACATTTTCAAGAAAACAAATGATATTTTCTATTCTTTGGGATCTTTGACTTAGCAACTAATTGACATAGAGTTCAGCTGTGTTATCAAGAGAGGTGGTTTTTATAATCCTAAACGATTTATAAATAGCATACATGATTATGTTTTCATCTGCAAAAGGTATGATGACTTCCAGACCCCAAAGAAAGTAAATATGTTTATCCTCTAAAAAGATAGAGATCTGACAGAAACAATACTTCTTGAATAGAAAAATTACCATCATGATGATCTTTTACTGAAATATTCATAATAGACAACTCTTTCTAAATATGATAGCATAGTTTTTAAAGAAAGAAATATAGCCTACATAGGACAATTTTGCTCATTTTTCAAAATTTAAGATATACAGAAGATTTTAAACAGTTGACTGGTAGAAGTTTGGTTTGTATTTTCATTTTCATTTTGTCTCAAAAATGTCATGGTTAATTGGTAGTTATGTGATCTGACCATAGCTGATTCACTCAATTTATGAATGTGCATTCGAAATATTAAGCAGTAATGTCCCATAAATGGACATTTCACTGAGGCATTTCACCCTAGGATCTTTGAACTCAGTATGAATTCTAGAACATACCAAAACTTCCCTGCTAGATTATACATGTTTTCTCTGACCATTCTTAGAAGTAATGGAAGATGGTGCTAAAGATTCAAAGTGAAATTTGTGGAATTGTTATTTCCCCCTTCTATAAAACAAGATTTCACCTGACATTATTGGAATGGGGGTTGTTTCATCTATTACACCTATTTTTATGGCATGCATTGTGCTTAGCACAGAGTGGGGAGAGATTAAAAAAAATCCCTTGTCTACAAAAGCTTACAGTTTCGAAAAGGGAAACATGTTATAAACACCATAGTGGAGGTAAGTAAAAAATATTGAGAGATTTAAAGCCCAGAGGAGATGGTGATAATTCTGGCAAGAGAGTCAAGAAAGTCTTTGAAAAGGATGTTTAGAGTAATGTCCCCTTTACCTGTAGTTTTACTTTCCCCAGTTTCAGGTACCCTCAGTCAACCACAATCTAAAAATATTAAATGGAAAATTCCCCAAATAAACAATTCATTAGTTTTAAATTGTACTTTGTTCTGAGTAGCATGACAAAAACTCACGCCCTCTGTCTCTTTCCCACCTTGGATATGAATCATCCCTTTGTCAAGCATATCCTTGCCCATTAGTCACTTAGCCTTCTAGATTATCAGATCCACTGAGGAGGTATTGCAGTGCTTGTTTTCAAGTAACCATGATTTTACTTAAAATGGCCCCCCAAATTCAAGAGTAGTGATGCTGGCAATGTAGATACACCAAAGAGAAGTCATAAAGTGCTTCCTTTAAGTGAAAAGGTGAAAGTTCTTGACCTAAGAAGGAAAGAAAAAGAATTATATGCTGGGATTGCAAAAATCTACAGTAAGAACATATCGTCTATTCATGAAATTGTGAAGAAAGAAAAATAAATTTGTTCTAGGTTTGCTGTAGCACCCCAAACCGCAAAAGTTACAGCCATGGTGGGTGATAAATGCTTTGTTAAGATGGAAAAGGCATTACATTTTTACAATAAGATATTTTGAGAGACAGAGACTATATTCACATAACTTTTATTACAGCATATTGTTATTATTGTTCTATTTTACTGTTAGTTGTTATTAATCTCTTTCTGTGACTAATTTTTAAATTAAACTTTATCATATGTATGTTATGAATAGAGAAAAAAAAGTAGTATATATATATAGGGTTCAGTACCATTTGCTGTTGCAGGCATCCACTGGGTGTCTTGGAACATGTCCCCTGCAGTTCAGGGAGGACTATGATATTTTGAAGCTATGTTTTGAAACATAAGTAGTTTGACCATATACTAAATAGCTTCAAGCTCTCATGATTGATGGATTAATCAATTGATTTGTCTCTATATTTATTTACCTGTCTTAGAGTCTTCCTTGCATAGGAGGCTATTTTCAGTGTACTTGCCTATGGTAACATCTATTTTTTCTGATTCTCATTTATTTCTTTTAATTTATGATAGACTAGGAAACCAAGTAACATACATCAGGACAACACAAGGAGAAAGAATTAATTGGAATCTGGATGGTCATTTTAATGGCTTTGTTACATGTAAAGTGCAAGTACTTTAATTCATGTTCTTTACAATATCTATTTTAGGTGCTCTGAGTAACTCTTCACTTAATTACAGCCACATTCAACTATAAGAGGTTACTAAATAGTTTACTTCAGAGTAAGTAAGGTTGAAATTTCAATTAGAATTTTCGGTTATTGTGTAAGTATAGCAGAACAAATCTGTTTTCCTCTTCTTAGTTGATATCACAGCTAGATTTGTGGTTAACTGTGGCTGTGTGACTTCTATCTAGTCAATAGAATGTGAAAGGAAAAGATGAGATGTGAAAATGTTTCCATGCTCTCTTTGCTCTTCTTTAGGCTGGATAATGTGACTCTAGTGGGTGCTAGAACCATAGAATGAAAGGTATTTGAAGGTCCTGAATCGTCATGTGTAGAAGAACCATTCGCCCTAAGCTTGCAGTTTCATCAACCCAGAACATGCATATGATGTGTTATATGACTGTACATAAGGTATATATGACTGTTACTGTAACCCAGGTGACCTAAGTTAGTACAATATGCTTTGTGTGTTTGGGTATATATGGATATTTATATATATATATATATATATATACACACTTATTATTGGTTCTAATTTTAAGGATTATGTATATCACACTTCAATGTTTAGAATTTTCAATAATTTTACTCTTATTCTTAAGTATATTTTTAAAAGCTGCTTTTTATATTTATTTTGTTTTTGTTTCTTGCTTTCATTAGTTTCCTCCAGAGAAATCCTGGGTAAGACAAATTCAATGTCTGTATGGAATACAGGCTTACTTGTCAGTTTTTAAAAGGATTGACAAATTCAGTTCAAATAATCAACCACTAGCTTCAGCCAGGACTTGTTCAAATTTCTGACCATATGGCTGGTAGTTTTGTACCCATATAGATTCCTTCTAACCTATAAAATATCACTCCTTCTTGTCATAGACTCTATTCTTTAGATCAATTTAAATATATAGACACATAATTTAAAAAGTAAGAAATTAATTCATGATTATGCTACCAACAGGTGAATTTATGGAGTTTACAAATTAGATAAAATTATAATAGGCTTTAAAGATTTAACATTTAGCCAGAACTCTTGAGTCATTTAGATTTTTGTCAGAACATTTCGCAAAATACTATAGTTAATTTTTTCATAATAAAAATAAATTTTAACTTTCTTTTAACCATCTTTTGGGTTCTGTGTAAAGTATGGAATTGCAGTGGACAGGAATTTTACAAATAATCAAGTGAAAACAGCTTAACCAACCTTTTCAAATCTTCAGAAGGATTCTACTCTAGTTTATAATAGAAGTGCGCACAGATTCTCAGTCATAGCAAGATGGCTGAGCACTGCAGTAATACAATTCATATTCATAAAATAGGCTTTTTTTTGGTAAAGATGGCTTTACATCCCCTGTCATAACAAAGAAGAATTGCCAACTATTTATTTCAGTGCTCCTAATTGTTGTCAAAATGTGACCTGAAACTCGGACACAGAATTTTTCAAAGTCAGGCTTGCACAAGGCATGCGCATTTATCAATGTTTATCCCTCATTCACCTATGCAGCAGCACTTGTGAAGGTCTCTTTTTATTTAATTTTCAAGATTTTGTTGTTAATGGGAAAACTGTCTCATAAATTAGGTAACTGCTCAATTACAAGCCTGACAGAGATTGATTTTGGTTCTGCTTTTGGTCACTACCAGCAAGTGAAGGCCACAGAAACCACAACTCCAGCTAACGCTCGTCACTTTAAAGGTGATTGTGGAATAAGCAAGCTCTCATTAGGAAGGGAGAGAATGCTTGCAACACATCCAAATGTCCTTTCGTGTTTATAGCTTTGATATGAACAAGTATGCCCTGCTATCTAGTTATGCGTGGTCATTTGAGAGAATAATGTAACTTTAAAGAGTTTGCATATAGATTTTACAAAAACTAAATGGAACAAATTAAAGGCTTCAGCCATCCAAAGTAAAGCAAGAAAATATATCTTAAAATATTTGATGTTGTAGCCACCACATTGGAATCCACAAAATAAAATGGCTCCCAAATGATAGTGACTCAAAATGTGCACTTAAAATGTCTAACTTGGCTCAGCTAAATATCATGAATTCTGTCCTGAAACTCATTCAAAGCAAGATTCAATCAACTAGAATTGCAAAATAATCTTAAAATAAAATGTAGTAAAGACATTCTAATCATTTGAAGAAGAAATTATGGTAGAGTTTAAAAATATGATTTTTTTCTTTGGCTTTAGGATAGACAACCCACTTGAATAAAGTTTCTCTTGCTTTTTTAAATCTCTAAGATAACAGCATGGTATTAAAGGACTTATTTAATGTATTTAGAAAAATATAGATATATTTTCTGCTTAAAATAATGGGAAAGTGCTATTTTGGATCAAAAACTACATTTAAAAGAAGAAGGAAAATATGCCAAAACTATGAGATAACAACACATTCATTCTCAGGAAGATCCATTCTTACTATCCCAACATGGTATGCCTGCATAACAACCTCTTCCCTCTGAAATCTTATCATATTTTGACTACTAACAAAAACATTCTGATCAGTTTTGTCAACAGATTATTTGTTTTCATAATTGTATAAGGCAGAGTAAGTGTAAAAGTTAAGATATGGAGGACTTGGAGACTGGAAAACTCCATGGTTAAACAAAGTGTCTAGATTATTCAAGATATTATTAAATGATTGAACAAAATATACCCTAACTCTGAACTTTTGCTTTCTAGGATTAAAAAGGACATTTAAAAAATATGTAAATATTATATCACTTTACGGTTCTGACATCTATTTATCTTACCTATCACTTAGGCTTCATATTTGGGGTGTACATATAATTAAAGAAATGGCATATATAAAGTAGCTATTTTGTATCTCTTCGCTTCTATCCCCTACAAGTAAGTTAAAGAGTTATTTAAATGCATTAATTCCATTGAAAAAAATCTGAAATAGAAGGGTAAATATTTCAAAAATTTCTACAAAAATTAAAATTAATCTATATTTTTAATAATATGAAAACAAAACAATCCATATGTTATTTAGACTTTCAGAATTTTTGGGTTTTTTTGGTTGAACAATATAGTGATAGGATATTTGTGTGTTGTGTAGACAATAAAACTTAACAATCTTGCCCTGGAACTGAAATACACAGTTTAGACATTTCTATGAGAAAAGAATAAAATCCATTTTCTTAGGAGCAACTATAAACTGAAAGTGCTTTCAAGAGAAATAAAACTGTAATGCCCTAAAATTTAAAGTTACTTTCTTTTTAAAAGTAACATTACAGGGCCTTGAGATTATTTTTTCTGCTTTGCGATGTTTTCAAAGTCACCTAAAGGCAAGCCTGGAATATACATTGACTACGACTGTGTTTTATAAGTGGGTTTCATGAGATAGCACATTTGTTGGGAACCTAGGATGACTATCACTATAGTTATTAAATTACTGTTCTTTAAAAAACATTAGACAAATAACAGGAAATCACGCTGTCCAGCAGGATAATATAATAAGGCTTCAATTATAAGAGTTATGAACAATAAGTGAGCCTCTAAATGGCAAAGTTGAAAGTGACCTTTTATTGCAACTTAACATTTTCATTGTTTAGAACTTAAATCACTGATTCTTCAGCAAAAAAAAAAAAAAGAACGAAACAGTGTGCCTATCTATAGGTACATATAATTTTCTATAAACCTATAGGGTAATAGCATTTGAGGAAAATTACTTTGTAGTTTAAGTTAATGAATGATATTTACAGCTGCATTTTAGTCCCTAGTGGCTGAACATTATATCAGCTTTGACAGTTATCAAGGACCCCAGTTTCATGCCCCTCTCAGCCTTCACATACTTTGTAGAACACGGTTTCAGAAGAAAATGAAAATGTGGATGTCACATGGGCATTGGATAGAGTGACAATGTTATACATACCATACTTCATGAACAGGAGTACAGGACATGTAAAAATTCCTAAAAAGTTTAGAAATTCATGTCTGCTGCTATCATAATAAGTTTATTCATTCTCATTCATTTAATCTGGCAAAGATTAATCCCTTTTAATTACTTCACAGGCTAGCAAAATCCTTCAACAACCATCTCAAATATCATTACCTCTTTGAAGACATTCTCACTCTCATTGCAAGAGTAATTTATTTCTTCACTACTCCAGTATCTCCTCCACATTTTGTGACAGCTTCAATGGATATCATAATGACTATCACTCTTGATCATTAATTCTGTGCCAGGCATGTGTATGTTATTGCATTTGCTTCAAGAACCTCGTTTATAGAGGTAAGCACTACTGATATTCTCATTTCAAAATGAGGAAGACTTACAAATGCTAACCTACAAAGTTGACAGCTGAAAAGTGGTGAAGCTTGGTCTGTACTCCAGATCTTTCTAATTACAAAGTTCATTCTCTTTAATCACTCTTCTATATTGTTTCTTACTTGAGTCCCAGATAGAAAATCATATGGATTTAGTTCAAAGTAATGTCAGTCATAAAGTAATGTGAGTCTATGTTAGAGATGTCCTTTTGCTCCAGATTGTCCATTTAAAAGACACCCAATAAACAACAACAAAAAAACCCCAAGCCTGTGCACTTTGATTATCCATACACAGATAGGCTGAGTAACCTCCTAGAAGGTTCATTCCTAAACCTTGTATGAGAAATCCACAGGGAAGGTAGGAAAAGTACACAGGTATATGTGGTAAGTTACATTATTGGCCTCAATTTTCATTCCTCCATTCATGAATATTTTGCCATGGCCTCATCATAGATGGAGTTACCTTTCTGTCCCTTGACTTTGAGATTGGATGTCTCATTTTGACCAATGATAAATAGGCAAAAGTGATAGTTTGCCAGTTTCATGTCTGGGTCATAAGAGATCTCACATGTTTCTGTTTGCTGTCTTGCATCGCTGTCATTGGCATAAGAAGAATATGCCTTGGCTAGCCTGTTGCTCACAGGAGGATGCTGAGCAAAGCTGTCCAGATGGACACAGCTCAGAGCAGCTGAACCCCAGCTGGCCCACAGACATGTGAGAAATATTAGATGAGTGTTGTTTTGAGGTATTTTGTACTTTGCTATGCAACAATATCTGTGACTAACTCCTCATGTGTAAAGAAAGAACACATTGAGTTAGTGTTAGTTTAGCACTTACCATTTTCAGTAAATGAGATAAAAATAGTATTGTATTGGTCAGTAAGATCTTGCCACCATGATATTTTGATTCCTATTATTTCTAAACTTTATCTTGATAAGCAGGATAAAGTCATTGAGCCCATGATAATTAGAAAAAAATGCTTTAATGATCAGATTTAATCCTCTACTTCTGACATAATAAACTTACGGGAGTTAGATCAGTAAAGACTGGCTGGGTTCTTGACAAAGTAGTGTAGGTGGGGAGGTCTGTGGAAGGAGGCCTTCTAATGGATTCCTGTGTGTTAGTATATAACATCCTTCCTTTAAGGATGATGTACTGAGACTAAATCCAACATGGTCCTTTACAAGGAATCAATATTGTGAAGTTACATGGCCCAAACTCTACATTAACATCATAGTCACTGCTTTCTATATCTTCTAGCTATATTCTATAGCTAACTCACAGAACTTCCAGTAACGACTCTCAAGAATTAGAACTGATAAGTTCCAGTGCATGAAGTTCTCAGGATAAATTCCCAAATAGCCTAAGTTCGAGATGAGACAACAAAGGTAAAAGCTCTGCGCCCAAGAGCTGCCTCTTAACTTTGAGCTGTGGTGGTGAAAGAAATTTAAACTGTGGTATGATGTTTGGCTCACCCTTCAAAACAGCTCAGAAATCCTGCTAAATGTCTCTGGCCAGCTTCCTCTGTAATCATCCCAGCATGTATTCTAAAGCTTCATTACTATTCTGAGACTTCCTTCATCTACCACTCCTCCCCAACTCAAAACAATGACTTCTATTGTTATTTCACAAGAAAATGGAGGTTACATGAACTACCTCAATTTTCTGTCCTTCCATTTGTACACCTGTTAATATTGGCACCAAACTCAGGAATTCTTACTATACAAAGCTTCTCCTCAAATGAAATGCTAATTTATTCACATGAGCTCTTGATTCCTGAATCTTCGACCTTTCATTTCCACTGAATCCTTTAGTATATAAGCATGCTGACATATTGGCCACATTCACACACATTCCAACTCACTCTCCTCTCTAGCTACCTCCACATAACTATGCTTTTGAATCAGGCTTACAGAAAAAGTAGATTAACTTTAAGTTCCAGCCTTAATAGTGTTATTTGTATCAGACTAATTTTCCACCAGATACAACTACAAAAGTCGAACAAAATACATAAAGAAACTGCTTAGAAGCATTATAGAAGAACCAATGCAAAGCGGATTTGAGGAGCCATAATTCTGGAAGGAAGAAGGCACACAGAAATGAGTTTTTCACTCATGCTTGCTTTCTACCGGGGGTGATTCACCACTTCTTTTTATAGAAGAATAAATTTCCTTCAAAATGAGATAGACTGTCTGTGTTGAGGAGAAAGAGATTACAATTAGGAGCTGCAAAAGTAGCTAGTACTTGAGGAGGAAAATCCTATGGAGGAGGGAACAGCAGAAGTGAAACATTATTTGGCAATAAAAAGGAATAAAGCATTCACATTCTACACAACATGCATGTTGTAATTCATCTAATGACTACTAAGATAATATTTAATAAACTTTCAACAAACCAACTAGTAAAAGAGAAAAAATGAAATAAAAAATACTTGAACAATCCTAAAGTACTAAATAAAGGAGAAATGATGAGAAAAATAGCAATAGGAGGAATGGAAAACAAGAAAAAAAAAGTTTGTTAAATTACTGTTAGTACTTACATGAAATGTAAATTGAATAAATAATTCAGTTAAATGCCAAAGATTGTCAAACTGAATAAAAAACAAAATCCAAAAATTTGCTGTTGATAAGAAACATATGTTAAATATGAGGGCAAATAAAGATTTAAGGAAAATATTAAACATATAAACACTAACAGAAGAAAGCTAGGGAAGCTATATTAACTGTAGAAAAAGTAGACTTTAAGGCAAAATTATTGCAAGATATAAAGAGAGCCATTTGATTTTAAGAAAGATCAGTTCGACAGAAAGAGTAATCCTAAATTTACATATATTTACCACAGTGACAAAATTTATAAAGCAGAAATTTATAGCAACAAAAATAGGATTAGGCAAATCAACAATCTTATGTAGACAGTTAAAAACACTTATCTCAGTAACTGCGAAAGAGCAGCAGAAAAAAGATAGATTAAAGGTGATTTGAGCAACACAAATGACCAATTTGAACTAATTATCATATATCAAACACCAAATCCAACAGCGGCAGAATACTTATTCTTTTTGAGTACACAAAACACATTTATCTAGTTAGATGTAGTAAGTGAAGTTGTAACAAACTGATAAATGAGGAAAAATGGGATTAAAACATTTTAATAATCCAGAAAAAGTAATAAAAAGAGAAATGACAGAACAAAAATATGAAATAAATATAAAACAATAAGATTTAAAAGGATCCAGTAATTTCATGAAATTATATACTAATTACATAAAATATAAACTGGATAAATAATTCAGTATTCATGAAGAGGAATATTTACTACATTTAACATGTCAGTTCTAGCTCAGCTGTTCTAAAAATTCTATACAAACACCCACAGAAAAATTCCAGTAGTTTATTGAAATTAGATGTGCAGACTGACAAGATTGTTCTATTATTTATATAGGGAAGAAAAGGACCAAGCATAGCTAATACAATACTGAAAAAACATCAGTAAAGGAGGACCATGATACCTGATTAAAGAGTTACTATAAAGTTACAGCAATTATGGTAGTATTGTATTGATGCAAGAATAGACAAAAAGACAGAGAAATCAACATGGGCAATGCAGAAACAGATACTCCCACATACTGTCACCTGTGGAACAGTTGTAAAAGTATTTATTTTCTATAAATGGTGCTGGTTCTTTGGGATATCTATATGGAAAAAAATAATCCATACATCATATTATGAACCAAAAATAGATCACAGATGTATTGTAGATTTTTATGTAAAAAGCAAAACAATAAAACTTCTAGAAGAAAACATAGAATATCTTCATAACCTTGAGCTGGGCAAAATATAATAAATAGTACACAAGAACTTTAATAAATTGAACTCTGTTAAAATTAAAATTAAAAATTTCTCTTTTTAAAAACACCATTAAGAGATAGAAAGACAAGTCATCTATGAAAGAATATATTTGTACTACATATATTGAAAAAGACATATTCAGAATACATTCAGAACTTCAGTGAACCAATAAAAAGACAGAAAAATGGTCAAAAGATTTGAATGTGTATTTCACAAAAGAATGCTAAAATAATTAGGCTTCAGAAAGATGCAAATTAAAATCACAATGAAATACAGCACACAACTACCAGACTGGCTAAAATGAAAAAGATGGAAGATACAAATGTTGGCGAAAATACAGAACAACTCTTATATTCTCTTAATGGAATGTAAATTAGTACAACAACTTTGGAAAACTTTATGTATTTATTAATGCCAAATGTATGCTTATGTTATGATCTAACAATTTCATTTTTAGATATACCCAAAAAAAGTGGGTGCACAGCTCCCAAAAGATATGCACAAGAATGTTAATAGCAACAAAGGTTGTAATACGTGAGCACTGGTAGTAAATTTAACATTGAAGAACTTTTCACCAATATGACTTAAAAAAAACAAGTGGCTATACATTTTTGAGTATATTCATACAATGGAATATAATGAAATACAAAACAGAAAGTTACAGCTACATGTAACAGCATGGATAAATTTTGTACTCAACACTTGAGAAAAAGAAGCTAGACACAAAATAGTATGTTTCACGTGATCCTATTTGTATGAGGTTGAAGAACAGTTAAATATAACGCATCATGATAGAGATCAGTATAATGGTTGTCTTCTTGAAATGGGAGGTTATGACTGAATGGAGACACAAGAGAACCTTCTGAGGTGCTAGAAAATTTCTATGTCTTGAATTGGGTGATTGTTACACATGTGTATTTGAACATAAATATTCAGTGAGCTTGTCCCCTGAAGCACTCTCTCTCTATCTTTCTCCCTCCCTCTCTCTTTCTCTCTGTATTTACTATCTCTTAATTCCTCACTGTGACCATTTCACTATGTGCTGCAACCAGATTTACCCCTCATGACTCCACTGAAACTGCTATACTAGTTAGGTTCATCAATCACAACCCTTTTGTAAAATTCAATGGATATTTTAAAATTCCAGAATTCATTAACTTCTTTGCTGCATTTGAATCCATGTATCGCCCTTCTGTCCCTCACTATTCCTCACTCACCAGGCTACCAGTTTTTGCTGCCTCCTTGCCCTTTCATGCTCTCACAAGAAGTTGGCCAGGATTTCTAATAACACAGAGGTTGCCTTTGTACACATTATTTTAAAATGCCCCTTCTGGGCAGAAGGATTAGAATAAGGCATTTGCTCTGAACAAATGAATTAGCAAGAGGACCTCTCTATTTGACTCAGTCAGCAGTGCTGCAGGGAAGATGGCCATGCAAATGGACAGAGAGCCATATTTCAGCCTAATTTTTTCCCTCCCTCCTTGGCTTGGAGCCCTCATGTAGAACTTCACCTGGACAACTCTTCCTTGTGATACCTTGCCTCGAATAAGTTTGCTAAAATCCTACTCATTATGTGTCTCAGTTCAAGTGTGGACTTCCCTATGATACATTCCCAGCCTTAAGTAGCCTAGCATAGGCATCTGCTTACTCAGTGTGTCCTGCCATCCTCCACTATCACAGTTGACACATTATAATTGTTTGCATGTCTGATTCCAATCTGAACTGTAACTTGTAAGGGCAGAAAATGTATCTTTTCAACTCTGTAAATTCACTAACATGCACATAATTTGGCCTATACAAAAGCTCAGTAAATACATGTTGAATAACTGATTGAATAAACCCAGTAGCAAATTAAGTCAAAGTTATAATATCAACAAGAAAAATGTGGTAGTTGAAATGACAAAATTAGATCCAAATTTAGAAAACTGAAAAGTAGAGGTTTTGAAAGTTAATGGATTTACATAGAATAAAAATGTTAACTTTAGTCCTATTAAACCTAAGGCCTCCAGAAATCACTTCATTTATATTTATTCAGTGTATGTTTAGTAGATTCTATATACTCTACCTATTAATGGCTATATTTTATAAACTAAATAATGATGAGTTATATCTACCTGAGTTTGGTTTACTGTAACATGCATTTTAAAGAACTTGTTGGGTATAACAAAGTAGGAGAATATTGTCATCTGTTTTCAGATACTGCAGCAACAAAGTGCCAAGTAAAATTTACTCACCCAACCCCAAGCGTTCCTACCTAAAGTTTCAACATTACACAGTGATATAGAAATATACAGAGTCATAGAAACTGAAAATTTGAAGGTATTTTACAATATTTCTAGAATTTCTATTTTAATTTAATTTCTGCAGCAAGTGCTATGAGTAAAATTCATCCTCAGAGTTTTGAAAACATCACATAATTAGGTCAAATAATTTTGTATGTGTATTTTGTATTTATATTTACATTTCTATTTGTATTTATATTTTGTATTTATTATACAAGACATTTGCCAGATACTATGGGTGACATACAGGACTAAATAAGTTACTGAGGCATTTCCCATTTCCAGAGAGGGAGAGATATGTACAAATAGACCAATGATGTGAAACACAGACATTCTTGGTTGCCTTGTGTAACATCCCCTACCAGCAGTGGAAGCCTGGCAGATCATACCACTACCAGGTTTTTAGAACTATAGAAAATTATTTTTTAAAAGAAGAAGACCAGGGGCTTCCCTGGTGGTGCAGTGGTTGAGAGTCCGCCTGCCGATGCAGGGGACACGGGTTCGTGCCCTGGTCCGGAAGGATCCCACATGCTGCGGAGCGGCTGGGCCCATGAGCCATGGCCACTGAGACTGTGCATCCGGAACCTGTGCTCTGCCATGGGAGAGGCCACAACAGTGAGAGGCCCGCGTACCGCAAAAAAAAAAAAAAAAAAAAAAAAAAAGACCATTTAACTATCATTTTGGAAAAATTCTGTTCATTGGATGCTTTCCATGTTTGAATTCTTGGAAAAAAGTGCTCTGAAGAAAGATTTATGTGTAATAGAGTTTTTCCAGTAATGAACATTCCCATATCTAGCTTTTTATTTCCCCCAGAATTGATCAAACAAAGAAACTTAGTCTCTGAATCTTTACTGCAATTCACACTCCTAAGCTCATCTCTCAGGGAATTCAGCTCACAGTATCATTGCTGTGCTCTTCACTTATATTGGCTCTTCCATTTGTACTTATGCTGGGACATGTGCGTGACATCTTTTCAGTGTGAGATGATTATTTCACTCTCACTGCCTCTTATTCTACTTCTACTTTTACCTCTCAGGTTCAGAATTCTTAGCCTTCTTGAGCAGATGAACTACAGCAATTTCTCCTCCTCTAAAATGCTACATTTGGAGGTGCACTCAGACACAGAATTGCAGTGGGACACAGATGTGAAAGTTGAGGGTGTAGAGGAGTTTCACCACTTCTTCTCCATCCTACTGTCTCAGGAAAACATCCCATGTGTCTGCTCTCAAACTCCAATCTTTCTTCTCTCACTATAAGTGCAATTTACTAAAAATATGTGCTTTCTTTTTAACTCTGAATGAAGGGAAAGAGAAAGAAGGAGAAAGTAAGAGCTCAAACACCCATTTTTCTCAACGTATATAAAGAAAATTAAGTTTTAGGAAGAAACTTTCCTTGGGAGATAAACAAGAAAATGTTTATTAGAATACTTTGTATTGTCTGCCTTTTAAAAATAATGTCATTATGATTGTACTTAGGTACCTGACCTGTGTTTTATACGGGAAAATAAATTAGAGTCATAATTAGGTTGTTTTCAAGTTTCTCTGAAATAATGAGAGTGAAAGTAATTTGAAGTTTAGGAATGAAGTAAAACATTCCCAACTGACATAATGACATTTTGCTTAAATTATTTTTTTAACTCCTATCTTGTTTTAGTGTTGTTTGTTTTTAGCATATCATTTAAGGTTTTAGTTGAAGAATAGACATAATATTATTTATAAGTAATAATAAGGACTTAATTTATATTATTGAAAAACTGAGGAATGGATGCAAAGATAGTGTAAAAGCAGAATGATGGTTTCAAGGAATTAACTGTGTAAAGAAAGAAAGAATGGCCATCTTGCCTGAGAACTGGAAACCTGGGAGAGGAACAATTTTGAAGACGAGACATGTAGACTTGAAAGTTCTCCAGATTCCCCATGAGAAGCATTTCATAATGCTGTTGAAATGCTGGTCAGAGAATTAGGGAGTAAGACACACCTAGAGACAAAGTTTTTTATAGTTTTTGCCCGGAAGTGAAAGTTGAAATGGTGGCAAATGTTTGAGTTTGACAAACTAAAATGTATAAGGGGAGAGAATAGTGGAAGCAAAAAATGGGAGGGCAAGTGGAAGAAAAAGATCAGAGTTAGAAAGACAATCCAAATTTCCAATTTGCAGAAGGCAAGTGAGAGGAGTAACTGAAAGGAAAAGTTTCAACCATGTTAAATTCTGATAAAAAATCAGGAAATCAGACAATGGGGGATAGATTGAGGAGGAATCATGGTATAAGAAGTGTTAGCATAATGAAATGTTGAAATACTTGAAGACTGATGGGAAAGAGTTGGATAGAATAAATATATACGACAGACAAGGGAGGTAATTGTTGAAGGACCCTAGAAAATATCATGGCATCAGTATCACAAACATAAGCACTTGCCTTGAAAATAAGTTTTCCTTTTTTCTTTTTTCTTTCTTTGATATTGGAGGAAAAAGAGCAAAAATAATGGTGATTATACACAAGGAGAATTTGAGTAATAGGGGAAAGAATTGAGGTTAATTCTCATTCAGATTTTCAATGCATTAGGAGTTGAAGGTATCTGCTCAAAGATATGTGATATAGTATGTAGTTCTTCAGTATATTTCAGTGGGGGATTGGTTCCATGATGCCTTGAAGATACTGAAATCTGAAGATGATCAAGCCTCATATACAATGGAGTGATATTTGCATATAACTTACACAATCCTCCCAGATACTTAAATCATCTCCAGATTACTTATAATATCTAACACAATATAAATGCTATGTAATAAATAGTTTGTCCACAGCAAAATCAAGTTTTGTTTTTTTGGAATATTTTGAAAAGTCTTTTCTCTTTTTTCTCAACTTTTTGATCTGAAGTTGGTTGAATCCATGGATGGGAGCCCACTTATACAGAGGCCCGACTGTATACGTTGAGGCAAGATGACTGGAACAGCTGATATGGAAATTGGAATAAAAGATCACCGAGTAGCTTTTAGAATCCAACTAAAATTGGTTAGCATGAATTTAGAGTGTAAACATTTTAAATGCATTGTGTTATTTATTTTTTTCTTTTTTCCCAGAAATACTTACAATCCCGGAGTCAGGATTTTTTTTTTTTAATTTTCATTTGACTCCACCCAACATTGGTTGAAGACTTCAAAATATTGCAGAAAAACAAATGGAGTGTGGAATGATGTGAGGCAAGGAGGAGGAATGTTAACCTGTCTTAATGAATAGAGTCAATAGGTTCAAAATCATAATAAAAAACATTCAATAGAAATGAATAATTAAGAAACTTAAGGTTCAATTCAGTGACCAATTTTTCAAATATTTGTGGGTAGTAGAAATTACAAAAATGTATGTTTATAACAAATTTCTGACAAAATTTTGTTTTCAGTAAAACCTGAATGCTAAGAAGCTAACTTAGAAATATATCAGAAATTCCTTAAAAAAACCCCACAAAATATGAAGACTCTTGGGGGAGTGCTACCCAACTTCTAATATTGTTCCATAAGTAAAAGAAAATGAAAAGAATGTCGTGAATGTAAATGATATTTACATTAATCCTGCCAAAAATCAAAGTACTCTGAACTCTTCTCAAAGTTGCCCTCAGAAGTTCTTGAAAGGAAAAGAGGAAAGGTAGCATATAAAGTAGGAGCAGATGCTAAAGCCAGACTGGAGCAATAAACAACAAAAACTAAACCACCTTCAGCAAGACACATTACCACTTGAGGGAGCAGAGCTTGCAACTTCAACTGGATGGACACTAAGTTACTAAGATAGAATAAAAAAAACAGGAAGAAGGTGCAGTAGCAGAAACTAGTCTTTAAAATGAAAGCCTACCCAACCCCTGTTTCTATTTGATCAAGTAGATAGGAAGTGGCTTATCTATGAGATGGATCAAATAAAATAGTTTCTAATTTTCATCCAGAGTAAGAATTTTTATTGGTTAATACAATGGAGGAAGATAAGGTGGAAAACTGAGGGTGTTTGCAAGGAAATAGTTATAATAAAGCTCATTACAACTTGAGCTGTAGAAAAGGAAAAAAAAATAAAGAATGAAGCACATTGAGGGATAGAGAGAACATGATGGGGTCAATGGATTCTGCATACAGGTAAAAGATTTTTATGGAAGAAAAATTTGTAAAGTAGGAAGGAGCGAGGTTATGATTGGAGAGCAGGGTTTTAGCATGAACTGTTAACTGTTCATTTTTATTAAACTCCATCATTTTTTCTTAATAAGTCATCCATAAAAGCAAGAAAAATGGAAAGTATTTACAACTCTTGTTATATATTTGTTGGCTTTCCAACAAGCTGGCTTTAATGGCCTTACATGGCACATTGAGTGGATGAAAGTTCCTGACAATAAGGTCCCTATGTAGGCATGTTCCAGTATCACCAAGAAATGGCTCACCAGCTGTGAAATAGTAATGAATACCACTGCTGTTAATTAATGAATATATAAACAAAGGTCAAGTTATACCCTTTGGAGGATGAGTAAAAGAAGAGGAAATGTAGGGGAGAAAGCAGAGGATATGTATTATTAGGAGTCATGGGGAGAGGTGAAACTACTTGTATGCTAATCTAACACTGAGAGAGTTTTTGGACACACCATTTTCTCACAACACAGAATCAAATCTTGATTATTTAAGTTAAGTTTTATGTCTTTATAGAGACTCACCTCCAGAGCTTAGGACTCATGTATGCTATGTGGTTATTTACACTAATTTTTCAGCTGTCATTAGTCCATCCTTCTTGTGGAAAGTTGATAGGACCAGATGGGTGGCCAGAAAATTGGCAGGGAACCTGCAAATTTTAGGACTCTATAATGGAAGATTTTGAGCCAAAAGTTAAGAGTTTTCAATGAGTAACAGTGACCAAAAATGAAGAGGGAGAGAGGATGCTCCATCTGAGGGTATGAGCCTCAAAGGAGGTTTTGCATGAGGAATCTAGAGCCTTGAAGGAGCTCTAGGGAGTGATGCAGACACCTACTCGATCTTCTGGTAGTGTAGTACCTGGGTTATAGTGAAACAAGTTGAGCCCATTGGAAAGGGATGTCGGGGAAGCAGTGCTCTTAAGAAACACCTTGTATAATTTAAATGACGAAGGTGGCAAAGATGAAGCTGAAAACATGGAAAAGTTATCTGAGAGCAGAAGATCTTTTAGGAAGCTTAAGAGGAGGATGTTCAGACTAGATTTCAAGAGAAGGAAAGAGAAGGCTTGAGTTTCCAGCAGTGACCATGTAAAACTGGGATGGGAGGGATGGTGGGAGATCCCAATAGTTTCTGAAAGAAAGGTGGGTGGTTGCTTCTAATGCAGGGGTCCAGAATAATTCGCTCCATGCTCTAGCAGTTTACAGGGCAGTGGGTCCCCAAACCATTCTGAGCACCTTCTCTAGATGCCTCTAAAGGCACCTGGCATTTAAATTTTCTCTTGCTTACCAATACTGAAGAATTAGTCACTCTTCTGCTTCCATGGGATTTGGCGTTTACTCTTTTTATATAATGATGCAGTTGTGCCCTTTCTTTGACTGAGAGTGTTACATCTTAGATCAGTAAAAGACAGAAGACTTAATATGGTACTTAGCCCTAGTACCAAGCAATAATAAAATAATAATGATAATTATAGGCATAATAATAATAGTAGAACAGTGACTTCTCTACGAATTACTAGTATACACATTTATTACAAATTATTTTAGGTTAGATATTTGCTTTGTTCCTTTACCAATCAATTCAATAAGTGGTCTTTTAACTATAGTACATTAAGATAATTGGGTTCTTCATCCAGAAAATTTGGAATGATGACTGAGACTAAGGGGCAGCAAGTCAGTCTGGGCTGGTCTCCTAGTGAGGGAAGGTTTTCACATTAGGGCCATGAGTAGGTCATGTCCTGTCACATCTGAGATGGTTGTAGAGTGCACATTTGTCAGCTATCCTGAGTGCTAGTCTTAAAGGTGAGATGAAATGAGTCGTTTTATTGGGTTTAGGAGCACTGTCAATTCTTTTGATGGCTGGAAACCAATTTAGTGAGTGAAATAGAGATGTAGATCACCATCTAAATATGTGGATCAGGCCACCAAACAGTGATTCTAATAGCAGGGAACCTCAAGGGCCTCTCACAATTACCTAAATCTAGGTGTCACAGAATCAGACAGGTATTTACTGAAGGCCTACCATGTGCCAGCCACAGTACGAGGTATCATCTCATCTCATCCTCATAACAACTACCCCACAAAGGATAAATGATTTGTGACATTTCACAATTGTGATCCAGGCCCTATGACTCCAAGTTTTATATTTTTTCTACCATATATGGCTATCATTCAAGGTCACAGTATTTTTTGAAGTAGAAAATTAATGTATTCTTAGAGCATAATAACATTGGTTTATTAGCAGGTTTATTTATTTTTTTATAAATTTTATTTATTTATTTGGCTGTGTTGGGTCTTTGTTTCTGTGCAAGGGCTTTCTGTAGTTGCAGCGAGCGGGGGCCACTCTTCTTCGTGGTGCATGGGCCTCTCACTGTCGCGGTCTCTCTTGTTGCAGAGCACAGGCTCCAGATGTGCAGGCTCAGTAGTTGTGGCTCACAGACCCAGTTGCTCCACGGCATGTGGGATCTTCCCAGACCAGGGCTCGAACCCGTGTCCCCTGCAATGGCAGGCAGATTCTCAACCACTGTGCCATCAGGGAAGCCCCAGGGTTATTTCTTTTTTCCTTCCTTCCTTTCTCCCTCCCTCCTTTCCTTTCTCTCTCCCTTCCTTCCTTCCTTCCTTCCTTCCTTTCTTTCCTTCTTTCTTTCTTTCTTTCTTTCTTTCTTTCTTTCTTTCTTTCTTTCTTTCTTTCTTTCTCTCTTTCTTTCTTTCTTTTGTTCTTTCTTTCTTTCTTTCTTTCTTTCTTTCTTTCTTTCTTTCTTTCTTTATTATTTCTTTTTCTTTCTGTCTTTTTCTTTCTTTTTTCTCCCTTAATCCAAAATGATAGACCAGTGAAAAACAATAGGTGAGCAAATTTGGGCAAAGAGAGATCTAAGGTAGAAAACCTAATCAAATAATGAGTAAGTTTCATCAGTTCATTTTTACTGCAAGTGGAAGGGTTTTGTACTTCTCAGCAATGAAGGGAGGGAGGGAGAGAAAGAGTTTAATACTTGCCTTATAGCATTTGCACACTATCCTATAATTTTTGTTTCCTTTTTTGAGTTACTAACCAGAGTATGATAAAACTTTGTGTCTTGTTTCCAAGTATATCTCCAGTACCTTTCACTATTCCTAATATGCAGTGGAACCTCAGTAAATATTTGTGGAATAAATGCAAGAATAAATGATTAGCTTAGAGAATAACCATGAAATCAGTTAATTGTCTCATAAAAATATAAAAAGAATCGTAGGAATTAGCTCATGATTATTCTTGTAATGGTTTGCTCCCAATGTCACTCTAAAGTGGAATATCCTCCACAAAAATGTGGTTCATAAATCAGTGCCGCTTTGTAAATTTCTCTCTTTTTGTTCCCCCTCCGACTTCTCATCCTTAATTGTAATGTATTCAAAACTGTCTTCCCTCTGGTTTTCCTTTTATCCAATGAGGAGATATTCTATGAGAATTTTAGTTCTCAAGTGTAGACATAATATTGAACCAAAAGAAATTACCAAATTCAACTATATTAAAAAGAATTATCTTACATACTTAATAATATATTTTATATATCTTAACTCTCCAGTAGTTAATAAATAAGCCACTTATTTAGAAATTATATTGAATTTGACACATAGGCAAGAGTTTTTGTTTGTTTGTTTTTCCTTAGAGGACAATATTCAAATATATATATATATATATATATATATATATATATATATATAGTAATTGGAAGTCTTCACAAAAGTTTAAAATTGCCTTGATTCAATCAACACTATATTCAACATTGAAACACAATAGATATTTATTTTTAAACTTAAGGTAAGAAAATATACAAAGTACGTTCTCTTAGAGCTTATAAGGATCTTCCAAGGTAAAGTGGCATTTACTCAGGAAGACCAAAAGAAAATTTACCTAGAGCATTGCCTCAAAGAAAGCAAGAAGATCTGAAGTTAAAATATCCCATTTTTCTTGGCTACTGTTCTATTTCACTTTTTCCATTTGTTTCCCAAATATTGACATGGAAATGATAAAATAATGAATAAGCTGTTTCCTAATTTTGTAGAGCCAAACATTTCTTTAAATTTCATAAATTAGAAAAGTATGTGTATTCACTATTGTACAAGTTGCTCTGTGAAATAACTCTAAAAATCATAGTTTATATGCTACATTAGTGTGCAGTTGTGTGGTTTTTAAAGAAAGACTTCAGCAGATCATAATGTGGTAGTTATTAAGGAAGCAGAATTTTTCCATGAATAGTGAAGGGACATGTTTATAAAATCCGTACTTCAGAAATTGCTTAGTGCATGAAGTCAAGGAGCATGACTCTTCTAAAGAGTTGTTTCATTTTCTTTGTTAACAGTCAATAAAGATTTTGATTAACTCATACGAGTTTTTAGACTGGGGTGTGGATATAAGATTCTAGGATAAGACCAATGAAAATTTCATTATTGCCAATTAGAATTCTCTAGTGAGGTTTAAACCAGTAATGATTTTCAATTAGTATAATTTAGAATAAGATAGATATAGATTTTACAACACAAATATTCAATATCTCTTTCAATAGATTTTAGTTCCCTAAAAAGTCACCAGCTTACATATTTCAGGACACGGTTTCTCTGATTTTGAGAATCTACTGCTCACTGATGGTAATAGAGCTTCCACTAGTTCCTTCTTAAATGTTTAAATTAAAACTGTCAAAAGCTCTCAGTATTATGTTGATTTCTTGAAACTTAACAGTGATTTTTCTTTTTGTGATTTTCATCAATTTTCACAATAAATGATGAACCTCAAATTGTTTAAGAACTCCTTGCTTTCATTGAAGCTCTCTAGTCTCTAACCTCTAATTTCTGGGGAAGGAAAAAAAAATGCACTAGTATATGAGCCAAGGTATGTTCTGGCTTGGATTGCAAAATTCTATGAGGAAGAATCCAAAGCAAACCAGAAAACTTTCTCTTCATTACAACTGCATTAGGGTAAGAAGTTTAGTCTCCTCTCATAGTTGTTTTATGAGGTGATAATGAGGGGAAAATTATCTGGCCTAGACAATAACACATATTTTAAAGTAGGTCAGAACAGATCATTTCAAGCTACCCAACTCAATGATAAAAGGGGTTTGAATGACATCTTCTGGTTGAGAATAAGTAGACCTTTTGTTAGATTAAAAAAATGAAGTACTGAAGCATATTAATGACTTATCAAACTAAAAGTTGTATTTAAAAACATAAAAAAGACTGCAGCTTTTCCTTAAACACACAATCACTGCTGTCTTCTAGGCTTACAATATATCACCTTGGCCTTCTTAACAATTGGAGATGAGTAGGTCTGAATTCAGTATTTGTATTCCAACTCCTTCAAACTATGTACAATATTGTCCACAGTATGGCATAATGTTCTGATGTAATGTAATTCCCAGAGGAAAAATACATTGTTGTTGTCGAGAAGACTATTGAACATGAAACATGAAGACTATAAAATAAGCCACTTAAATTTTAAAGTGTGAATTATACTTCTCTTTGCTTTAAAATAATGTGCATGTCACTACATTAATATTTTTGTTGTAGAAATGAAGAAAAAAGAACAAACTATTCGTACCATCTCTTGGAGAAACTGATCATTACCACAGTAAATTTTGTGTACTCTCCTGCCGTCCTTTCTTTCTCTTCCTAACATTTAAAGGCATTTTTTTAAAATACATTGAACCTTTTGTTGGGCATATCATGGTGACATTAATAGTGATAATAATAGTAATTCTGATACCTTTGATTGGGTATTAACAATCTAATAATAGTAGTAATAACAACAATAATACTGTTTTCATGTTTAGTTTTAAGAGCACTTTCATATTCATCATTCCATAAATCCTTACAGCAATTCCGTAAGAAAGCCAAGCCTCTGTAAGTTAGTTTACATCCAGAGACACACATCTACTAAGTAAAGGAGTTGATAAAAGACCCCCCACTCACACACAGATAATACAACTGAAAGTATATTACAAAAAGTTCTGAAAAGCTAACACTTTGGTTTGACTTACCTGATGCAAGGGAGATCATTTCTTACACAGTATAGTGAATAGTAGGTACTCAGCAATATTTAAAGAATGAGTAAATGAAGTAATGAATCAAACCATCCACTGATTGCAGTTCTACCTTTGACGAATTTCTACGGATTTGAGTTTCTTATACACACAAAAGTACAGAGAGATCCGGACTAAAGAATATTACATAGAATCTAAAGAACAAAATATCTTCATAAAAATATTTAATTATTTAGTCAAATAAGCATAAAAAAGGAGTTTGGAAATTGAAAAAAAATTAAGTACACCAACATACTTGGTTTTAAGTCACACTACTCAAAAGGAAATGATTTTCTCCTTTTAGAAAATGCTAAATATACGTTTTACAAGAAATAATATTTTAAATCCATAAAATGACACAAGTATAATAACAAATAATTATAAAGACTGTTATCCTAAAAACACCGTTTTACACTCATAATATTTTAGAAAGTTCATCGAGGAAGAAGATTAGAAAATTAAAGGACCATGTCTTTTATTTCATTGGTTGGTATTTTGAGATATTAATATTTTGCTTTATGAATTAAATATTATCACATATAAACGTCATGTTTAAAATAAGTAAATATCTTTTAAACAGGAAAAGTTGGTGCCACCATAAAGCAAACACACTGATGATGTTGACAAATGAATGTGGAAAGCTGGTGTTTGGCTGCCAACTTTTCCCAAGGATAGGAAATTCGAGCCTGACTTTTATTCTTAATAGTACCTGCTTAGATTTAATGTTGAATGAGGCATGATAGAAAGACCTGTGAAGGAAGAAGGATAAATGCTAATTAACTTGAACTGATTTGATGTTCTTCATTAGTGCTAAATATTCCTGAATTACCACTGCCTACATATGCAAGACACAAAATCTCCCCATCTAGCTTTGCATATTTAGTAGCATATGGAGTTTTGTCAGGCGGCCAAGAACTTCCTCATCTACTTCATTCTGAAGCAAGGAGTTTGCCTCTAATATAATACCTTGAACTGATTCTATTTAGGGTGTAATCTTCCTTAGTTGCTATTAAGATATTGAATTTTATAAAACAGCGATTTAATACCATTTGTGAATTAATGGGAATCACCATGTGGAATAGAAAAGGCATTTAAAAAAATCAAAAACAGCTTATTTTGAAAGCTAATTTCTTAATTAATTGTGTTTCAGAGTTTTCTAGGGTTTCTAAACTGAAATTCTCCAAGAAGATTTTCAATTACAAGGTAGACTATGGAAATGTATTACCAAAATTAAGGAACAATATTCTGAAGAGAAGCCTGCTTCTGTTTATTGCCCAAAAAATAAATGTTAAGGTCTTTTAGTTCTTTCCTTTTATCCAAAAGGAGTACAGTTGGTGAAAGTATTAATTTCTTGAAGAAATACACAGATTAATAGGATAGATTTTTACCAATAGTTGTAATGAGGGCTTTCTTGCAGGATATATCATAGGACTACTTTGGGGTCATTCCATGAAACCAAATCTGACATCAGTGCCTAGGAAAATGACCCAGGAATTTGGGAGCAGATTCCTATGGAAACGTTGTTCATCGTGTGGAAGTGATGAACTATTACCAAATGGCTAAGACCTTTTCTATACTAGAACCCCTGTAGATCTATTCAGATATTACAATTCCTGCTAGGATTACAGAGTTCTTTAATGTTCCAGGAACAAACTTCATAATGTGAGGAGGATTTTACTCACAACTGGACACCCTGAGAAAATATACTATGTGAAAATATCCAAGAATTGGACCTGTAAGAATACTTTTACCCCCTGGATTTAGGCAATCTAGACTATATAGTTAGTCAGTGAAAGACAAAGTGATATGGAATTAATGCAGTGATTAGGGCAAGATATCTCTTGATCCTGCAGTATTTGGAAATCAATTATAGTTGATAAGAGCACATTCCAAAAGAAAAAAAATTCAAAACACTTGTCTAAGTTTTGGAGACAATGAAGTTTTCTTCCAGATTGATCTTATGGAAAGTTGTCAATAATATGCATTTTGTTATTATGTGGAGAAATTCACACTTATTTGCCATTTCATCTAGGCCAACCGTGACCTCTTTTGATGGGAACTGATTCTGAGCCAGAGAAGAGTATCTAAGTACTTCACATTATTTTTAAAACATAAAGATGCTAACAGAGTCTGTAAGATGGATTAGAAGAAACCAAGTATATCAGTTACTGTGGGTCAGTCTTTGGTAATTCATTTGAGAGGTTGGAGTTATCTGTTTTATTTTTTGTGATAAAAAAATAAGATAGCAGCAGATATAAACAATTTAAACATATCAATTATCTAGATTAAAGTAGTGCCTGAATAACATATATAGGAAACATTGACAACTGAACACTAGTTATCCACAGTCATTTGTCACATCAACAAAATATTTATTTTACAG